>NW_027467782.1:32154925-32273255 GCF_004210375.1 Tachypleus tridentatus
TTTCTTCTTGTTTTATGAACTCCAGAACTTGTGAGTTACATAGGTTAGTCGATCATCATAGCAACATACTGTCACGTCGTCCCGCTATGCAAGGATTTTATTGGTTTCAACGTCCAAGTTTGTTTAACCTCGATTGCGTCAATTCACTTCTACTCAAACATACAGTGGATAGTCTGCCATCTTCTTTAGTTTTAAAGCTTAAATAGCTCCACTTTAATCTTGACAGTGTTCTATCTGTACCAATATAAACAAAAGCGGATGTTTTTCAGTGACTTTCTCTGAATCTCTGTTTTAAATAACTCCTCTTGTCCTTTATAGCGTCAGTTCTTCAAAAAAGAAGCAATAAATCAAGCAGATGGCAACAAGTTTCTCGACATGTTTCCTTGAGCTGTCGTTATTCTATAAACATCATTGCCTTGAATATGTTTTTTTATACTTCACAATTTTCTGTTGACTATTACAGTTACTTATGAAGCATCCAAATACCTAAAGATGCCTCACTTCGTGAGCCAGTTTGGTTTTAATGCACCTTACTGTCTCTTAATGTACGAATATATTGATTTTGAATTTTGAAAACTTTTTCTTTAAACATTTTCCATATTTTTCCTCAGTGTCTACAAATAACCTCAGTTTTCAATAGACAGTTCTTGATGCATTCCTTTAAATTGCTTTTTTTGAAATTTGGAATAAAAATATCACTATTCCTGATTTCCATATGCAGCACCTATGTATTCCCAAATTTTCACCCTCTCAGTGAAGAGAGGTGAAAGCTCTCTTCACAAGCTAACAATAAATTTAAAAGAGCATTATTTCTTGTAGGTTCTTGTACAGTTTCCATAAAATGCTAGAATCATGGTTTGACTCTAGCATTTCCCAATAAATATGCCTGAAATTAAAGTGACCCATAGTTATGGTTTCAATAGGAGATTAAATTTAATCTCACTGTAAAGTTGCTCACTAAATTCGTTAGTTTCATTTAATGGTTTGTAACAAATTCATACTAAGAACGTTTTCCTTTAATTCAGTAACAAAACCAAATTGAATTCGGTCTCCTTGCTATTATCATGATATTTTCAACTTTATCAGGAGGTAAATCATACTTTATACATGGAGCCACTCCACCCCTTTTTACTATTCTATCTTTATTAAATAACATATAACCATGTATTTCAAAAACATTTTATGATCAAAATCATCTACATTTAACCGTATTTCAATTATTCCCATGATATCAAAATGTATATTCATACCAGTTCCCTAAATCATTTTTTATTTCTTTTATAGCTCTAGCATTATACTAGTAACAGTTAAGCCTATTATTATAACTGTCTTTATACTGATTTCCTGTGCTAAACTTTTCTGTAAATTTCAATTTTGTTTCATTTAATTTATCTTTGCCCTAACCAGTATCTAGTCCTCTTTAAAACTTCCTTTACTTCTGAGTTACTAGCCCTTGCATATATGCTAGATCCTTTCCAACTTAAGTATAAACATCCATTCCATAGTGTACTCTTCTCTCACTGTACTGATCCCACAAGCTCAACCAGCGAACCTGCTCATCCTTGCATATTAATTTCAACCTGGCATTAAGCCCTGGTGATCTACTCAAAATTTCATTTGCACAATTAACTCTTTAGAAGTATCCCTAATACTATCATTTAATGCCTTTATCTTTAAATGTTTTATCAACCTCTTTCGTTAATTAACTCCTCAGACTTCATCATTCCCTATATCATTAGCCCCTATGTTCATAACAACACAGCATTGTGACCAGTCCCTTTCATTACATCCCTTGCTCTGTCAGTTGTGTCTTTTTCCTATGTCTCAAGGTACCAAAATCTAACTCTTTTTTTTTTCTCACTATTTACGCCATATGCTTTGACAAGGAATCGCTCACAACGATGACCTCTTTAAATTTATAATCCATTTCTCCACTATTGTTTTACTTTCCTTCCCTCCAGTGGTTCAGCTGTTCAGCTGCCGTGAACGTGATCATTATGGACCCTTTGACAGCCTTTGTTGAGGTAAATACATTTATATATCCCCAAGATGATGTGACGGCACTCAAAGGACAATGAAATTCTAGCAGCTTTTCATTAGATCAAAAGATCAGTAAATAATATTCAACCTCGAAAATACAATAAATAAAAGCCATAGTTATAATTCTCGATAATAAACTAAAATTTGTTACACCTGCTTTTGAACATGAGGACATAATTGCACTTTTCGATGAAATAATAAAGATCATTACACAATGCGATTTTATAGAAGGACAATGTTTCAGTTGTCAAGAATATAACAGATTGTTTTACATGATAAGTTAATATTATTGCACCATGCAATTATATATATATATATATATATAAGGTTAATGTTTCACTTCTCAATAAGATAATAAGGATTATACCACCATACAATTATACGACAATGTTACACTTTCTAATAACATAATAATGATTGTTATACCGTACAATTATTCCAAAGAACAATGTTAATTTTGACGATAAGATAATAAACAACGTCATACCTTACAACTGTACAAAAGGAAAATATGACAAAGGTTGTTAACATCATAAAATTATATAGAACAATAATGCACTTATCAAAGAGAATAACGTTTGGCATCCAGTTGCATGTTGTAAAAGAATAAAATAATATAATACAGATTATTACATCACCCAGTTTTCTGAAGAATTATGAAACGTCTGTCGATAAAATAATAATTATTGTTTCACTACACCATAAAAATGTACAGGTCGAAAATATTACGCTTGTGTGTGTTTTCTTATAGCAAAGCCACGCGGGCTATCTGCTGAGCCCACCGCGGGGAATCGAATCCGTGATTTTGCGTTGTAAATCCGAAGACATATCGCTGTACTAGGGGGTGGCATTACGCTTGTTAATAATATAATAATGATTGTCACTCTAGAATTTTATAGAAGTGGAATGTTATGTTTGTGTGTAAGATAATAAAGATAGAATTTTATTAAAGAACTTAATTACAATATTCGACAAAATAATACAAATTTATCCCAGTCGAGTTTCCTATTTATTATGCCAGATATTACGATATCAAGTAGCCTGGAATCTAAATTCACATTTGAAGTAAATTGAATGTCGATATGTATCAAATTAATATTATTTGTCAACAAGGTTTACAAACAGTTTTCTTTCTTAACACAAATATATTTTAATGTACAAAGAACAACACAACTTATAATAACGTTTGGTACAAATAATTAGAAAAAAATACAAACTTGTTAACAATACTGAGTTTTCTATCTGGACGAAAATTAAAAATTTTATCGACGGTTCGCAATGAGCAACTTTTTTCCTTCCTCATATGATGCAGCTTACTTAAGAACTGTCTAGCTGACTGCTGCTGCGAGCACGCCTAATGTCCTCGTACACATATTAACGCCCGAAGTTAATACTGTTAAATTTCATCAGTTTTTGCAGCTCCTATGTACCAAGCCGTCTTGGGTGAATCTGCTCATATATCTTGTAATATCAGTCTTCCTTCAGAAGACGACCTGTATCTCTGGTGCTATGGTACAAGAGAGGAATCAATGCTCCTATTATAAGTATGGATTCCAGAAGAGGGCCCTTGAAGAACGCCAAATATTTCACTGGTGAGTTACTTGGACAAAGGGCCTACTTCAACGTGAGCGAACAACAGTCTGTATTAATCATCAACCGTGTAGAGAAAGATGATGAAGGAGATTATAGTTGCAGGGTTGATTTTCGGTACGGACGAACCCTGAACGACTTTATGACGCTGGATGTTATTGGTAAGTGTATAGTTTAATACTGCAGGGAATTATACGAACACTTCATTTGAAATCGAATAAAACAAAGAGCTCTGTGGAGGAAATGTTACGTAACATGAAAATATAGATTTTGTAGAATTGCTAGGTTTACTAAATATGTAGAATTTTGTAGAAAATATGTTAAGTAAAGAAAGACATAACTTTTCCTTTATACCGCATTCACTCTTGTGTATTCGTAGCTCGTATTTGAAGACTAGGAAAAAAGTTTTCTATTTAGAACTGCTTATCAGACTTACAACTTAAGCAATGAATCCAACATTCTTTTATAAGTACATCAATATCTTGCTTTAAATATGTGAGTGTCATAGCTCTAAAAGAAAAGAACCAATAAATTAAAATTAGGTTCGTATATATATATATACTCTATTAATCACTACTGTTTCAGCAAATTTGTTTTGGCCTTCTTTAGAACCGGTGTTCGTTAGACCTTCGGCAAAAATACAAAATAAACGGTTTTAGTTTTATCACGTTACCTAGTTTCATTACAATTCTCCCATCCACTCCAAGGGGCCAGTTATACGTTTGAAGGCGTTTTTGTTGCTGTGTTAAGGAAGATGAAATAAACTAATTATTTTCTCTACTTTAGAAGTGTCAGAATTTCCATGAAATTCTTGTTAAGTCTTTACAAACAAATCTTATTGTCATTAAACCTTTTCCGTCCCCAATCCAAACCTTGATATAATTTATTATCAAGACGCAATCAGTTCGTGAAGGTGTAAAGTTATAACTGATATGACTATATGCTGTTGTTTTTATCAGAAATATTTTGCCACAATTAAACGATAGCTCATATTTCTCGTACTACCTTTTCTTAACCTTATAACTTTGACTATTTTCACGTTTAAAATATCATTTTTGGCCCGGCATGGCCAAGCGCGTTAAGGCGTTCGACTCGTAAACCGATTGTCACGGGTTCGAATTCTGGTCGCACCGAACATGCTCGCCCTTTCAGCCGCGAGGGCGTTATAATGTGACGATCAATCCCACTATTCGTTGGTAAAAGAGTAGTTTAAGAGTTTGCTGCCTTCCCTTTAGTCTTACACTTCTAAATTAGGAACAGCTTGCACAGATAGCCCTCGAGTAGCTTTAGGCGAAATTGAAATCAAACAAACGTTTAAAATATCATTAGAAATTAAAAGCTTTTATTAACGTTTGATGGATTTCATTGAAAGTTTAATCTGTATGAGAAACATCTTATTATGCAGTTGCGTCAAAGGATGTTACTATTCTCGGTAATACCAATACACCTGTATACGGGAAAATTGGGCCGTATAACGAAGGTTCCAGACTGTTTCTCACTTGTATCTCTGGTACTGGTAAGTTCTAAAAGCAAATAGAATTATTTGTTCTTATTAATTTGGTACATATAAATTATTGGGAATAAATAAGTTGTTTAAATTCCATAATTTTAAAAGTAGTTTGAAATTTCTAACATTTGAAAATGTTAAATAAATTTTGATGTTTAAGGACAATAGATTTGTTAAAACTACTTTCCTTCAAATATGTTAAGACAACGAATTACATGTAAAATGTGATCAGTTTTAAACCTATAAGCCATTATTGTTACGGCAATGGCCTCAATTTTACAACAGTAAAGTTGTGTTTACTTTTACACTTAAAATGATGGTTATTTTATTCTGCTTGATAAATAAGCTAAAAGTGAGTAAACTAAGTTATTACTTGGTTTCAAATTACAAAATACTATATCTTGACCCCAGTTTTCGAAATTACAAAGAGCACAAATTTCGAGGGCACAAATAATAAGCAGAAAATACTTGACGTGAGAAAAGTATTTGACGGTACTGAGCTTATTATGAAAACAAACACGTTTTCAGAGTATTATACTTATTAGAACTACCCAAACTTTCTGTCAAACTAATGACGGCTGCGTGTTAAAACGATGTAAACAATAAATGACAACAACTTGAAGTCACTAGTATTGTCAATGATAAATAATAAAACAACAGGGAATTTCAAAACTAATTAGGCACATGTTTAAGACTTATTTTTATAAACAATCGGAGAGCATAACAGACTAAAACTGGCACCGTTAACATCTATTTTCATATCGACTTGTTTTTCTGCAAATAGTCGGAGGATAGGCCATGCTGAGCCCGGCATGGCCAGGTGGTTACAGTAATGGAGTCGTAATCCGAGGGTCGTGGGTTCGAATCCCAAGTACAACAAACATGCCTTCCCTTCAGGCCCGGCGTGGCCAAGCGCGTAAGGCGTGCGACTCGTAATCCGAGGGTCGCGGGTTCGTGCCCGCGTCGCGCCAAACATGCTCACCCTCCTAACCGTGGGAGCGTTATAATGTTACAGTCAATCCCACTATTCGTTGGTAAAAGAGTAGTTCAAGAGTTGGTGGTGGGTAGTGATGACTAGCTGCCTTCCGTCTAATCTTACACTGCTATATTAGGGACGGCTAGCACAGATAGCCCTCGAGTAGCTTTGTGCGAAATTCCAAAACAAACAAACAAGCCATGCTAAAAAACAATACAGTTTGTACGTGTATTATCATATGAACTGGTATTCCTAGAAACAGTTGAAAGTATGTATTACCAATACTGACACAGGGACATGTATAATCATATCGAGTTGTTTTATTTTTCTAGTTGGAGAACAAGATAAAAATGTCAACCACTTTTTACTGATGGTTTTACTACTTCTTTTGTTTGTTTTTTTTGTATTCATGAGCTTAAAACAGTTTCAAATTATGATTTCACCTTATTGCATATATCAATTAAACAGTTTTTTTTTTACAGAGTTATGAATAATATTACATGTAAATTGAAACAATATCATTATTATCAACATGTTCGGAAAAGATTGTATACAACTAGGTAACGTTTCATTTTTCAGTGATGTCGAGAAAACCCACTTGTAGAGAAAAATATACATGTAAAAACGGCTTGTTCGGGTTGAGAAAATATTTTACGTAGAGGTTTGTTTGTTTTTTGGAATTTCGCACAAAGCTACTCGAGGGCTATCTGTGCTAGCCGTCCCTAATTTAGCAGTGTAAGACTAGAGGGAAGGCAGCTAGTCATCACCACCCACCGCCAACTCTTGGGGTATTCTTTTACCAACGAATAGTGGGATTGACCACACAATTTTTACGTCCCCACGGCTGGGAGGGCGAGCATGTTTGGCGCGACGTGAGCGTGAACCCGCGACCCTCGGATTATGAGTCGCACGCCTTAACGCGCTTGGCCATGCCGGGCCTTTTTAAATAGAGGAGCGAACAACGTTTCTACCTTCTTCGGTCATCGTCAGGTTCACAAAGAAAGAGGTAACTGACCGGAAGCTGACCATATGTTTGAAGGGGGGTTATGTAACTCAGTGTCGGAATGTAGAGGGCGTGCTAGGTGTTTCAATATATAATTTTATAATATTTATTTTATTATTTATTATATTATTCTTGATATAGGTATAAAGGTGTTCCTTTGTATTTGTTTAATTTGGGCTTAATTTGTTGAATAAATAAGGCTTCTTTAATTTTGCGTTTGTTTGTGTTTGTTTCTTTATTTAGTATTTGGGTGTTTTCTATGGTTATGTTGTGTTTATTTGACTTGCAGTGTTCAAAAACGTGTAAAGGAGACTTTTTATGTTCTTTGAATCTGATTTCCATTTTTCTACTTGTTTGTCAGTGCAGTTTTTACACAGTATAGACCTCAGTGTTCTGCCTGGTTTTTGAATAAATTTGGTATTAACTGGAATGCCATATTTTCTCACTAGTTTTAGCCAAATGTCAGGAATATATGGTATGCAGCAGAACACCTTGTTTTCCACTGTCATACAGTTTATAAGAGTATAAATGTGGAAAATATTTCCAAATGTCTTATGTTGCTCTCCCAAATCTAGCCACTTGCTTGGTTGCCTGCCTACAAAGAATAATTGCACAAGAACTTTTTACAGGCAAGGTCGTGGTTTTTGTCTCATTCTTTGTAGCATCACTTCAAAAACACCACAATTTGAAATTTTCATATACTCACTGCCATCTCAGAACTTAGAAGGTGTATATTAATGAAGTTATTGATCCACATTAAGAAATATGTGGCAGTAATGCTAGAGATAAGTAATTTCAATACAATAAAAACTGAGAAAACCATGGGACTAGAGATACATCTCACTCATTATTTGCGAATTATGGACAATAATTGTTAGATCGTTAAAACAGTCATTGGTTGAAGAAATTTTTCTTTCTGCATTACAAAATCTTTTCTTTCACATTTCATCTTATGTACAATATATTTATGAATTTTGTGTGACTTTTCATATTGTTTTCAAACCTTGGTTTGGTTTATTGCTTATGGTGGTTGTGAAGATTTGTTTTTGGTCTCCTGTTGGGTTTTCCTGCCTTTTTACATAGAGGTCTATTGCAGGGTGAAGATCAAACTGGCTTACCAGAGGCCATCAATAAAAATGACCATCAGGACTGACAGTGTGTATCCCATCGGCCTTGTCTTGTTGTCACTTTTGATTCTCTTCATAACTGAAAAATCCCTTTTAACATACTGCTGTATTTATAGACAGAAAGAGTGCTGTTAGGACTAATTTGCCTAAGTGGAGAATATGGTGAAACTCTTCACCAAGAAGTTTCTTTAACATGGGAAAAATAAACTTTTATTTGCAGGGACAGGTTTTGATACATTTTTTTTTAATGTGTTCATATTCTTGCATCACAGTCTGCTTGGGTGGCTCACTTGAATGTTGGCCTCTCTCCTCTGAATCATGACCACCAGACGTACTGGAAAATAAACATTCAGTGTGGTAAATGATCAGATTCTTAAGCTAGTCTTTGCTATAGTTTGGCAGCTTGTTAGATCCTGTTGCCCAGCACTTTGGATCTAAATTTTAGAATAATTATATACTTGCCAACATCTGATTGAAATCTAATTCGCATACCTACTCAAATACAAAATATTTACTCATTTCCATAATTTGATGTACATCTTGTGTATTCATTTGATTTAACTTTTGTAGGGTGGTTATGATCTCATTCATAGTGTCAGCAAAGATTAAATTATCTGACTAGGAAGAAGTTAACTGGTACATAATTTTTAATGAAAGGTGCTGCATTGTGAGAGAAAGTAAAATAAACTGATTTGATCATCCTTAAGTGCCCCTTGGTAACAGAAGCTTCATCAGAGTTTGATCTAGAAGCAATATATATAAGGGGACAAACTGTGGTTTTCTAGTTTTCATATAACTCGTGAACCTGTGCTTTATAGCAGCCTATCAAATGATAATCCACTTCCCAAATTTTTTGGTCACTTTATTCAACAAATCAGCAGTCTTCATTTCTTGCAAATGTATCAAAGTGTTTGAACAAAAATTGATTATGCTGCTCATTTTGGTTTGAAACTCGATTACATGCTTTATCCCTTTACATGTATCCAAAATAGTGAGCTCTAATTAGTGTGATATATAGTGAATTCCTACAAGATGCATCATGTTTTTACAGGAAGATTACTATGCTACCATTTGAACCATAGTTGATACTTTCTCCATCTGACCTAAATCCAACAAGCTTTTTCTGCCATGCATTGCTAACATTTACAATCCTAAGCAAAAACTTTTGGTGTTCATTATCAGTGAAAACATGACCTTGCACTATTTCTTGCCAGATACAGACATGTCATATTTTGCAATGCAATATCCTGTTGAGTAAAGCTTTATAAACTTCTCATTTTGCTCACTAGACAAGTAATTTAAGAGAAAATGGATTTCTTAAGGCCATGTTAAAAACTGCTTTGCAATTAAGTTAAATTAGACTTGATTTTGAATAAGGGTAATGCTACTAGTCCTAAGGTTTTTTTGTATGTTTTACAAAATTACTGCTAGGATATTTCATTTTCCTAAAGACGTTTGTTTAAACTTAGTGAAATGAAAGTAATTGTAAGCCAATTGGAAAGATGGAATCTATCAAGTTGATTTCATTTCCTTGTTTGACTCTACCTGAAGTGGAATGTACTAATATTTACACCTACTTTTTCATTCAAAATATTGTATTAGGGTTACACTATGTTTCACTTTGGAGAAAGGTACCTTGTGACATTCAGAGTATGATAACTTTTAAGTGCATTGTGAAACTATGCTGTGAGTGTAATCAGGAAATTGCTAGTTTTTTGTGTAATATATGCATGTTGTGTTTTTATTGTCAATACAGACAAATATTTAGAAATTACAGTGAACTCACCTTTACAGATGTTTATGGTTTCCTATGCTTTCTACATTTGTTCACGTTTGAGGTCTCCAACATTTTCTCCATGTTTTTGAAGAGTTCTTTGAAGGCATATAACTTACAAGACCCCACAAGCAACTGGAAATGGCTATCAGAGAAATTTGACCACTTTCTAAAAATCCACAGAATATAACTCCTAATCTACATTGAATTGCAACTAAGACCACTCATTCTTCCATGAATAGTCAAATTTTCTTTTTTTTGAGAAGTGCGTATGTGAACACTTGCTTATTTGGGGAATCAAAGGCATGGGTGAGAATAAGTCTTTGTGGCTATTAATATCAGGTATGGGTTTAGAACAAGTACTGGAGAGTTTCTATATTTTTTCCTTTGAATCAGTCTCAGAATCACAAAGTTCATTCACATTTTGATTTTTTTCACCAGCCACGTTACTTTTCTTTAACCCAGTATGCTCCATTTTGTTTCATTTTCTCAGAAGAAGGCTTGGGTTACTGAATTACCATGAAGCCAAAATTGTAAGAGCAGCCCACATGTATTAACACTTGAGGAAATGCAAGTGTTATAATATTCCTGATGAAATTTTCATAAGTTTAGCAAAAGAGTTAGCTGTTTTAGCCAATTGTGATTCAGCATTCAACCCAACTTGAAACAATGAACTAGTAGTTTTACCATATCTGTCCACTGTGTTAGCTATGTACTGTGTCTGTTTGGAGAGTGATTGTTTTTCTTTGTGGTAATAGGGTTTCCTTTATCACCATTCTGTGGCCTGTGTAATATTTCACATTTGAATGCTTAGTGCATGCATTGTGTTATGATATGCTGGTAACACAGATTTGTGTGTTTGCAATGGCAGAAAGATAATTGATAAAACTGCGAGTAAAAAGGTGCCTCTTCTGTTTTTCAGTGCAAATTTAGGACGTTTTGTGGTATTTGGATGATCAATTGATTCTCATTTGTGTCAATATTTTATGCTATTGTGAAGGACTACATATGTCATTTCCCAGATATTCAGACTGGTATACTACCTAATGGATTTCTGTAGTGCCAAGAATTATGGGGTGCACTGTTTTGATACAGCTGCAGTTTTGTTTGGTTCATTAGTGTATAGCAAAATTTGTACCTTGGTTGGATGAGATGCAGCTTTCCACTTGTATTGATTCCCCACCATGCTTCACTGTAGATGTCATACATTGATATGATACCATACTTCTCTCTGTTGTCATTGTTGAATAAACTATTGTTGATTGTACTAAACAATTATAACTTGTATTCATCTGTAAAAAGCATTCAGCTTTATCTTTGTTTGTTCCACTGTTGTGGTCAAATGCTTGTTTTAACCTTTCAGCTGCCTTTTCTCAGCAGCTGTTTGCAAACAACTTCACCTCATCTCTGACCACTTTATGCCATTGTGTATCTTACTGTTCTAAAGGTAACATTCACACCTTAAGGTTATTGGCCAGATCTACACTTAATTATCTACCTCATACTTATGTATCCTGTGATACATAGCACAAGTTATGGAGAGTCTGGGGTTTCTATCTCAACCACTTTTATTATTAGAATGTCAGTTTCATGTATTGCATACAAATGCCACTAAAATGTGGAGTCTTGCCACTTCTTTTGCAAAGAGTATTCTAGACTTGCCAAAATTAATTTCTACCTACTTGTCATCAGTATTTCGGTCCTAAAAATTATGATTGAATTCATACTACTACTGGGCATAGTATAACTGCTTGTACTTCATTTCATTTTCACATTATAAACGAGTGGCATTCTCATAGTATTTGTCTTTTATATATTCTTTCTTAGTAACTGTTTCCACTGTTACTTCTAGTACTGTATTTATATTTGTTTTAATATAATAATGCCTATAATTCTTTATCTGTAAACAAATCACAATAAAAAAATATAGTAAAACCACAAATATTTGTTATTTCTTGGAAATATTCATTACATGTCCTCTCAGTGTGGATGCTTGTATGTAGTGAGGGGGCCTCCCAGACAAAGTTCTGTCTTTCCAGTTTACCTCCTCAGTGACCTAAACTCACCCACATGTTTGCTGTGCAGGGTGATCAATGAAGGTGAGAAGAGGATCCTGGTGGTTGAGGGGTCCAACCCCACTACATCACTTTGACCTTGAATTCACATGAATTGGTGATTTTGGGTCCTCCACCTCCAAGGGTCAGTTGGCTAGTTCTGTTGGTCTAGGGTCAGGTGAGTATCAGTTTTGGGCATTTTCAACAGTTTTTTTGTAAATTTTATCTGATGCTGGTGTTTAGGTATACCTCCCACAAAACCTTGGTGTTGCTTCAGTGTCCTTATTTATCATTGTAGTGCATTCCTTGAATCCATGGTTGACGGGCTCAATGGGCACTGAACCTTTCTCATTGTACTATGGATCTCCCAAATCTCAATGAAAATGAAATAGTAAAAACAGCTCATTGGTAAATGACCACATCTTGAAGACTTTGAACAACAGTCTCCAAGTCACTCGATATCTGTACCTAATTTTCTTAAACTTCATTCTTTGTCTGACCACACTTTAAAGTGGTTTACTGACTCTTCACAGTCTGGCAACATCTTGGTGGAAACACCTGTGCTGAAACACACTAAACTCCTCCTCAGTTGTAAGTCTATTGGGGGTATACTCATTATGTACACCCCATGATACATTGAATTTCTCATGAGGAGTTATTATTGAGAGGGATTTGAAGAACATCCCTGAGTTGGAGATCCTCGCTGGTTTCTTCAGCCAAGGCATTTCAACTGTGCTCCATATCTCCACTTGCTAGGACTGAATTACCTTGACATTTACAGTACCATATCCACATGCTTTTCTAAAGGCAAGTTACCTAATATATAAGGTACAGTCATATGTTTCTAACTCTCTAATGTTTCCAGTGTCAGTGGTTCAGATATTCAATGCATAAACAGGTGAAAAACATCTAAAGATATGTTATCAACTGAAATTTTATGAATTGGTAAACCCTGTGCAAGTTAGAAAATTTGCTAAAAAATTATAATACATTAAATAATTCATTGGTTGCCAAACAAAAGTTTCAAATCTTTCTCGTGACAAGTGCAGCAATAAATAATATTGAAAAAATGGATGATAATCTGTTGTAAGCATGTAATAATAAAATTTCTTCACTAAAGTGAAATTTAAATTTACAAAGATATCATCATTTCTGTATTTTTACATTAAAATGAATTATCGACAAATGTCTTTTAATCTTTTGTTTCTAACAAATTGTATTCACAGGGCCGAGAAATGGACACAAGGACAACAGTGTACAAGAAGACAGATGAAATTTATCAACTAAAGATGAAAGCATCTGTAGGTCAGTACACCTTTATTAAATGTAAGTAATGAAAAAACTATAACCCTAATATGCATCTTTTCATTAAATAAGGGTTGCTAGAATCTCTGTATAACTCACTCCTGTTTTCATTGAAAGTAGTTAATGGGGTCTGATCCCCAGTCCATCATACTAGTTTGTGATGATTGATATTAATGTTTTAAACTTCTTTAATACAATAGTGTGCCTGAAATACATCAGGAATTATTGAAGCTACAGTGAACTCAATATTTCTCTTGTTGTTTTATCAAAACCTCATAAATTTCCTTTTCTTCAAAATTGTCAGCAAAAGATTTTATCAAGACACTGAGAAAGCAAACTATTTTAACTTTTTTGCGTTATGAATTGACACTTTTATTCTTCATGTGGGACAGACGCTATGTCAGCCATATTTACACAGTGAACAACAATGCTGACTTTTTAGCTTGGATATGCAGTTATACCATTATGAAGAAATGTTTTACACATGACGATATAGAGTTATTAATTAGATAAATATATGAGTCAATGTTTCCAATACTGTTTCCATTTAATACAAGAGGTGTCAAAATATATTCATAAATCAGTCCAAACATGATTCAGTAATATTGAACATGGTGGAATTTAGCTTGTTTTTTGATAAAGGTTGGGAATATTATTGTTGTATGTTCTGACTTCCTTGAGACTTGTACAACCTATACTTTAATGTATTTCATATTTGCTTACTCACATTAATTTATCAAGTGTTTTAGGAAAACAAAAATTGAATATTTTTCCAGAGTAATATGTAAGGTTTCTCATTTTGATGTGAGGAAACATTTAAAGCAGGATCTGTATAATACACCTCTCAGACTTTCTTTATATAAAAATGAGATGTAATACAATAAATTAAAATTTTGGCAAGTTTTACATAACCTTACATTTTGAGCTTCTAGTTTTCTTTTGTAATATATACACTCAGTGGCTACTTCATTAGGTACATCTGCAAATAACCAAACAGTGAATAATGTGGCTGTGACTCGCTATATAAAGCATGTGGACACGGTCAAATAGTTCAGTTGTTGTTCGACCAAACATTAGAATGGGGAAGATGCAACTTTGACCATGGAATGATTGTTGGTGTCAGGTGTGATGGTTCCAGCATCTCAGAAACTGAGATTTTTATGTACTACAATCTCTAGAGTTTATAGAGAATGGTGCAAAAAAGAAAACATCCAGTGAGCAGCAGTTATGTGGGTGAAAACACTTTGTTAATGAGAGAGGTCAGAAGAGAATGGTCAGACTCGTTCAAGCTAAGAGAAATGCCACAAATATTAAAATAACCACTCTTTACAACATTGAGTTTCAGAGGGGCATCACTGAATGCACAACACATTGAAAGTTGAAGCAGTTTGGCTACATCAGCAGAAGATCTTACCAGCTTCCACTTCTGTCATCTAAGAACAGGACGACGAAGCTACAGTAGGCATGGGATCACCAAAACTGGAAGATTAAAAATTGAAAAAACATTGCCTGTTCTGAAAAAATTCGATTTCTTCTGCAACATGCAGATGGTATGGTCAGAATGTGGCATAACCAGCATGGAGCCAGAATTGAATTATGATATTGAGTCAGTATGGACCAAAATCCCTAAGGAATGTTTTTAGCACCTTGTTGAATCCACATTGTGAAGAATTCGGGTTGTTCTAGAGGCAGAAGGAGGTCCTATCTAGTAGTAGATAGGTGTACCTAATAAAGTGGCCACTGGGTGTTAGGTAATAGTGTAAAATTGTTTTAATTTAGCATTAGGTACAAGCAATAGTTTATTCATTAAGACACCTTTACGTCTTGTTAGATTTATTGAGACTTAAGTGTAGAAGAGAAACACGAGAAGAGTCTCTCAAAAGTATAGCTTTAATTTTTCATTAATTTGTTATTAGTAATCTGAACACAGTGTTAAAATAAAAATTAAGAAGAAATCACTGTAGGCTTACAGTAGTTGGCTGCAATTAGAATAATTCATATTGATTTTTAAAAAATTCATAAAACGTCAGGTTTTTCTAACAAGGCATCTGAAACATGACTTCTGTAACTGTATTTTCTTCAAGAAATGTATCTACTGATTTCATATGTAGGTGTGTATGGATGATTTTATATATATATATATAGATCAACTTGTTTACCCTTGTGTTTTTGGTAGAGGCATTTTACTTTGTTAGTATATTGTCTTGGAAGAGAACTCTGTTTAAAAATATTGTATAAACAATAAGTATCTTGGAAATGCAACAGATTATGTAGACAAATAAATTAAACGTTAATAAAAACGTTAAGAATATTTGTACTAATACTTGTCTTGAGCAAGTTTTGTTGTGCATAATTCTACTTGGTATCACTCACACATACATGTATGAAAAATAAAATTCTACAGAAATGTAAACCTTTAGTGATTTAGAAGTTTCTTTGGGTAAATGGGAATATATTATGTTGGTTTTCTTTTGCAGCATTTTTCAGTGAAGTGGAAAAGAAGTTTGGAAACATGCCTTTCACTTTGAGGTATTTGTCAAGATTTTTTATTTATGCATGTCTAATGTCAAATATAATACTTAAAACATAAGGTAATAGATTTGAAAGTTCATACAAATTATTTAGTTGCTCTGTTGTACTTAAGAAACTTAAAACTTTTTATTGTAGGTTACATTGCTTAAATGATTAATCATTGTTAATGAAATGTTTCTTTTATACACACGAAAAATATGCAACTATCACATACAAAGAATGATTTATTAAATATTTTATTTTCATATATTAATTATAAATGTGAAATATTTTTGTGTGTATGTGCTTTAATATTTGTTATGCTCAGGAGTTTGCAAGGTAAATGTCGAAACGTTTTTCATTTTGTAACTAGGTTTACCTTTAAAATTTAGATTCTGTGGTCTGTTCTACACCAAGTGTTTGAGATGGGAATGATTTTTAGTGTAAAAATTTATCTTAAGACGGCTGGTATGGTTGTTAGAACTTTTATTAAAATAAAGTAGAGAACAACGTTTCCACCTTCTTAGGTCATCTTCAGGTTACCAAAGAGGGAGTTTGCAACTGACTGTTGCCAAACACGTCTTAGGAACGAGAGTGTAAACATGTAAGGGATTGTAGGTGGTGTTGCACTTAACATACCAATATCTAGGTGGCTTTTTTTTTAATATTTCTGTTAAATTGAGAAATTAACTAACATACAATACTAAAATTTGGATTACATTTTAATTATTCATATTAATCTTATTAACATTAGTTCATAAAATAGTAGTTGAATAACATTTTGAATGGAGTCAAGAAATACAAAAATGTAGCTTTTGACCCACGTCAAAAGGGAAATATAAATGTATTCTTAAAACAGTGTGTATGAATATTGAAACTTTAATTAAAATAATATACATAATGGTGTTTTGACCTTTTTAGGTCGTCTTTCGGACAACAAAGTTTGTAATTGACCATTGCTGGGTACATATCTTGGCAACAAGAGTGAAAAGGGGCACAGAATTGTGGGGGATGTTGCAGTTAGATGTCAGGTTAGTAATTAGAATAGGCATAAAGGTGTTCCTTTATATTGGTTTAACTATGGTTTTGTTTTATAAGTAGGGATTCTTTATTTTTATATATTTGTATCTCTACTTAGTATCTTGGTATTTTTCATGGTTGTGTTGTGTTTATTTAATTTGCAATGTTCGAAAATGTGTGAAGGTGTTTTTTTTTGGTGTTCATTGAAACTAGTTTCCATTTTTCTGCTTGTTTCTCCATTATAAAAGTTGTGGCATTTACACTGTATTTCATAAATAATGTTGGTGTTGTGTTTGTCAGTGTAGTTTTTACATAGTATGGACTTTAGTTTTGTACCTGGTTTATTAATAAATTTGATGTATACTAAAATGTTGTGTTTTGTTATAGTCCAGTATTGGTATTTTTCTGTGGATTTCTGTTTTGAATTGTGTGTCAGTTCTTGCAATATTGAGGTTGAGAAATGTTATTTGGTTAGTGTATGGAGTTAATGTGGTTGAAAAAAAAAATAAGTGTGTGTCCAGCTGTTATATTGACACAATATCTGTACCATTATAGTGGTGGGTGTAAGGCTGAATTGATCACTTGAGATTCGATCTGTATCATGAAAATGTTGGCTAGAACTAGATAATGTGTTATAAGTATATGAACATGTTTTAGTAAAAGTAAAGGAATTTATTTTTCACTGATTCATTGAATATGTATATCAAATCCAGGTAATATTATTTATAATAATTAAACTATTTGTTTTGCTATTGCACATATACATACTTTTCTGTTCTATCTTTAGGGCCTTGGAAGATGAAAAGAAGGCCAGGATGGGTGTGGTAGAATGTGTTAATCATAAACTAATAGAACCTTTCACAGTTTTATATGAAAAGGAAGGTTTGTTGATTGCTGTATACTATTTTTTTTTAATTTATTGATTGTGGAAATTTAGCATAATCATATTTGTTATTTTTATAAAAGATATTTAAGAATAAAAAATCATTATTATAAGATAACTACATGAACAAAAATGCTGTAATTGTGTCAAAATTTTGAGAAAAAGAATTTTTGGAATTATGTAAGTTGCCCCCCCCCTCTCTCTCTAATCATCTTGTTTATTTTAACTTTTGAAGTTTTTGCCAGCATATAACCATTTCAACACATTTCGATTACTTTTAAATTAGTAAACACATGTTCACAAAATTTAGCAGATTATCAGTAAACATTTCAAGGCTTCCATATGCAAATTGTCAGATTTTTTTTATCAACTCTTGATTATTGTTAAGTAATGTTTTTCTTGTCGCTTTTTATTTTTACGTGTTGCCAATCTAACATGTAAAGTAGGTTTTATTTTAAGATTAAACTTTCTTTTCAGATTTCACATGCAATGTCCCTATAAAGTTCAGATAGTTTTTATCAAGTATTTTTTAAGAAAAATTTTATATTTTTGTTATTTTTGTGAATGAAGCTCTGTAGGGGTTCATTCGATTTGACCAATCTTTTGATCACCATGTCAATATATTTAGGAAATGAATATTAATTATGCCTTTTTCATTCTACAATGACTATGGAATATAAAACAAAAATGTAAGTGTTTAGACCAAATAGCTTAGATTTATTATTTTTATTATATTCACCTTTACGGCCTGGCATGGCCAGGTGGTTAAGACACTCAACCCATTATCTGAGTATCGTGGGTTCAAATCTCCGTCACATAAAACATGCTCACCCTTTCAACCATGGGAGTGTTATAATGTTATGGTCAATTCCACTGTTGATAAAAATTGGCAGTGTGTGGTGATGACTAGCTGCCTTCTCTCTAGTTTCACACTGCTAAATTAAGGATGGCTAGTGCAGATTGCCCTCATGTAGCTTTGCACAAACTTTAAAATAAACCAAACCATATTAAACTTTAAGCCATGTCTGAATAACAATGCAGAAGTTACAATGACACAGCACATGCACTCGTGTTACCATATCCAATAACATAAAACTGTTATTTGTTTTCACAAAGTGACCTATCTGGGCTTTGTTTTATTGGACTAGTATTTGGTAAATTACAGTCATGTTTGAATAATTATAAATATATGTATTATTACTATTTACTTACAACTTCTTAAACATATTTTTCTTAAAACATAGAACAGTAAATAAAGAAGTGAAGCAAACAATTATCTCTTCTAGTTATAACCTTTCAATTTTGTTTCTGCTGCTTATAGCTTGCTACACCTTAAGAAATTTAACATGTAGAGAATGTGAAGGAAAATTATTTGTTTTTGTTTTCAGATATATTTACAGTTAAATAACCAAAAAATCATACATTTCTTCATTTGTACCATAGAATTCCATTATTTATCTAGTTAATTACTTAGCTGCTTTTGTTTCCAAACAATAACAAAATCTTGAACTGGCTGAAGACTGTACTTACCAGCACAAAGGTTTGTTTCGAAAAAAAATGAAAGAAAACTGTTTTCTATGAAAATGGCTGAGAAAATCACTAAGGGGAAATTTTGAGCTTCCATTGGCTTACTGACATGGCATATTAGAAGTAAATGTATATAAGGGACCATTTCCAGAACTGAAAGAGGTGAGCTAGGACCACTGTGTTTGTTGCACTGCATGAATACAGTGATAGCTCAGCAAATAAAGATCAAAAGATTCTGTTTTACGTTCTAGTTTGTCAATATTTATAATTTGAGTTCCTAATTCAAACGGAACTATAGACTTTGTATTTTGGCGTCACAAACATCTAATTTGAACCAGTACTGAGTTTAACATACCATGTGACATACACAAATCAACGTTTAGATGCATATATTTGATATTTACTTTTACATTACAAAAAATTTAATAATGTTTAATATGAAGATGTGAATTATTGTGTACAGTTTGAACCCAAACTTAGGGAGATAAGTTCATAGAGTAATAGTTCAATAAAACTTTAAGAGCAAGTCAACAAATGCAATGACATGGCCTATGACCCATTAGCTGTTGAGATAGGGTTACTAATTTATTGTGCTATTAATATGCATATGAATAACTAGAACAACGAATATTAAAGGATGTTTCACCAAATTTCTGTGAAAGTATGTTATTTGTTAAAAATATGTAGTAGTCAGTCAACACAACATGCAGGAGTACAATCATTGAAATCTGCTGGGATGTAGTACAGGAATATTCAAAGAAACTACACTTCTGCAGGGATATAAAACTAAGTGTTTACTAAAAAATGCTGATACAAAAAAACAATATTCATGATAATTATGCTTTTTACTGGAAAACAAAAGTAATTATCAGGCAAATAAAAACTTTTTAAAGAACTTACAAGTTAGTGTCAAACAAGGTTGATATTTATACAAACTTATGTTGCACCAAAGCTTACATTATGTAACATCAATTCATAAAAGTATTTTTATTTAAGAGTTTCGGATTTTATTGTATCATCTATCTTGCTTATCGTATTTTGCACTACTTTATTTATTTAATATTTTTGGTAATATATTTATACAACATTAAATTTCTGAACATTTGATAAATCGTTCACATTACTTCTTTGTCTCTCTCTGAGAGACAAAACATGAAACCTTTGTGCTTCCTTCCTAACAGTTTTGATAAGTGGTCCATAATGGCAAAGTGAAGAAGAATTTTAACCAGACAAGGCACACAGTTAACCACCAGCAGTGTAAATTAGTGATGAAGTTTTTGTTGATATTCGTTGTCAAATTCCATGTGCAATACTGGCACTTTTATGAAGGATCCAAACAGTTACACAAGTCCATGTTTATGAACAGCATGCAGCTAATGTGAGATATAAGTTAACAAGTATCTTTGGTAGATATGCTTCAAACAGTTTACTGATCCATTCACTGTATGCGTGTTTCTACATAAACATTGCCTTCTGTTATTGTATGTGTTAATGTTATTATGACTATAAAACATGCTCTACCTTTCTTCTCACAGGAGAACTGGTGGCCCAGTTTAAATTTACTGTATTACTTATGCCTTCTGGCTCGCACAAAATAACGGGTGAAGCAGTGGATTGGGACATGTATGAAACAGAACATGACATTAAAGATGATACCATCAAGGTAAATTTTTCAGCCACTTTTATATACAATTATGGGAGAGTATCATTTAATAAAAAAACAAGTCCTTCTCTGACAACAGTTTTAAATTTTTGTGTTGCTGCAAAATTTGTTTTGTGTTAATGAAAAGAACCAGCCAGTTAAACTGTGTATACTGTTAAAGAACAAGCCAATCTCAAAACACTGAGGAGATTTTTTGTTTCTTGTTAGCAATGATATTTGGAAATGAGTCACACATAATGTTGCAAATTCCTACTAGGAAGCTAACCCTGATGAAGTGTTTTTATGCATGATGTAATTGGCTGAGACTGTGGGTCCATGCTTGTCTTTACTAAATAAAACGCCCTTTTGGAAAAAAATGAATGGCATTATAAATTATTTCAAGGATACCATGCACTGAAATTATGTCAGACCAATCATTTTTCTTGTCACAATTATCTTGATATCAGCTGTGGTAACTTTACAAAGAAAAACATTTATTCTGATTCATTTACATTGTTCAGGTAACCAAGAGTAATGTGCAGTGATGTAATTAAAGAATAATTCAAATATTCAAGGATATTTTATTTTTAAATTAAATCCTTCTTGAGGTTTTATTTTATGTTATTGGCAGGTCAATGATATAATTGACCTACATTCATTGTTTGAAAAAATAACTGGATAAGCAAAAAAAAAAAAAACAGCATAAATGAAGTAGTAAATAGCTCTGTTATAATGATTTCATAAAGTTAACTTAAATTTATAAAATTTGTCTAATAACCTGACATAAAGCGATTTGAAGGCATACAAATGAGTATTTAACATTTGAAGAACCTTCGCCATTCTGTGTCAAACGTGACGTGCTAGTTTCTTTACTCGTCAAAATAAACCAGTTTCTTGAAAATGAATAAGTCAACATTTGTCCTTCAATTTAATAGTGAATTTTCTTTTTTTTCATTGAAATGTTGGACTTCTATGAACACTTCTCACCAGTAACACAGCGGTAATTCTGCGGACGTATAACGACAGAAACCCAATTTCTGTAATTATGGTGAGCAAAACACATTACAATCCATAAAGTATTTTTTTCTTAGCTACAAACAAACATAATCTATGAACTCTGTTTAGTCGAAATGTATCTCAGGTCGCTTATCATCACCAACGTGATTTTTTTTTTTTTTGCAAATATTGTGTGTTTTAGCCGTGGGTGTGTTATAATGTTCGGTCAATCCTACTATTCGTTGGTAAAAGAGTAGCCTAAGAGTTGGCAGTGGGTGGTGATGGCTATCTGCCTTCCCTTTAGTCTTACACTGCTAGATTAGTGACGGCTAGCGCAGATAGCCCTCGAGTAGCTGTGCGCGAAATTCAAAAAACAAAGAATTTTAAATAAAAGAAACAACCATACAACTTAATTGTACCTACAATGTTGTTGAAAAAGAAACAAAATACAGCGCTAGGTGGCGCAGCCGTCAAGACAAACGCTTCCAATCGAGAGGTTAAAAATCTCAAATATGTCTTTTACGTTTCATAAATGTGAAATTATACAAAACGTTTTATTTTATATAAATAAAGTGCTAGATAATAAAACGTTCCATTATAAAGTTTGAAAGTTGTTTCGAGTATTTACAAAAAGTTTTTCAGACTAATTAAACATTTTATTTTTACACCTTATTTAAAACTACAAAGTGTTGTTACATAAGCCTTAAGCAAGACACGAAAGATCTTTCTATCTGGATTACCTCAAAAAACCCAGTGCGTTCAAGAAATATGAAACAATCTGAGTAACAAGTGGAGAGCGTTTTTTAATCCAAATAAATCGCAAGCAATCACGTTTAACAAAAATCTAAAAAGACAAAAATTACTCTAGAAAAAGCAAAATTCTCATTCGTAAGTACGCCTATTAACTTGAGCAAATACATCACTTTCGACAAAAGATTAACATGAAAAAAAACATGCTAACAACATACAGTCATAAATCAAAAACGGCATTTCACATTTTTTTCACCATACAACATATTTCAGCAATTACAAATCACACAACAAAGTACATAAAGGATAAACCTTACAGGCACCGAAAGATTTACCTGTCCTGTGAAAGTGGGTTTTCTCGGGGCACTCCCGTTTCCCCCACATCCAATTCTCAGGCATTGGATCTTTAGATCCCAGCCAAGGCAACATTATTGTCCTGCCCTGAAATGGGTCGTCTCGCGTTCATATTTACTTTGAAATCTGCTTTTGGATTCTGGCCTGGCTGGTCTCTCCGGTGCTGCCTTTGTCTCGCTCATCAGTATTATGACCAGCCTCACTCCTTCACCTAAAAAGAGTCAAAATAAAAGAAAGGCAAAAACCCCAGGCAAATTTCAATAATTTTTCACGAGAAGGGAGGAAGAGGAACCACAACGTTCCTGATCACCCCAGTTGAGAGAGAATTCTTCAGATTTCTCTCTCTCTAAACTAAACCCCTGCCACGTTAGTTTGCGTTTGTGTTTATATAAGCCTTACATGAAGAGTACAGAACATTTTCGTTCATTCCTAGCTTTGACACTGAGCAAGTAAGACGTGTATTTTCCCTCCCTTTACCAGCATGACGTTCTCGTTAACTGGTCCCACTGTGCCAATCTCGCCACCTGTCCCGCCCGTAATCGTCGACGGTCTGCCACCCCAACTCTCGCCTTTTCAAATAGTCACGTTTATCGCGCAGGCTAAACCTGGCGCTTCCTTAGACCCATCTAGAACCCAGATCCTTCGCCGGGGAGGTATTCTCCTCCAGCCGTCAACGCCTACGGACTTATCATACTTTTGTGAGCCGTGGAATACTCAAATTAATATTAAATGTTCACCAACTAAGGGCCCATAAACCTTTTCTCTGTTTTCCTGAGAAGAATATACCATTCCATTCAACCGAGTGAAATCAAATGCGCTGTTGAAAGTCAAACAAATTTCGAGATATACGCCGTGCACCGAATCTACTCGAAAGCCTCCAGACAAGCTACCAACTTCATGAAAATGGTAACAACCACTAAACATATTGCCGATACGATTTTACGTAATGGTTGTTACTGTCACATCTATCATTTTAGTGCCGTCGCTCACTCAATCCGTGGATACCCAAGCAACCAGAATCTGTTTCGCCACCTAACGTATCATCTAATCCGTTCTTCCACCCCACCCCCCCAAGTCTGTAGTCAAATCGTCTCCTGTCAAACCGCCATCGAATTCTTCACAAACTTTTATCATGAAGAACGACAACCATTCTCAGAAAAGCGACGATACGGCCACTGGTCATGTACAGAACAAGCCTCAGTTTCTCAACAAATTCACTGAGACGTCATCTATTACACTTCGCTCTAAAATGTCTTCCCAGATGCAAACTACACAAGCTACCTATTCGGATAAGTCAACTATAACAGATAAGCATCCTACCATCTGTCAAGCTATTAAAATTAGAATACACAGAAGACATAACTTTTCCCAAACGACTGAGGAATACCCAGAGAATCTACTTGAACAAGTTCTAGAGCCCCAACCTGGAGTTTCGTCGTACAGTGCAGTAGACTCACCACCTCTCAATGACTTTCACACGTTAATGATAAGGGTAAAACATTATCGTGACATAGTCCCACTTTTCTCCCTGTGCGACCCTCCATCCTCGTGAAATGAGCTAAACTGGTACTAGCTGGATCATTGGTACCAGCTAGTGAAAGTGGGTTTTCCCCGGGGTTCTCCCGTTTCCCACACATCTAACTTTTGGCATTGGATTTACAGATCCCGGCCGCCCTGATGGACCCTAAATCGGCCCTTGATTTTGTGGTATTCGCATATCATCTATGGGTGTCTGGTGTCAGTTTGTCGGTCTTTCGTCTTCCTTGCTTGCTCAGAGTTCGCACCTTATTTAAGGATGATCTCGTCCGTCACTTTTTTTTTCGCTTCTCTTTGGGTAGCTGCTTCAATACCCTAAAATCACGAGTGGGGCGAAGAGAAAGGCCATCTTTCTGAGCACCCCCCGGAGGGGATAGAGTACTTCAAAACAAAATACCTGTCAGTTTTGTTGTTGTTATAGAGCATACTTACCTGGCGCTGAGAATGCCATTATCAACAAGGTGGCTTCTCCAGAGCGAGGCTCGCCCATTGCACTCTGGGTGGGTGGAACTATGCCACTATCCCAAACTGGGAATGATGGAGCGTGTAATTTTTGGTAGTGGAGGACTGCGTTCGCGCTATCCCCTGTAGTAAAAATCGAAAAGAAAAATTCAATTTGTTATTAGAGAAATGAAGTTGTATGTAAATAATGAAAAGTGTGTAACTTCACAATGTTGAATCGTTCCTAACTCTCAATACCTCCTTATTGTCTGAAGAGAGATTATAAATAATACGCAACTAAGGTAAAATAAAATTCTACCTTGCTTAAAATGTTCTTTTATACAGTGAAGCTTACTACTGGTATGAGTGTTAAAACCTTTATTAAAATACAGTAGCGAACAATGTTTCGACCTTAGGTCATCTTCAGGTTAACAAAGAGAAAGTTTGTAACTAGGCACATGTCTCAGGAACGAGAGTGTAAACATGTAAGGGATTGTAGGTGGCATTGCAGTTAGGTTATTAATTGGTACAGGTACAAAGATGTTCCTTTATATTGGCTGTAGTTGTTGTATCAGTGGGACTTCTTAGATTTCGCATTTCTTTCCCAACTTAGTATGCTTATGTTGTGTTTGTTTCTGAATTCCTCGCAAAGCTTCACGAGGGCTACCTGCGCGTGTTGTGTTTGTCAGTGTAGTTCTTACATAGTATAGGCTTTAGTTTTCCACTTGGTTTTCAATAAATTTGGTGTTTACTGGAAAGTTGTTTTATTAAGATGTTTTACAAATGTTGGTGATCTTTTTCACTGTGGTGTGCAGCAGTGTAAGGTTTTGTAGTTTGTTGTATCCTCGAATTGATTATTGTTTGTTTGTTGTTGATCTAGGTGTGTGCATATAATTTTGTCAATGGTTTGGAAACCAGATTCAAAGAACACAAACACCTTCACATGTTTTTGAACACTGCAAATCAAATAAGCACAACATGCCCATAGAAAACGCCCAGATACTAATTTGGGAAACTAACGCAAAATAAAAGAAGTTCTACTTATGCAACAACTAAAACCAATGTGAAGGAACACCTTTATACATAACTACACTAATGAATAGCCTAACATCAAACTGCAACGCTATGTACGATCCCGTACACGTTTACACTCTCCTTTAATACATGTGCCCAGCAACGGTCATTTACAAACTCTTTCTTTGTTAACCTGAAAACGACCTAAGAACATCGAAACGTTGTTCTCTACTTTATTTTAATAAAAGTTTTTATACCCATACCAGCTTTTTTGAGATACATTTTTACTTCAAGTGTGTTTTTCGTCATCACAAATGATTTTTGGCGTGTTTTTTTCTGGCTACCTCTCCTACGAAATTGCATACATGCAACATGCAAAACAATAATTTTCTGATGAGAAATAAATTGTGAAACAAAAATGTCTACAGTCTTCAGAATGTTTCTTACCTGTTACTAGGATGTCAGAAGCATTAATTTATGCATTGTGTTTTTAGTGACAAAAAAAGGTAACCTCACTGCAATTGGTTTGATTTGAACCATTCTGATACAGCTAATCTCATAAGGTGACATGAATCTTAAAAATTGGTATTCTTTTTCAATAATTTTGCAAGCAATTTTATCAAAATACATAATATTTATAAACTTTTAAGTTTATTATTTAATTTGTTAATTCATTATTGTTATCTTTTTTTGTTTATGTTTTATTTTGGTTTCCGAAATACGAGTTTTATTATTGTCGTAACTTTTAGCTCCTACATTATATATTTATGCTAATCGTTTTGAGAGATATGATGCATTTTGTTGTTGTTTTACATTCACAGCTTTATTTAAAACTATTGTGGTTGATTTTTCTTGGAGGTAGTTGTATTCTATTTGCGATGGAGGAAATTAATTTAACTGTACTTTGAATAAGAAATCTTGTGTTTGATAACAAAGAATAATAGTATTCCTCTTTACTATATACGTATTTAGTTATTAATTGTGTTAGACCTTCAGTCTTGGAACCCTAAAAATCAGATTTTGATACCAGTGGTGGGCAGAGTACAGATAGGCTTTTGTATAGCTATGTACTTAATTACAAAACAAACAATTTTATATTATGTTACCCTTTTTGTAAATAGTATTACTTTTGCAATAGTTCAATTTGTTTTGTTTTTCAGCAATTATAAGTATATTATTTTTTAATTGTTTGGTTATTTTGGCGTACTCGTTTGTTTCGCTAATTTTTTTATCGCCTACATCTTTGGCAATTTGGTTTATGGTTGTTATAATTTGAATTACAACATACTTAGTTATTTACTGCGTTTGCTCTATATCTTGCATTCTGTAATACAATAGCGTACACAGAATTTGATAGGTCTTGGGCATGTTTATAATAATATACTTAGATTTAAGGGCTTAGGTCATGAGCATTCACTTCTGTAGTATTCTAGTTTTAAAGATGTATTCTTAAGTTTTGTATGTAGCAAGTACACCAATGCTTCTTTCTGTAAAGATTGTATTTATGAATGAAATTAAATTATTATGTATCACGTTTAACATTTTGAAAACTTGTATTCGTCGCATAGTGGGATTTCAAATTACTTTAACATGCTTTATAATTTAGAAGTTTTATATAATGTCTTCTGACTGCCATTTAATTGCAGGTGTAATTATAGAGTAATTTGCATACAACGTTCATGTAACCAGAATACTTTGTCGTTCATTTTACAAGGTTGCAATTTGCCAAATTTCCTATTCACAGGAAGACACTAATTATGTGTAAAATGACGTGGCATTCGGAAATTGAACGGATAATTTACACGCATGTTTATAGGTTCAATGGTGAGGGTGAGATTGATTTTGAAAACTCACGGTAGTAGTAACAATCTATACATCCACTCACCTGATTCCTGACCAACTCCGTGGTCTTTGAAAACATACAGGTTAAATAATAGAAATGGATTGCAGTAACTTGTAGTTCTGAGCACAACCCGCAATATTTTAGAAGTCAAAAAACGTCATATTTGTAATGAAATATAGCCGACGTTCAGTTATACATATACACAGCAATAACGATAGGTCTCATTAAGTTTGTTTCGTATTTTTGAAAATCCCAGCTTCAGATATAAAGTTTGATACATTCTCGTAATTCCAACACAAATCAAAGTGTAATAGTGTTAATAAAATTCGTCACTGCATATAATTGTTAGTGGACGCTTACGGCATTGTTACCTTGTAAAAAATTAACGGCTGTGTCAGGTCTGGTAGACCAATGGCCGAAACAAAAGTTTAGGAATGAATGATGTATTTGTACACTAATGTTTATTTTTTCACACAGTAATAATAATTTACAGTGGTTGTTTAGTAATTATATAAATTTCAACGCCTTATTCTAGTGAATCACAGAGATAAAAAAAACATACATGAACCGACATGTACATAAATTTTGCAGGCAACAATTTTTTAAAGTTATTCTTTTATGATTGATATCAGTCACTTAATTTTTAAAAAAAAGTTATACAGGGTGTTCGGAAAGTCACTGTGCACAATATTTATTAACAGACATGTTTCAAAAAAGAATACAGGAAGTAAATATGAGTGACAATCATAAACAATGTTGAAAGTGACCCCCCGTTGACATCAATACAGGCCTGGATCCTTCTTATTTTGTTTCTAAACACCGCTATCAGTTGCTGGCTTGAAATAGACTAAATAAAATATGATTACAAAACTGCACAGTGACTTATGCACTATAGGGCCCAGCATGGCCAAGCGTGTTAAGGCGTGTGACTCGTAATCTGAGGGTCGCGGGTTCGCATCCCCGTCGCGCCAAACATGCTCGCCCTTTCAGCCGTAGGGGCGTTATAATGTTACAGTCAATCCCACTATTCGTTGGTAAAAGAGTAGCCCAAGAGTTGGCGGTGGGTGGTGATGACTAGCTGACTTCCCTCTAGTCTTACACTGCTAAATTAGGGACGCCTAGCACAGATAGCCCTCGAGTAGCTTTGTGCGAAATTCCAAAACAAACAAACAAAAGACTTTCCGAACATTTGTACCCTTGATTCAAAGTCCCGACGTTTAGTGTTAAGTGGAATTTTTACTGAAGCCAGGATTTTGGGACGGTAAAAAAAGCAAAAGTGATCAAATATACATCCACATAAAGATACCACAAATTCAGTTCGGCTTCAGAAAGAAATGTAACGTGGTCGTGAGCTGACTTCAAGACATGCAGAGTGTGATGTTTCGGCCTAGCCGTTGGAGTTTCGACTAATATTGCCTGCTGTAACATGAAATATTTATTTAAAGTAAGGATGCAGTGGGCTAATGGAGCACGCAGGTACTAACTCGAGGCTTTACAGTTGAAACAAAGAGACTCGAGACTAAGAGTTCCAATAACACGTTTATTTAAGGCAACAATCATTTAATATCTACACAATTTATCTTTTGAACATGATGACTGATATTTAAGAAATAATAGCATTTTAATACTTACAAAGAGCTTACGCCAGAATTGGCGTTTCTACTAACGGTTTTGCTTTTCAATTTGGCACAAAACTACACGAGAGTTATCTGCACTCTACTAACGGTAAGAGACATCTTTTCTCCTTCGCCTTGAACGATCGGAGTGCTTGCAATATTTTTCTCTATTCTGGCGTCTGTTATAGAACCTTTTACACGAGTGGAGAAGTGATTTGTCGCCCTATTCATAATTCAAAGTGCCAGCTCGCTTCCTGTTTATGAATTTCTAAGCTCGTTAGAATACATCTTCAAATGGTCAAAGTTTCTTTCCTGTTTACGAACTTTTAAGTTTGTTAGTTAATCATTCACCGGAAGCACCAGCCCATACTGTACTGTCGGTCCATTATCCAAGGTTCATCATCCAAGTTTCATACCACCTTTTAATCTTGACAGCATCTATTTCTTCCAGTCTCAACACATAACAGAAGATTATCAGCGGGTTTCTCTGAATCTCTGTTTTGAATCATTCGTCTGTTGTTTATGATAATGTCAGTTCTTTTAAACAAGATATCATTTGATCATAGAGTGACAACTTTCTCGCTATGTTCTTGTAGTGGTCACTACTTCATAAACATATTTTATTATACTTCATTACTTCCTGTTTATTAAAATAATTATTCGAGGATTCTATGTACCTAGCGATGCCTCAGAAAGAAAAAATTAATATTTCCTTGTTTTTTAATTAAGCACAAAGTTACGCAATAGACAATATGTACTCTGTCCCTCACGGTATTGAAACCCGTTGTTTAGCATTGTAAGTCCGCTGACATACCCTGAGCCATTGTGGTGCTAATAATTTCTTCTATCAGAACTATAAAACAGTAGAACTCAAAACACATTGTTTTGAAATGACTTTAGTTAACAGATTGGTTATTTAAAGTTGTCGAGGACTTTCTGATGCAAAGTTTTATTCCGCGATTATAATAGCATGTCAGTAGACGCGCTGACATGGAAGCAATGGAGGCAGCTGCCCGTGGACCTGGAGGAAAGAAATTTGGTTATACAGTAAAACCCACAAAGCATCTTTTAGCTATATCTTCATTTAATCATAAAAGCATAGTTTTGGCTTTTCTTTCCATATACACTCTTGATTAAAAAATAACTGATATTATAACTTGAGTAATAACTAACAAATACTTTTTACTTTATACATTTAATAAATATCTGTTGTTACTTTATTGATGTTTCAAGCTTATACTCTGAACTAAAACGGCTGCGTCTATCATTTTGACTTGTTTATGAACTTGTTACTGTTCTAATTTAGGATCTTCTCTTTAATAAGCTCTTAAAATGTTAAAAAAGAGAGAGAAAGGGAGCAAGAGAAGAATGTTTACCCCGAGGACTGTGCTGGCTTTCAAAACTTTTGCATGTGATAAATTAAAGGAAACTATATACGCCAGTAGCTGACACGTGACAAATCAAAACAGCTGTATATTTCAGTATCTGATACGTTACAAAGGAAATTAAGCTTTATAAGTTGGTATGTGACACGTGACAAAGGAAAGAAAGCTGTACAATCTAGTATCTGTATAGGTCAGTATCTCACATGTGATAAATAAAAGAAAGCTGTACAAGTCATTATCTGACACTGGACAAAGGAAATGAAGCTGTAGAAGTTGGTATCTTACACGTGACAATTAAATGTAATTAAAAAACAGGTGTATAACGTTAAGAACTTTATATTATTTCGTTTAAGCAACTATGGTTTTCTTGCTACATTTTAAAGTTACCATAGAAAGAAAGGAGACGGATAATTTTGATTTATTTTGTATGGTGGTTACGATTTCACATAAAATTAGGAAAGTTAATGTAGCAGATAATATTTGAAGCTTTCTCGAAAAAAAGTTGGAAATTTATTTCGGATTACGTAAAAAATAAATTTGTTAATTTTCAAATGGAGAAAAGTATTTTAAATATCAGATTGAAATCACTTTACACTAGGAGTAGTGACTACTTGGACTCCATATATTAAAACATTAATTTTTTAGTACAAATACTTTATTAGAAATTGTGATCTTTTATGTAGATAAGACTAATAATGTTTATTGAAAGCTAGCCAAGTCCGTGAAGATTCATGAGTCGTTTCGGACGATGTGTCAACGTAGTCGTATTACGGCTTCACCGTACAATATCTCGCAACATCACTAGTAAAATCCACTGTTGTCCAAGTCATTTATAAAATGTTAAATTCGAGTGTGATTTTGCAAAATCATTAACAACACTAGACTAAAATGCTTCTAGAACAGTTTAATATCTTATTCGACGTAAGAGATATATTTTGTTTCTTCTTGGATAACTATGCTCTACGAATTAGGTACTTAATATAAAATACCACGTAACTGTATTGTTTTATCATCTTCACAGCTAAGATTTCTGAATACAATGTTGTTGCACAGTTTCAAAGTTTACATTATCCGTTTATCATTCTTAGCCTGCCATCATGATCGACACGATGTTGATGTTAGGGCTCCAGGTTTTATTTTTTTCATTTTATAATTTATTATTTTGCCTCGTGATAAAAAAATAAAATAAATGCAACTGCTTTAAATGAAGGCACCGATAAATGTCATTTATAATTTTCTTTTATTTTTTAAGTGCAACTTCATTTCTCACATTAGACCTTCTAAAAATTATTGATATTTTAATCATTATTCCCATACAAATATTCACATATTATTTTAAAACTAATAGAATATTAAAACAGTATTTTTTTTTGTGCATAAGCAAATCATATTCAACGTAATTAGCTATTATTTATGTTACTTAAAATATCATTCGCGATAAATATTCTATCTAATCTCTAAATGAGCGGAAGAAAATTCAAGCGTGAGAATTCTAGATGTGTTGTTTTATAAACTTCAAGTTACGAAAAGCATTTCTTTAGCCTTAAACTGCTTCAGTCATAGAAATGTTTATTTTATATAAAATAGTTAACTGACTATAGAAATAGCGGTGCGTAGAAAGAAAAACTGATTGGTGGTGCAAATTAAATATTTTTAAATGAAAGTTATCCTTGTTTTTGATAGCTGAAGATTCATAAACAACTCATAGATTAAAATAACATTTCGACCATGCGCTAAAGTTTGTCATCTAGTGGCAATAAATTAAAATGACCATTGTTATTTTAAATAAAAACACGCATAAACTAAAATCAGATATTTTATAATTTCTTTTATTACTGTGAAATTTCAACCTTACAAAATGTTTTAAGTTGTAAAATTTAAGACCATTTTTCAAAGTAATAGCAATTTTTTGTTTTTTTATTACGAACAACAAACACATAGGTAAATTATTTCTAATGGAAATTACAATTTTGTCACATAAATATCAAGTGTGAGGTTATTCTTTAATTTTGATAATCTAAGTACACTTGTGCACAATTTCTTGAGGGAATAAATCGATACCTATTTTTGATTGGATGATGCACATTGAATGGTTATTACACTTCAGCTCAAAAGTGTGCCTGTTGATTATTCGACCTTTATAAAATAATGGGAATGTTGACTTTCGCTGGTAACTAGAATGGATAAAAAACAAATCGACTTAATTTTGTCTTGCTGTTTTTGTCTCGTGATTTATTGATATGCATATTCAAAATAATTTTAATGTATAGTACTTAACCTTCAGTATTCCACAAATGTGTCTACAATATAACAGCAAAACAGTTTCAAAAATGTTTACCTCTTATATTTTTGCATGTAGTTTTCAAACTCCCAAACATAAATACTATGTTATTCAAAAAAGAACAACAACAAAAAACAGAATATTATAAAACACTTTAAAAATGTATTTTTAAAGCAAAACCCTACTAAAATTTGATAAAGTATAGTGTACATGCATGAATAGCAACGCTAAAATGTAGTATTTTTAACTATCTACAACGCTAAAGTAGTATTTTGTTAATATCTACATGATGTACTTATCCATTTATGATATTGTTTTCTTCTCATTTTACTGATTTTTTCACGAAGCTTAGGTTTTGAAAAGTTACAAACAATATGTGTTGGTTACTGATAGATACAAAGAAATGGTAAGAGATACAGATAGATAAAAGAGAAATAAATCAACCATTTTATGGCAGTTAAAACAAAGTGCATCAAAATTAAAAAAATATTTAAAAATGAGATACCTCAAAACATTGAAGAAAGTTAAGAATAAAACATTCACTTGATATCAACAAGAAAAACTATGAGATATATTTTATCATGCATGATTGAAGACACCAGAAGAAATTAATTGTATATTTTTACACAACAGCATTACTAAGATACAAGCACTGGTTTACCTCTGCATTAAAACGCATTATTTATTGCATCAGTTTGTTAGATAAATATATTGTGGACACTCAATTAGAGAAATAGGTTGAATGGTATCACAATAATTTTGCGTGAATACATTCATATGATTTGAATTTCTGATCAAGATAGACCACAAAGACCACATTGTTAACTATTTTAGAATAGTCACATTAAAACGCCCCCAAGGCTGAAAGGGCAAGCATGTTCGGTGAGATGGAGATTCGAATCACGACTCTCAGATTACGAGTCGAGTGTCTTAACCACCTGGCCATGCCGGGCTGAAAGGATTGAAAGATTTGCTTTTCTATAACGCATGTGTGTGAATATAAATATTCCAGAGCTGGTAGATATTGAGACGCATGCGCTCACGTGTATTTTCATTGTGTTTACACACATATAACCTTTTTACCACAATTTAATTATTTAATATCTTTCATCTTTATATTTAATTTTTAGATTGCAAAAAACTATATACCTTTCAAACTTCAGAAGTATGGCATTGTTGCCTCCCAAAATTTGATATATTTTAAAGTTTTTTCACCCCACCTTCCCCCACGTAGCTCAGCAGTAAAGAGCTTAAAGTTTCAAAGCAGTTTCAGTACCCGTGGTGTGTTTGGAAAATTGTAATAAGACTTCATATGAATATTCCTTGTGAAACTTCCATTTCTCCAGGAGAAACGAAACAGATTACGTCACATCCAGTCGATAAAAAAACATCTACAGATAATATAGCAGCATTTACCCGACACCCCTATACTGATGGTGATCATGTATTTAAGAATACAGGGGAGAAAAGTGGCGTCACTACTCTGAAAACTGGAAATTTTTTCTGCATCATTAGTCAAAATTCTTTTCAATGCTACAGATGGTTTAAGTCGAAAATCTCCTTTTGTCACATTGTCTGTAGACAAGGCTTTAAATACAATAGTAAAGAATGGAAAACGATTCTCTTCTTGCTACATTATGGGTAGCAGTAGAAAGGGATGTATCATAAGTACATTTTGGTTTAAGGTGCGTCGCATGGTGCTTACGAGATGTTGTTACTTTTTGAAAGGAACATGTAATAAACGTTTTAGAGGCAAATTATTCGGACACTCAATTTATAAACACGCTCAGAATAATGATTTAAAATCTACATTGGAAAACAAAGATACATGGATTACTTATAATTCAAATTGCGAATTATAATCATGTATTTAATATATAAAAACACCTACCATTTATTAGCCCAACTCAATAAATGATATAAATCCTTTTGTAAAGCAGCAGCATCCTTTTTGCAATCAGCAACAACCAAGACATTAATATCATCTGCAAATTTAAATATTTATTGACTATTCCTTCACCTATATCATTGATGTAGATCAAAAAGATCAAAGGTCCTAAGAGTGAGCCCTGAAGTACCCCACTTGTGACATTAGTCTAGTTTGACTGAACTCCATTTGTAACAACCCTATGCCTTTTTTATCCAGCCACTCTTCTTCCCAATTTGCTAACTTATTTCCCACATCTTTCGAGACTTTTTTTCACAAGCCTTCTATGTATAACATTGTTAAATGCTTTCGAGAAACTCAAACATACCAAAACTACATTACCATTACCCTCACCTACATAAGCAGTAACATTTTTCTATGTTTGTATTTTATCCTATTTTACGTCTTAAATACCGTACATATGTTTTGAAATCAGAATGTAATGAAAAGAGGCAACTTCAAATTATATGGAATAGGTTTGTTTATATACACAGCAATATGTATATAGTATGGAGTTCATTGTTAACTATAATTGATACCTATTTAGCTCCTATTAATACCCATATTGATGGAGTTATCCAAGTTATTTTCCTCTTAAAAGACACAAATGCACAATTCTGTATTACAGTTAAAATGAGTGAGGTTTGATAAAGTTACTTTTGTGTTTATTTAATTACTTAAGTAATGGCCATACATAGGGGTAGAATGAATGTAGATAATTTGTCTTGATTAATTATCAAATCGCTGTCTCGTTCTCGCGACGACTTTAACTAAGGTCACTGTGCCCTATATTTTTACATATAAGGACATTGTATACTTGCAGCCACATGACCGCAGATACTTGAACATTTTAACAAGAATGTGACACAGAAATTAAACCTCACGCTGTTTCTCAAACATTGACAGCCTTTAAAATTTCCTATAACACTAATTTTAGATGGAAACTCACATATCCAGAAATCTGCACTGACCCTACCATCCACAGGGAAAGAGCAACAAACTTATAGTGTTAAAATCCCTCAGTTTACTGCTGAGCCACTGAGAGGCTCGGTCTGAATAAAGAATAATTTACATACGTTGAAGGTGTATATGTAAATAAAGGTTTTGAAGTATTGAGTTTAAAGATTCAGGGCCTCATATATTCAAATTATTTCTTTTTTTAACATTCATTATTTTTAAGTTTCTTTATATTCTTTACTTTTGAAACTATCGCAATTTTCGTCCATCGTGTCGACGTTAGTACCTCCTATTTCTAAGTCTTCTACTGGCCATCTGTTTACGTCTTTTTCTCATTTTATACGTGTTAGAATATTAATGTACATCAGAACGTTACAGGTAAAATGTATATACATTTTTAGAAGAATATTATCTCTGACGTTTTACACATCGACAAGTAAAGTGTAGCATGAAAAAATAACAATTTAAGGTGCCACAGAATATACAAATAACAATAATGATGATTATGGAACTATGCTTTGATCTTGTTGTTATTAAGACACCTTGTAGAGCCATATGCCAGTTCGTTGTTTGGTTTGGTAAAAATGAGTCAGTTTTCATATATTTATTCTTTTGCAATAATACTTGTACTTTTAAAAATTCAAAATGTGTACAGAAGGCTTTCAAATTTCATTCCCTTGTTAAATGATGCTTCAAAATTAAACGACTTCATTTATGTTTTTTTTTTTTTTGCTTATCCAGAGATTTTACCCCAAAAAATTAATGTAGTCTTGACCTGTCAATGATGTAAAAGAAGGATTTAATTTAAAAGTACAATTTAAAAATAAAATATCCTTGAATGTTAGCATTCTTCTTTAATTACACCACTGCACATTACTCTTGGTTACCTGAACAATGTAAACAAATCAGAATGTGTTTCTTTGTAAAGTTACCACAGCTGATATCAAAGTAATTATGACAAGAAAAATGGTTGGTCTGACATAATTTCAGTGCATGGTATCCTTGAAATAACTTATAATGCCATTCATTTTTTCCAAAAGGGCGTTTAATTTTGTAAAGACAAAAGTATCATTCAAACTACACACTTAGTCATTTTTACTGATAAAATAAATTTTGAAAGATAACCACAACCATAACACACCGACAGAAAATGTTTTAAATTATATGCACACAAAAAATATCCTCCACTGAATGTTCATATTATTTACAAAACAGAATGAACATCTGCAGATTTAGACATCTAAACAATTACCTTCATAACTTAGGCTTCCAAAAAATACTACTAAACACAAATAGAACCTGTTATTTCTTTCCCATAACCAAAAGACTGAAATAACTTACTTTCATTAAATGTTTCTCAAACCAAGACATCTTTTGAAATTTTCTACTTCAAATAAAAAAATTGCAGAAAGAAGTATTATAATAATAATAATAATAAACACTAATAAGATGAAGAAAAAATATTCTCATATTGTGTCAATATTAACCAAGATCAACAAATATAAACATTAATTTGAGAAAATCAGTGTCAAAATACAAAGAACAAAGGCAACATCATGTCACAGGGTACAGCAAGGATAAGATCAAGTAATGTACACTTTTTTTTTCTGCATGTGATGACCATTCATGATAGGTTGGCTATCCTTGCTTCCTCGGCTGGTTTAGTAAGTCTTCATTGAAATTCGCCCTTTTCCACCTAAGTAATAAATAAACAAAAATGCCAAAAATGTATTTTTTTTTTTTACAAAATACCTACATCGATGAAAATTATTACAAAGAATTGATATTTTAAATATCTAACACAGGAACAGTCCATGAAGACATGATAAATAAAAAACCTTGACAGTAAACAAATTGTTAATACTACATTACCTACAAGGAAAAATAAAAAAAGAGGAATATTGTATGTGATTCTACAGTACTTTAGATTAGTGGGAAACTTCTTACACATGAAAACAAAGAATAGGACTAAGACTGTGTTAAAAGGCAAACTATTTTAAGAAAAGAAAAAGGACTGAGTTTACCATAGGCATTTAATGAAGCTTTGTGGAACAGGTATCCCTAATTAAATCATTTGTTTGTTAAAGATGAAAAATGTCAAATATCAATGCTAAATCAGATAAATTAAATTTATTAGTTTTAACATTTGTTAGTGCACGTTAAAATATCCACCTTACACCTGGGGCCATACGGACCCCTCGTATATTTAATGATCATAATGTTGAAGCTATGATTTAGATGTTGAAATGTTAGCCTACTGTAGAAACCTTCAACAAATCGCATACAAGCCGTTGTAAGCAAAATGAGGTGTTTTATAACAGATGAAAATCTACGGGCAGTAAAATAAACAGTAATAAAATAAATACTCCCGATGAAAGAAAGTCCACTTTCCAAAAGCGTCTGGGTTATTGATTTTTCTATTCTTTTAAACGTTAGGTTTAAAAAAAACACAATTAGTCTACCTAGTCTGCAATCGTAAACCTAAACCAAAGAATTTTCTTTGTGCTCACAACTAATTATCTAAACATAGTATATATGATACGTCTATAAAGTACCTGTTTAAAGTTTTAAACTTGTCATGCAGCTAAATATTTAACATACACGTACATTGGGCAGAAAATCATACTTACTTCAATGGTATAACAGTAGTAGGAATCTCGGTTGATGTGCTTCTTGTGTGTTTGATACCAGTAACGCTTCGCTCTTTAGCCATTTCATTAATTAAACCTTTCATAATATAATTAAGAGTTTCTTTCAGTACAATATCATGCATAAATTTCTTTCTTGAGCGAAAGGAAAATTGTGAATTGTTTTTAGTGTGCTCTTCTGTGCTTCTTGTATGATTGATACCAGTAACGCTTCGCTCTTTAGCCATTTCATTAATTAAACCTTTCATAATATAATTAAGAGTTTCTTTCAGTACAATATCATGCATAAATTTCTTTCTTGAGCGAAAGGAAAATTGTGAATTGTTTTTAGTGTGCTCTTCTTTGTTGGCGTCTTTGTTCACGGGTATATCAATTTTCTTTAATTCAGAACTACTTCCGTACGAAGGCCGCTGGTCTAGTCTGTAATCGTGGTTATACTTTTCAGGATTATTACGATTAGATCCAACTAAATCACGATATTTTTTTGAAGCATTCATTATCCAATTGGCTAAATATTGATACATTTGTTTATTTTTATGCGTTACTGGAGGGATGCCATTCTGTTTATTGTACCCTTGATTTGCTCTTTTCAGTAGTTCGATTTTATCCCAAAAAAGTTTCTGGATTGTCCCATTATAACTGAAATTGTTTTTAGTGTGCTCTTCTTTGTCGGCGTCTCCGTAATTAAACTTTTTGTAATGTTTATTATGAGTTTTGTTTAGAAATTTGTATATACTTTGATCTTTCATGGGTATATCAATTTTCTTTAATTCAGAACTACTTCCGTAGGATGGCCGCTGATCTAGTCTGTAATCGTGGTTATACTGTTCAGGATTATTACGATCAGATCCAACGAAATCAAGATATTTTTTTGAAGTATTCATTATCCAATTGCCTAAATATTGATACATTAGTTTATTTTTATGCGTTACTGCAGGGATGTCATTCTGCTTATTGTACCCTTGATTTGGTATTTTCGGTAGTTCGTTTTTATCAGTGGAAGAAGACTTGTCAGGATAAAGATTGTCATATATCTTCTGTCCTTCCACCACTGTGGCAACCAAAACCAGGCAAGCAAATCTAAGAATACGTTGCCAAAACATGGGTTTGTAATTCTGAAAATAAAGTGAACAAATAGATAAATATTAGTGATGATAATCACCTTTCTTTTCATAATAGTAATAAAAGATTTAATAAAAGGACAATGATGAGTGGAGTGTAATACGACAATAATATTCGAGTTTTTGTTTCTTATAATATAACACGAACCTTTAAGACTTGAGTGTATAATGTAGCACGTTGTAGAAGCTGGTGGTCGCTAGCACAGTGTTTAATAGATCACTAAATACATTACACTAACGTAAAGTGGCCTGAGTGTGGCATTGTCGTTACCATAGCAGATTAGGGAATCGAGGATCTCGAGTTCGAGATATGATGCTGACAAACACGATCTGCGTTTTATGTTGTGGTGTGTTATAAAAGTATCAGCGAATAGTGCTATATATTTAAGGATAGCCACCCCAAGGATTCATATCCATTGGGACCATGAGATAAAGAAGCCAAAAACACGTTACTTCGTGCCACCCCATACGTGTAAGAGAAAACTAAATGTTTGTCAAAAGACTTGTTTAAACTAAGATTAAACCTAATGTAAAACATTAAAATGATATATATAACGGAGAGAAAATGAAACGTATCGATTATTTAAGAAAACACTGACAAGGTGTTGGAAGTGTTAAAACTTGTGTATAAATAAGGGAACAATTAATAATATATTACTCAAAGCTGTCCTCGTATGTTTGCTAACTAAAGTATTAGGTTTCGCGCGGATTATTAGGTTGATAACTATGTCGGCATTTAGTTTGTTTTTTGAATTTCGCACAAAGCTACTCGAGGGCTATCTGTGCTAGCTGTCCCTAATTTAGTAGTGTAAGACTAGAGGGAAGGCAGCTAGTCATCACCACCCACCGCCAACTCTTGGGCTACTCTTTTACCAACGAAAAGTGGGATTGACCGTCACATTATAACGCCCCCACAGCTGGGAGGGCGAGTATGTTTGGCGCGACTCGGGCTCGAACCAGCGACCCTCAAATTACGAGGCGCACGCCTTAACGCGCTAGGCCATGCCGGGCCCCGTTGGCATTTAGTAAACAGATTTTAACATAAAAGGAAAAACTATACACTTTTGTTGCTCATTCATGGGATGTGATACGTTTATAAAGGTAACCTTCACTCTGACTTGTCCTACAATTTTAAACTTAAAAAACAAAAACAAATAATAAAAAACAAACCTCTTTAATTGATGGACTCTCTGTAGTAGCAAACAGCAAATATTTGATCAACTTCATAGCTCAAGTTTTAATTCGATACTTTCAGCCTATTTCTTAACAACAATATAAGGTTAATCATTATTTCTAGGCAACATGACGTATAGACTATTGTTGGAACGCATTGTTACTAAAACGCGCTAGCTCTCCAATATATATATTGTTATATTGGGAATAATTTTATTTTCTCTTTCCGTAGATTGTCTTATTCAAAACATTCGAAATCATGCACGTGCATGTCTGTCTGTCGATTTGCAAGTACAATAATACTGAACTTTTACAGTATTAAGGGTTTCTTTATTATTTAATTTCGCGCAAAGCTACACGAGAGCTATCTTCGCTAACCGTCCGTAATTTAGGACTGTAAAACAAGAGATAACTCTTGGGCTACCCTTTTACCAACGAATAGTATGACTAACCGTCACATTATAACGCCCCCCACTGCTGAAAGTGCGAGCATGTTTGGTGTGACAGAGATTCGAACCCGCGACCCTCGGATTACGAGTCGAGTGCCTTAACCACTCGGCTATTCCATATTTGTGTGTTTTTCTTAAAGCAAAGTCACATCGGGCTATCTGCTGAGTCCACCAATGGGAATCAAAATCCTGATTTTAGCGTTGTAAATCTTAGACTTACCCCTATACCGGAGGGGGACATTAGAGAAGGAAAACTTTGTCTATTGTTAAGAACAAAGTTTCATCATGATCCCTCTGTGCTCTGCCCACTGCCGATATTAGAACCCTAATTTCAGTTGGAAAGAATGGGTATATATAATTAGTATTAAATTTGATGTCCCCTAAGTGGCACAGAGGTATGTTGGACTTATGATAAAGCTAGAAACCGGATTTCGATGCACGTGATGGGCAGAGCACAGATAAACCATGGTTTAACAATGTTCTTAGCTTCAAACAAACGAAAAACAACATTTGACTGTTTCGACGTCGGTATATTGAGTAAAATAAATAAAGATATAAATCTATAAAGATCAGTATGGCCGTAATATTCATATGCGGCTGAGCTGTATACGTTAATTGTTCGTTTCTTATGTAAACCAAATCATTGACATATTCAATTTATAATGTTTGAAATTTTGTCAATTAATCATTTTGTTTGTTTGTGGTTTTATAGTAAAACCACAATGGACTGTTTGCGATGTCTACCTTGAGGAATCGCGGATAATGGCGTTGTGTGTGTGTGAGTGTTTTTCTTTCAGCAAAGCCACAAAGAAATCGAACTCCCGCACTACACTGAAGTGGTAGACATAATACAAGAATTAGTGTTATACTGTGTGAAGAATGAAAAGACAGAAACTTTCTGTTAATACTAAAATGATATATATAAGAGAAATAAAATGAAATGTATGAATTATTTAAGAAAACACTGTCAAGGCGTTGGAAGTGTTAAAACTTATGTAGAAGTACGGGAACAATTAATGATATATTACTCAAAGGTTTAACATGCACCACACTGAAGTGACAGAGATAATACGAGAATCGGGCACAAGTACTTTTTCATTCAGTTTCGATAAATATATTGTAAATATGGTTTATAATAATACAGCCGTTTCTCTGATAGACTGATGGAGATTGATTTGGCGTTCTTTGGCTCAAAACAACTAGACTATCTGCATGACTGTAGAGGAAGTATTTACTAACATTGTAAACTTATACTGAAATGCTACGTGAGAAAAACATTTAGTAGCTGTAGACAGTAATCAGAGTAGAAAAAAAACACTTAACAGAAAGATTTTGTCTTCACACTTTGGGGCCAAAGCTCTCCATGTTTACAAGGGAAAGTATTAGGCTTCGCGCAGATTATTAGGTTGATAACAATGACGGTGTATACTGAACACATTTTAACATGAAAGTATAATCTATACACTTGCTCTTTCATGGAATGTGATACGTTTATAAAGGTTACCTTCACTCTGACTTGTCCATCAATTTTAAACTTAAAAAATGAAAACAAAGAATGAAAAACAAACCTCTTTAATTAACGTAATATCTGCAGTTGGAAACAGCAAAGATTTGTTAAACTTCATAGCTCAAGTTTTAATTCGATACTCTCAGCGTCTTTCTTAACAACAATATTAAGTTAATCATAATTGCTAGGCAACATGACGTACAGACTATTGTTGGAACGCATAATTACTAAAACGCGTGGCTATTCCATACATACATTGTTATATAGGGAATCGCGTTGTTTTCTCTTCTCGTAGATTGTCCTATTAAAATAATTCACAATCACGTTCGTTCGTGTCTGGCTGTCGATTTGCTAGTACGATAATACTTAAATCTTTATTAAATATAAACCAAACTCGTAAGTTATAGTTAAAAAATACAGTAACTTTCTGTTTTCATAATGTCGCAATGTTTGGTATATTTTAGTCAAATATATTTTTACTCTCATTTAACAGCAGACTACTCTAAGTAGCAGTAAGCTACACTGTTTAAGTCACCTAATAAGTTTCTATGACATCAGTGCATGACCGATTTACAACGCTAAAATCAGGGATTTGATTCCCCTCGGTGGATTCGGCAGATAGCTCGATGTGGCTTTGGTAAAAGAAAAACACACACATATTATATAGCCAGGTGGTTAAAGCAATCGACTCGTAATCCGAGGATCACGGGTTCGCATCCCCGTCGCGCCAAACATGCTCGCCCTTTCAGCAGTGGGGGGCGTTCAATCACACTATTCGTTGATAAAAGAGTAGCCCAAGAGTTGGCGGTGGGTGGTGATGACTAGCTGCCTTCCCTCTAGTCTTACTCTGCTAAATTAGGGACGGCTAGCGCATATAGCCCTCGAGTTGCTTAACGCGAAATTCAAAAACAAACAAACAAACGTTTACGGGATTCTTTGGCGACAGTGAGAAAGTTACAGACGTGTTCTCTCGACGCTGAAAAGGAAAGATTGAATAGATAGACTTCCCCAACTAATACAGCTGAAAAAAATATGTAACACATTACCAGTGCGATTGACTACAAAGACTACTAGTACAGCAGCGGCCACCTGAAGAAATCACTAAAGAAAGAACAAGGCATTCCACATAATAATATACAGCGAATAATCTCAAAGAAAACACAGGCACCCACTAATCTTATACATATAGACATAGACGACAGTTACAACATTCTAAAACTACTAAATAATGGAATAACGCTTTGGTATAAAAAATACCAAGTAGAACAACTAAGAACTCTGGCAATTGTAGTAACACAATGCTACAATTGCCAAAGATATGGACATGTTTCTGTAGCCTGCTTAGCAACACCGAGGTGCTGCGGCTGTGGCAGGGAACACCATATCTCCCAGTGCAAAAAAAGATAAAGAAACACCCAAATGTTGTAACTGTGGTCAAACCCACACAGCCAACTATAAAGGATGTGATAAATACAAACAAATAAAACAACGTATATATCAGATAAGAACACCATCATCAGAACAGAATCAACCAAATACAAACAGACAACCAAAAAGAGACATATCAACAGAATTTAATAAAACAACTAAAACCACATATGCAGAAATGTTAAAAGGAAAAGAACCCCACAAACAGCAAGAACAGAACATTATTACTCAGGAAAAGAATACCTCAACACAAACACAAAAGCCACAAGAAAACAGCACCACCTTCGAAGAAACGAATACTAACACACCAGATAAAACAAGCCTTTTCACAACCATAATCAAAAACATATTTTCAGAATTTGTAACAGAATACACAAAACCGAACCAAACAACCAACTGCTTCGAATTACTGATTAATATCTCCAAAAAACACATCACACCACACATGCCCTACATAATATCAACACTTACTGGTTACATGCTCACAGCATAATGTTCACAGTAGTATATATCAACATCCAAGGTGCAATAGCTTCCAAGAAACATGAGATCGAAGACCTAATACAAGAAACTAACCCCCACATTATAATAGTAAGCGAAACTCTGATATACAATAACAATAGATTTAAAATACCAAATTATTCAACAATAAGGAAAGACAGAATAAATAAAAATAATGAAAACAGAGGCATTATGCTGCTCTACAAAATGGAGCTATCAGTAATAGAAATTAAACTGAGCAGTAACAACGAACATGTTACTGTCGATATCCTGCAAAGAAATAAAACAAAAGTAACTGTAGCAGGAATTTACTGCTCACCTAATAAACAAATAGAAATAGCATTACTCAGCAACATCTTTTCCCACAACCAAAACTCCATAGTTATGGGTGACTTAAATAGTAAAAATGTTACCTTTGGATGCCGGAGCTCAAACAACAATGGTAGAAGTCTATTACAATTCATAGATGATAACGATATAGTCTTATTAAATGATACCACCCCTACACATACAGCGTATGCCAGTGACTAACTCCAGTGACATACTAGACCTGTGCATGTGTACATATAATCTGAGCCAAAAAATAATAAAATTTCAAGTGGGAAAAGATGCTGACAGTGATCACCTTCCAATATATTGTGTCTTCGATCTCGCCCCCCATAAAAATATAACACTTAGGAAAGAAAAATTTAATAACAGAAAAGCAAATTGGCAAAATTACAAACAGGAATTAGACAACCTATTACCTAATAAAGTTATAAAAGAAGTTAAAACCCATATTGAAATGGATAACTACTGTCAAACAATTACGGAGTGCCTTCAGAAAGCAGCCAAGTTAACAATACCAAAACAACACCATAAAACAACAAACAACACATGGAAACCCACCACAGAAATAATCAATCTAATCAAAAAACGAAGACAATTAAGAAAACAGTACATGATAACAAGAGACAGAGAAACCAAAACGCAAATAAACAACATTAGAAATCACATCAGAACACAAATAAAACAACAAAAACAAGATAAATGGGACAACTACTGCTCAAAACTAAATGATAAAACTGACCCGAAAAAATTCTGGTCACATCTTAAAAGACTCACCAATGAAAATACAGTCACAAAGAAATATCCTGCACTCGAACATAATAACACTATAGCACACACAAATAAAGAAATAGCCAAAGCTTTCAAAGATCAACTTCAAAATACTTTTAAAACTCATACTGATCCAGATATGGATACAAATTTCTACAATAAAGTCACTAATCACATATTAAACAATAAACATCAATTTGAACCAATTTTTCCAATAAGCATAACTGATACAAATAGAAGTTCCAACACAGATTATACAAGCACGTTACTAACAAATGAAATATCCCTTCAAGAACTACTCGAAGCAATAAAAACACAAAAAACAAAGCACCAGATGAAGATGAAATACAAGCTACCCTTCTAAAAAAGGCACTCCGAAATTGTTTGACCACCTAAATTCACTTTTTAACCTATCTCTATCCTCAGGATACATCCCAGTTTCTTGGAAGCTTGCAAATGTATTAATGTTCCATAAGGAAGGAAAGGCAGCAAATAAACCTAATAGCTACCGACCAATCAGCCTGACCAGCTGTGTAGGAAAAATTCTTGAAAGAATAATCAGTAATAGACTCTCCACATTCTTGGAGCTAACATCAAAATTACCAAAAGAACAAAATGGATTCAGGAAATTTAGACAAACGACAGACCACCTAATCAGATTAACCGAAACCATAATAGATAGCTTCAATAAAAAAGAATGTACTGTCGCTTGCTTCCTTGATATCGAGAAAGCATTAGACACTGTATGGCACGATGGTCTAAGGTTCCGAATGAATGAAATGGAACTACCGCGAGGAATTATTCGCTGGTTATCTAACTTTTTGGAAAACAGAAAGTGTAGAGTAAATGTTGAGGGAACATTTTCTGAATACTTTACTCCTGAAGCTGGTGTCCCTCAGGGAGGGGTAGTTAGCCCTATACTCTTTATCATGTATGTAAACAATATGCCACTGAAGGATCCGAATCATGGATTCTCCTCACAGTTCGCAGATGATGTGGCAGTCTGGAAAAGTGCCGCAACACCCACGATAGCAGCCACTAACATACAACCGCAACTAAATAGAATAAGTGAATACTGTCAAAAATATAGAATAAAAATAAACACAGCAAAAACACAACTCGTAGTCTTTACGAAATTGACAAAACACAAAAAAACAACAGCCAGAATTATATATGAATGGCACACTACTCCAGACTGCCCCATCGGTAAAAGTTTTAGGTCTGGCCTATGATTCAAAACTAATTTGGATCAATCATGTGAACGAAAGTAAAAATAAAGTCTGGCGAAGAACTAACTATGCTAGAGTCTAACTGGTAAAAACAGTGGAGCATCTACATATAACATACTAAAAATCTATAAAACATATATTAGACCTGTAATAAATTATGCAGCTCCAGCATGGATGACTGTAAGCAATAAAATAATTAAAACCAAACTACAAACAATCCAAAACACACTCCTCACAACTGCATACAGAGTTCCAAGAACTATATCATCTCAGTTCATTTACAAATATTCGAACATACCAACCATACCAGATAGACTCCTACATAGTACAATAATGTACTTTAATAAGAATTGGATGATAAACGAAATACTATGCGAACTGGACAGGTACATCATACATGATGAAGCTAGTCCTAAATATCTCTCCCCAGTTAATTTATATTTTAAATATAAAAATAAATAAATATATATATAAAACAATAAAAATATACATATATAAATATATATATAAAAATAAATAAATATATATATAAAAATAATAAAATATACATATATATATATATTAAACAATTTTAAAAAATGCCGCCAACAAACTTGACATTCTGCTGACAGAATAAAATAATCACTATATATGAGCCACAATACATGGAAATTGCCCTGAAAAGTATCAAAATAATATTCAGTTCTGTAATTATAAATACCAATCCGACAAGAACATAAGTACAAGAACATAAGATCACAGAGAACCTGACCCTCCACGGTATGAACTTTTCTTACCCAAACACCGACAGAGATTCGAACGTTTTTCTGCACTACTGGCGTACGTGGAGAGAGATGTACAAGTTTATAAATCACTTGCAGCAATACAGTGTGGTGTAAACACTGGAGCAAGTGAGATATAATTCATATCAATTCATAGATGGGAAAAGAAGAGAAAGTTTTGTTAGGATAAAGCTAAAGTGTGAAAGGAGGTAAGTATTGTCTTAAATACTTGTTTAGAATAAGAAAATGTAAACTTGCACTGAATCTATCAGGGAATTTTGCAAAAGGCTACTTAAACTTTATGATGAATTATGCTTCTCAGTCTTGTTCCTGCTAAATTAGAAAAGTGTACATCAAGTCCCATCTGTTTACCATGCTGTTCCTGAACACCTTTAATGTGAAATTTATGTCATGTATTACTATTTTACAATTGCAGGATCCTTTAAATATTCTGCAAGCTAATATATTGAAGAATCTGAAAACTTAATCAGATTTTAATTATATCACATTGATGTGTCTTCAGGTTTGAAATTTTATTTGTTCTAGTTGTGATTCATTAAGCCAAATGGAGTCTTTAGCAGGTGAATCATTCTCTGTTACCTGTATAATTACCACTTGGAACCATGCCTGTTGTGTACATGGAAGTCTTTACTAGGTAATTTCATGTTTGAATGTATTCGTCTAGTCAAGATATGTTACTTGAATGTCAACAGTTGTTCTAGACAAAACTTCATCAAACAGAACCAGCTTTTATTCTGCTTCTGTATTCTACTCAAACTTTGCTTGATATATCTTTCATTTTATGTGATTTTGATTTACCTTTCTGCTAAAGAGCCCAACCTGTAAAGTTCAAATCAGATATGTTAGTGCAAGTATTCTGACATTTAACATTTCAGAGGAAAGCCTCAACTGATTCGAACTGTCTATTTTAAGAAATAAAATGAATTTAAAAACGTACCTATATCTTTTTACCTCTACACATCCATGAGTTTTGTGGTTCCTATCATAACTGTAACTAAGAAATCTGGATTGTTGTGAAGAATTGGAGCTTGTGTACATTCTTCTGATGCACACTCAAGAAGTCGTGAGGGTGGAGAATTCTGGGGGTGTTGATCCATGCTGTATGTTGTGTTAGAGCACTCAAAACCTAAAGTCACGATTGTTGACAACATGAGAGTAAACTCAACAAGCAAATAAGTATCTGCATGAAATTTATTTTGATTCTAAAATTTCAGAAATTATGAATCCCAATTGTGTTAGTCCAGTTACAGTGTATTTAGTCTTTGAAGGGTAACTGTTTTCCTATACCAGCATTTAAATTATTACATAAGAGTGATGTTAAAAGTCATTTTAGCTAAAACCTTTAACCAAGTTATTTATCATATACTTCAGTCACACCTAATTTTGAGATAATTTAAACCTCATGTCTACCTATTGAATATTTTGATAGGTGGCAAACCAAACCAGTTTACATTATACTAGTGTAATGATGACATTAAACATTTATATTTTTGCTTACGTTCCCTCTTTTTAAGTTTTTGAAATATTCTATATTAGAATTACTGAAACAGAAATGAAATTTTTGATTAACTTGAATTTATTAATAAAACTTCTGAATTAAAATTAAGAAGAGTATATAATTTGTCAATCATATTGTATGTGCTTTATACTGTGTTGACTAGGCCTTTTACCTAATATTAGTAATCTTGAGGCTGGGTGGAATATGAAAGATGTAGTAATGGCTTAGATTCTATTTATATTAGTAAACCACTTAACAACAACTCTGTGGAAAGTAGGCTGAGTTTGTTAAGTGTAATTTCATGTAATTTATTCATATCATAACACATCAGGTTCAGTGTAAGGATTTCTTAAGACTGCTATTGGTTTGTTAACTTATCATCATATATTGTTATTTCCTTGCATTATTGACTTGCTCTTTATTCAGAAGAATTGGTGAAACAACAAATTAGTCTTTCTTGATTCTAAAGTTGGTTAAGCAAACACAGCATCAATGGGAGACTACTACATTGGTAACTATTCATAAAAACTTTAAAGTGAAAGTAAAGAATAATGTGTGATCATTTAGCTCGGTTAACAAATTATTATACTTTTGTCTTTACTGATCTAATGTCAGTACGGCCTTTCATGAAAGGCCAGCAGGATATGACAGACACTGGTTGAGATGTTATTAGTATTATCAAATTGATGAACACCAACTTTCACAGTGTTAACTGGATTATTTGAGAAGTGTAATTCTTTTTATTAATTTTATATTTGTCACAACACATCCAAATTAGGGTAATAACATGTATGTGTTTATATAATGTTCAGCCTTGACTTGATTTGTAGATCACTTTCAACATAGAAGTTGTAATGTTGCAAAATAACAATTGTTAACTACATTTCCAATCTTTCGTGCATATAATACACAAAATATGCAAACCAAATATTATATTTGGTTATAATAAAAAGAATCCTTGCACATAAATAGATTACAGCTAGCAGTAAGTGAAGATTTCTTTGTTGAAGTAATTTAAGTCAGTTTATGCATCACCATAGAAGATTACTTCTTTTTATTAATAACGTTATGGAAGAACCAATACATATTGTCCAAACATCATTTATAGTTACTTTGTGCCAGGCCATATACACTTGTTTAAAGAATGGTGAATCAGCTTCTTTGAATTCCAGACAGAAAAGCAACTACCATAAAACTAGTTTCCTCATGGTGACGAGAAACCCACTTGAAATAAAAATGTATCTCAGAACAGCTGGTATGGGTATTAACACTTATTGATAAGGAGAGAACAACGTTTTGACTTTCCTAGCATCTTCAGGTTAACCTTTGTTGAAACATTGTTTTCTCCTTATCAGTAAGAGTGTTAATACCCATACCAACCTGTTTTCTGTTGCTACTTAAAGGAACAGTTTATTAATAGCATGAAATCTTGGTATTTTTATAATAGAATGTGTTGAAAATGAAAATTTTTCTCTTGTATGTATAAAGGTGTTTTAAAGAGACTGATAGAAAAGTGTAAAGATGGAGAAAATGTACTAAGCATATGTGAACTTGGTGACAGTCTGCTATTAGAAGAAACTGGAAAAGTCTTTAAAAAAGAAAAGGAATTAAAAAAAGGTAATTTCAGTGCTTCTATTTTTATCTGTCTAAAAATCTTTGTTTTATTTTTAAATTATGCTTCACAGATAAGACCAAAATATTGTTTAAAATAATGTTTATTGTTCTTCTTTTTAATATCAGTTTTAGTAATTTGATTGAGGTCTTAAAAATTCATAACATTTCTGCTACCAGGTTATTTATTGACTTTTGAGTAAAACCAGCAAACTGGTGTCTGCAAGAACTAAAGATTTTAAAAAAGCATTTTTGAGCTCAGGAAGCCATTATACAGACATATTAGCATAATATTTTCACAAATAATAATCATACTTGAGCATTTTTCAGAAATTATCTACTTATGTTTATAAGGGGCATGAAAATGCTTATTAAAATCTGTAGATTTACAAACTTATACTGTTAAATTAGAACTATCTAGAACAGTAGAATCTGTTTTACTTTTTAGAGAAACTTGTAACAAAAGAAAGTCTTTTTTTTGTGTACAGAAAAAGTATTCAATACCTTGAAACAATCCATTTATCTCTCATCACATTGTAGCTATTTTTCAAAGAAACATCTTAACATGAACTACACTAATCTGTGATATAATCATTGTGCAACAATAGCTCTCCACCAGCAGGAGGGTGACACATACCTTGTATGCAGTCTATCCCATAAAGCAGTTTAGCTCAGGAATAATTTTATCCTTTAACTTGCTACTGTAATGAATGGACATGTTTATCATTGTTCAGTTTTTTTTTCAAATAAGCAAGATTTGCACAGCCTTTATTCCAGTATTAATTTTCATTCATTTCACTTCATATGGTTTCAAGTTCAATTTCAAACTACACTGTCTTTTGATTACTGAATTATAAAACTTGATTTGGAGCAATTCTTTAACAAGTAAATTGTTTAGTGAATGTGACTGTTACTTCCTCCTAAGATTCTTGTGATGTTGCCAACACTGCTTCCACTTTGTTTGTGGCCACTGGAGGCTCATTGATTGTGAAGGATGTTACTACCATTGTTCAGTGCATCATGGATTTGTTAGTTCTTTTCCTGCTTCATCTCTTTCTTCTTGTGTTGAAATTGCCTTCCACCATTTCTGAACCCAATCACGGGGATAGTAATTGTGATAGTCCTTTATACCTCCTAGATTTGCAATAAGCTCCTCTTTACGTGTTGAGGATACTTTTACTCTTCCATGTCACTTTCTAGATCTTATTTCTCAGGTTTGTTTACTTTCACTTTCACCTATGCCTTTTTATTCTTCTTGTTTCTTAGTAACCTGCTCTTGTGCCAAAGGTTATGTGGCTTTTCCTCATTTTTCAAATATGTGTATCCATACTGACCATTTTCTGAAACAGTATTTTGTGTACGTGCACACCCACACAGACAACTTGTGCTTCTTGAGTCCAGGATTCCTTTGCTATAACTCTTGGCTGTTCTTCTGTTCCATTTGTGTATGCCATAGAATTACTTTTACTCACTTGTGGAGCTGATCCCCTGTCTCCAGTAATTTTCTCTAATGCTCAATTTTTCCATTCTCACCTTTTTACCTGCCCATCTTTTTCCTTGCTCATCTTCTCTTTTTCTCTTCTATGAAGCCTTAAACTTTGATCTTGAAACGTTTTCTAGGGATTTACAGTTGGTACTTTTCAATTACTTGGCCAAGGTTTAGTCAATCATCTGGAGACTTGAGCTGAGGCTATCCATCACCAGTCCTTTTTTTCCTCCTTGTTTTGTTATCTCTTTGCTTCTTTTCATTGCCTTCCCTCTCTTCAAGTTAGCTGTCACACATTCCATAGACAGCTTACTACTTTGTGCCTACTCAGCTCAGGCCTTTTGGGGAGTGAATTTCTGTTTTGATTTGCAAACCCCTGGATGACTCCATTTGAAGCCAAACAGTTACTGTTATTCAATTACTTACCCAAATCATTTTGTTTCTCATCTCTATTTTTCCTCTATTTTCCAAGCTTAAGTGTCTTCTGTGTTTCAAAGTTGTGGTATCAGATCTTTTGAACAGGAGAGTCATTAAGCTATGTGCTTAACTTCGAAACAAAATAAACTACAAAAAGTAAGGATGCTGTGCTCCTCTCCAGGGTTTTATTCTCATTTTTTTTGTTTCCCTTGAAGAGATTGAATACTAGTGACCCATCGTCAGTTATCAACCTTTTTTGCAACTACTGTCTTGTGGTTCCTTAGTTCAAGATGGAGATATTTCTTCCACTCAGTTGGTTTTTTTTTCCCTGGACAATTCCAGTTGCCTCATTCTCCTGCCATTTTCATAGATATGTTTACCAGGATAAGGTATATATGATTTTCAAGTTTTTCCCTTTAGCATCAGTTGGGTTTTTTACGTATTCAGATGAGTCATTGTGATATTTTCTCACCATGTTCACAGTCTTCTCATTTTTGTCCACATCACTTCTTTTCTAAGATACTTTGATTCTCAGGCTTAACCTTCCCCAGTTTGTCTGTGAAACAAAGAACAGTTAGTAACTTTGACTCTCAGAAAGATAGATAAGAAAATTCTTTCTGTATTTTTACAAACATGTCCACAAATCAGAATATCTAGTTCAGATAAATTAAATTAAAAAAGTGATAAGATGAGAAAAATATCCCTGATAGCTTTGAAAAATGTATTTTTATCTCAGCAAATGAAGAATATAGGAGCCTCAAATTCCGAAACATACTTACCAGCCATTGACAATATAACTTTTCACTTACATTGGTTTTGCTTATCTAATCATTGGTGTTTCATTTTTAATTCTTATGTACTTTGCATAAATGCTCTTCACAACATCTAATTTGTAAGTTACTCCACCCTCTCCAGTGCACCCTCCATTCTGGTATTGTATATAAGCACCTCACTTAGATAATGTAATCACTTTTTTTCAACCAAGAATTGTACACAGTTTTTTCTGTCAAAGAGTTATGCATCATCCCATTATAGATTATGATTTATGTGCTATTTCATGCTTTTTCACTGTAATTATAATTTTAAAAAAATCATCAAAGTAGACATGATATTTGCAGGTGTTAATTTCCATGATACTCTTGACAGCAAGATGGTTAATTTAAGCTTCCCTACTCCTTTGTTATCTAGTATCTCTCTAAGTCAAGGAAGGATTACATTTTGTTGGGGCTGTCCATATTTTTATCTGTTGAGAGATGGAGGCATTCATTTGTTCTGGGGTCTTTTTTTCCTAGGCTTCTGAAGTTGCCTTTCTTGTTGATACTAGGGAGTATTTGGATTCTCTTTTCTAAGATTCTTGGAAGTCTAATTTGGATCCTATATTTTTCTTCAGTTAGCCATTTGGATTTGTGAGATTTTGGGTTGTTTTTTTTTGTTCCCTTAGAGTGTACTTTTACTTTGTTATTAGAGGTGAGGAGGAGATTAATTAGTTTTTCCCCTTCCTAAGTTTCTGGTTAAGGCTGGGATGTATATTGTTTTATGGGATAGATAGTCTTTTTACATGTGTTTCCTTGCCTTGATTTTCCATCTCCTGGAAAAGTATCCTTCTTGGCTGCTGATATGTTGATGTCATAAGTGGAGTGGTTAGCATGTTTGTAGGACTTTTTCTCTCCCCTTAAGTCCTGCCATATACTTATAGGTCCTTTCTAAGTTTCTTGCAGTCAATGAAGGAGATACATTCATCTCTTTACTTCTCTTGCCATCTGTTTCTCCTCAGCAATCGATTGTAAACTGATAATTTGTTTTGATTTATCAGGCCTGGAAGTGTTATGTGAACCACTTTATCTTCTCTAGTGGTGATTGTCTTGACTGTATATTAATTGGGATCCTTCAGCTTCCCTTGATTTTTCTCATTTTCTGATAGGTGGATTACCAAATATCCATTTGCATATTTTGGTCTCTACAGGTGAGGTATCTGCCGAGTTAAATCTCATCAGATTCAACACATTTGCCATTTGCTGTCTATCATTTAACCAGTGGGAGACATTTTATGGGCTTGTATTTTGGTTGTCAGACTAATCCAACTGCTTTTCTCTTATGTTCTTTATATGCTTGGGAAGCTATTTCTGGAATTATTTCCCTACCTTTTGGCCATTTTTTAACAACATCTGCTAGATTACAAGGAGTAGGAAGTTATTTTATATTATTTTGTCTATTTCCCAAGGTCCATTATATCTTGCTTTTACTGGATCCAACTTTGTGGTGAATGTTGCTCAGACAGGTGTGCTTCTCTCATTCCAGTTTCATACTAGCACCAGTTTTCTTATTCTTACTGCTGGTTGCAACATGACTTCTAGAAATGAGATGTTCCACAAGACCATCTAGACACCTTCAAAATGGTATTATTGTGGTATAGATTGCCACTCATGGACAATCATGAGTAAAGCTAAAGGGGATCCTGTCTGTTCCCACTGATATTTAGGTTGAATAAAATGTGGTTAGTTTGCTTTTAAAGATTTAGGGAACTTGTTTCACTTATTGCACTGTTTTCAGAACACTGTTCTTCAGGTCTCCCTGAATTGCTGTAACCCACAGATTCTAGTAGTGTAGTTAGGGAGTCCTAACCAAACCAAATTTTCAGTCACTTGGGTTGTGGACAAAAGTTTTTCCTCCAGAGTGTTAGTGTGCTCCTCCACTTTTTAAGAAGAGGGGAAAGTTGGAGACTTGGATCCCTGGACGTCAGGAAGCCTACTCATAATTCTTGTTCAGATTTGACACCAGGCAAACAAATTGAGATCTGCATGGCCCTTCTCTTTAATCATTGGTGCTTTTGTATGTTATTCGTGGAAGAAAGTCCATTATCTTCTTGTAATTCTGAAAATGAAATGGTCTTATCCCAAGTCTTTAGTTGAGCACAAGTTCCATGTCCTCTCCTTAGTTCCAGGGGTAAATGGAATACATCTTGCTCACTTGGATGAGGAGTGAGGATGAATGTTCATAATTCCAGACTGGATAAGTTCTGTTGTTTTGGTTGAGTACAGCATGTGTGATCTCATTGTTCTAAGCCTGGAATGTTGCTTTTTTGGACTTTTTTCAGGTAGAGGAGAAAGTTTGCTTACTTCAGTGTTGCATACTTTCTCATTTGATTCTGGTGGCATGAAACACATCACTATAGGGGTACAGGTACGATCCAATCAAAAGTTCAATTGCCCTAATCACCAACATTGGGTACAGGAATCAAGACCACTTAATTCCATCCCCAAGTTGTAGAACTTTTGTTATCTGGTAAGGGTTGGCCTATAATGATGATTACTCATGTAGTATTCCACCCTTGATACAGGAACTAGGCTGCAGGTGAAGGGCATAGCATACCTGTTCTGGATGAAGTGTGGTTTCCCTGCTCGTGTGCTACTTTTATTTTATTTTCTGTATGGATTATGCTCTCAAAAGCCCCTCCACTTTCTTGGTGTGGGATTCTAGCTGCACAATCTCCTGCCCTACCTCCCCACTAAGAGCTGGTGCAAGTCTTGAAAAAAAAGTGATTATATTATCTAAGTGAGGTACTAAAATGCAGTACCAAAATGGAGGATACATTGATCAAGGAAGGGGTAATCTGTAAATTGGATATTGTTCAGAGCTTTTAAGTGGGGATAAATGGTTGGAGCCATACGAGACCAATTCTAACATAAGAAAAGCCAATGTCTGAGAATAATTATGTTGTCAATGGTGGTAAGTGTTAATGGAAATACATTTTTAGTCAAAGGAAATATTAACTTCAATATTCTGGTTTGTAAGTATCTGTACTTTGTGTTTTTAATTGGTTGGATATTCTTGTAAGTTGTAATGTAAGAGAAAATTTAAAAATGAAACTTCAAAGAGGAAATTTGTCATGTGACACAAAAGTGAATATTGAGAATCAATTTCAGTATATCCTCCTGAAATTAAGAACATAAACTTTAAATTATAAACTGTTTTGATGCCAAGTTTATTAACATACGTTGATAATAAAGCTGTTTAAATGTCACAAAGTATAAAAAATAACGTATTTAAGTTATACATGTCTAATAGCCCAAGCTTAATACATTCCAACTATAAACTGAATTTTAAGTTTTCTTGGGTAGCTTGTACTATCTTAGTTTAATTCCATAAATTGTATAGCAGTATCCTTTCTTCCAGGTATTGCTTTTCCAACATGTGTTTCTGTGAACAACTGCATCTGCCATTTCTCACCTCTGAGAAGTGATCCTGATGTCATATTGAAAGATGGAGATGTTGTAAAACTGTATGTATAACACTATTGCTTTTATCTAACTAGATTTTTTAATGTTTATTAAAGAATGTTGTGACATGTACAGAAAAATATGCATGGGGCTAGTGCTAAAATTATATTATTTATCCTCAACAGAAAGCCAAGGTTTTAATCTATCAGATGACAGTATTTTACTTTTTTTTTCTGTAGAGAAATTTATATATTTCCTTTTGAGTGAAAACTTTATTTCCCCAGGAAACAAATCAACAAGCTCTTGTCACATAGTGATGAAACTGGAAAAGTTGGGGTAATTATGGGACATTGTCAGCATTTTGTATGTGATTATTTAATTAAACGAAACATTATTTAGGGCAGTAATTCCAGTAATATAAAAACACCGCAGTAAAGTATCATCTACAGTCAAAAACAACAACAACAGAAAAGACTGAGTTAAGTACTTGATGTTTTTGTCCTTCCTGTGTATTTTTTGGTTATTATAATAAAAGTAACTAAAATGCAAAAATTACAAATTTTTAGGTTAGTCAAGATTAGGTAAAATAAAGAAAAATAAGATATTTTCATGAGGTATGCTTCTGAGTAGCTTTTGTGTTATGTAATTCTATAGAGTAACACAAACTGTACGTTTTATAGTGATTTCCAAACATTATGCCAAACAAGTCATTTTAAAGGGTAATAAAACAGCAAACATCAAATATAAAAAGATGTATACTGTTACAAGTTTAAAGCTAATTAACCTTAGGTCATGGGTTAAAGAACCTGTTATTGCATTTGTTGACTTACATTCAAAATTTTATTCAACTACTATTTTATGAACATATATCCTTAAGCTGTTGGTATCAAGCTGTAGAATATAATTCAAATTTTCTTATCATACATTAAATATTAAACACATTGGTCATTTTCCTTTTGCATTCTTTGATTGTTTTTATATCTCATATTCATTACTGGAGCTTTATTCTCTTGTCTTTACCTTCTCTTCACTCTCATCTCTTCACAATTGTTTTCTTCTTATTTCCTATTTGACCCCTTCACCAGGTTCTGGATAGTTTTCCTGGGATGTCTGTGGTTATTCCTTGTCCCTACTCAGATCAGGATCTCATCTTTGGCTTTCTCTCTCTTCATACAGTTTCTGTGTAGTTGGCATCTATTCAGATATGACACCCTTTTTCTTCTTGTTCATCTCCTTCAATCCTTCGTACGTGACTTGCATCTTTCTTCTCTCTCATTTGCCATGAGGTATCTAAGGCATTGCTCTCACCTTGGTGACTCAAGCAGAAAGTGTTTATCAATTTATTTTCACTTCTTAGCTCACCCGTCGTGTCTATTCCTGCATATTCTTACACATTCCTTGACTGCACCTTGTTTTTTATGTTTTACATTTCTTTCTTCTTTGTCTTCTCTCACTACTCTCTCTCTTGGATGGTTTGCCTTTGTCTGTCATCCTGATGATTACAACTCTTTGTACCCAATCAACTTAGGGTTGGGGCTCGTATTTTCTTCTTTGTTAACCTATGTAAAAGATCTCACTATGTAGATCAAGTGAGTGAAAACAACTTGATTTAAAGAGAATATCTCACACTTAGTTTATTTTAACTCTTTTGAATGCCTTTGCTTTGTTGATAAAATCTGTTGTTCAGTTCTGGTTGTTTTAGTGTTTTTATTTCTCAAAGCATGCAAATTGTATCACTGCAGCTTGTGTATCAGATGAAGCCCATCTGTACTTCACTAATTTAGTTTGATGGTAAGTCTAATTATTTTATCAATGATTTTGAAATGGAAAGCATTTTCCATTTGGGACTTGGAAATGATATTTATTTGTAATTTGTTTGTTGTTAAGTCTGGTAATGTTCCAAATAGCAACGCTATTTACTTTTCAGTTTTGAAGTCATTTTCTAGTCTGTAAAGCATTTGAATCTGTCTTTTCCACATTGGTTTTGCAGCAGTGGATATCTACTGTGGATATATTTAATGGTTTTTTCTAAACCTTTCAGTGCCTTTTCATATCCTAGTTTGTCAGTGTGTTTTCTATGTTAGATCCAAACACGTTTTTGTGGCTACCATTGCAGCTTATACAAAATAAACCCCCTATTACACTTTGCCTTGGTCACTAATCTTATACTTTACTTAAGGTTTATTTACATGTAAAAATTAAAGTTAGTAAGATCTTAACTTAGTGTGATAGCCTTTTAACTTGTAGAAACAAAAACAAATTGTTTATACTTAAAGTTTGAGTGTATGAGAACTGTACCTCAGCAGTATTGTATAATAAAACTCCAAAAAATAAGTTTTGTATACAAAGACAACTTTTTGCAATCAAGTAAAATTAATTTAGGACTGAATTTTCAACGTTATCCATGTTCAGTGGGTTTGCTGATTTTTTTGAATAAAAAATACACAATTTCAAAAGTTATTTTTCTTTTAGTTATAAGACCCATATTTAGTTTTTTGTAGTTTAATTCAAAATAATTTTCACACTATGTATTTTGTAAAATAATCTATTATTTATCACACTTATTCTGTTTGCTATGATTATCCATTATTTTCTGAAATTTCTTTTATGAAAAGTTTGTAGAAGAAAGAAAGATTAATTGTAAACTGCACATTATTACAGTCTTAGTGATGACTCTGTTGTGCATAGATGCAACTTCCTGGTCTGCACTTAAGCAGACCAGAGGCTCAGAAGTCCATTGGGATATGTTAGAAACTTTACAGTTACGTTTGAATGAGACTATTGTGGTTTCAGTTTCTGTGGTCATATTTCTTATGGGAAACAGTCTCTGGTTTTGAGATGTAACTGGAAGCTTTTGGCTTAAAAACCTTTGTCAGTTTTAGTACTTGTTTGTATTTTCGTTAATTGCACCAAGAAGTAGGTCCATTTTTTGTTGTAGTGACATTTCAGGTGTGGGGTCGTTCTTTGTAATTATGGCCTTGATTTTGAAGATTAGGGTATTTTTGTAGATTGTAATGTAATTTTTGGATTACATTGCAGTCTTAAATACTTACTGTTGTGAGTTTTTTCACATCCATTGGAAAACAATGAAGCCTTCTTTCTTTAAAATGTTATTTGAATCTATATGGTTGACAATCTCACCATGTGTAAGTCTATTTTTTGAAAGAGCTGTGGTATGTTCTTGTAGACATAAACCTATCCTAGTGATATTGAGTGGTTGGGAATTTACCATGAATTAAATAAAGAAACTAAACATAGCTCTGTGACTTCTATCTGTGGTGGATGTCACTTCATTCATATAAATCTCCATTTGTACAAAACATGTAAGGTTATATTTATTGTATTTGATTTTTTAGTTAATTTATTCATGAACAAAAAGATTAACTTTATGTTTTTCAACTACATACGTTGTGTGTTTTTTGTACATTTCGGAGACCTTGGAGCTCATATTGATAGTTTTATTGCTGTTGTGGCCCACACCTTAGTAGTTGGTAGCTGTAAGGAAAGAAATGTGAAAAAAGTTCATTTAGATCAGACGTGGTAAATATTTTCGGATGCAGGAACCAGCCCAAAAATAGAGGAATCTGATATGCTTAACATTACTTCACTATTATTTGTACATGGAAATGGGGGCTACATTAGTGCATCAGTTACCAGCACCTCTGTTATCTACAATCTTCGATTATCTGTTATTGTTTATTTTCCCATATTTTTTTAAATAATTGTGCTATTACAATTCTAGACAATAAATTACATATTTTGGAGAATCGTCACTCAGAAATTGTTGTTGCAAAAGTTTTAGGTGTTGGACAATATCTAGGGTTTATTTATGTTGAATCTGGCATTTGTTCAAATCATAAATTAGCTGGTTCAAACATAGCTTTGCTTCTTTTATTTTTAGCTGTTGAGATAAGAATACAAAATATTGAAAAATTGTACTTAGATTAAACAATGGGCTAACTACTGAAATATAAAAGTGCTTCAATTATCCTATGTTTTGTTTTTGTCTTCCATGGACTAGTGGGATAATTAAGTCAGCAATGTGTATTTACTTGTTTTCAGGACAACAAGTGAACGTTCATGATCTCATGATATCAACAATCATTTAATAGTATTGCCTGAACTACCTACCTTTGGTATCATTAGAATCTAAACATATCTACTGATTGGTTGAGCTAATAATAATAATAAAAAGCAACAATAACAGTGGAGCAAAATTACTAATGTGTTGTGTAACTGCAGCATTTCATTCCTGAAAAACCATTAAGTGCTGATTCCACTGTTAACTTCCTATAAGTCCCCCCATTGCACAGCGGTATGTCTGCAGACCCACACTGCTAAAAACCCGGGTTTTGATACCTGTGGTGGGCAGAGCACAGACAGCCCATTATGTAGTGTTGTGTTTAATTCTAAAACAAACAAATTCCTCGAAACAAAGCTCATTTTAGAACTCAAAGAACATGAAAATAGTTCTGGACTTCCAAGAATCCAGAACTGTTCTAGATTTGAGTTCTATTTAGCACAACTCTATATACGAATAAAATGGGAGAAAATAATAGGTGCCACATGAAATGTTTAGTCACCATGGCAACTCAGTGTCCAGTATTTGTTGAGGCTTGATATGGATCCTAAACACCATTGCATTAAAATAGTGTTGTTACTTGCTGGTAAATTTCTGAATTAAGCAATTACAAAACATCATTCTCACAATGCAACATTTTTTGTATGACTTACATTTTAAATATATACACATTCAGATCTCTTTCTGAAAGTACAAGATCATGAACAAGTCAAATAATTTTTCATTATTTGTGTGGAAAAGAAAAAATTATAACCATTATTTTGTTTTGTGTTTTCATCTTCTGCTTATGTTTAAGAATACTAGCTGTGGTACCCATGCCCTGGACAGAAGTTATGTAAATTCATGATTAACCCTTAAACAGTGAGAATGTTATAGGTAGAAGCATCAATCGATTGATGATGGCCACCATCTAAGGATTAATGAAAGGTTATCTTCAGACATGAAAAGTTGTTTCCTTTATCTATAGTTTTTATAAGACCCAAAATGGTCATACAAACAGTGAAACTGTAAATTTGCATGTACCTCCTCATGGACCGAACAAACTCTCATGCCAAATTGTAAGATTCACCAACGGGGATGAAGTAGTGGTAAGAAAAATACACACAAAAAAACTTATAAAAACTGCAAAATTGAAAATTTGTGTGCATTTCCCCATGGAACTAATGAACCTTCATACTAATTTTGGCAAAGATCCACCAACACCCTGCAAAGTATTTGTATGGACATACAACAGACAATACTGTTATATTTACATAGATGGCATCAATGCATTAAATCCACATGTGACATATTCATGACATCATATTTGCACCCTGAGTATGGAAGAAAAAAATAAAATTCTCCGTGATTGGAAATGGAAGTGAAATGGGAAAATTGTGAGTCCCATTGCATATCTACATGCACACAGAATACAAATTTCACAAAGTTAGTGGTTCCACATCACATAAAGTTTTTCCCTTACCATATAAACAAGAGTTCCATTATAGTGTGATGTATCATGTTTTGCATGTCATTGTAAAAATGCTTTCTGATATTTGAGCTTACAGTTGTTTATTGTTTCCTTAAAAGCTGTAAATGATGTGAAGTTGTATTATTATTTTCCTATGTTTTTTTTTCATTTCTCAGGTGCAGAAGTAATAACTTTGAGTTCATACAAATCAGACATTAATGAAAAAACAAACTGAATTTAAGATATTCAATTAAACAATTTTTTCTTTTTCTTATTGCATAACAGATTTAAAGTTGTGTTTACAAAACTGGCATCAGTTTGTGTGATATATTTTTAAAATACTTATGATACAACCAAAAGGTTGTTTTTTATTTAAGACTTGCACGTAAAGGTCAAACCTGACAAATTGTGTATCCATATCTCTTTGTGAGTTACTATTCCACAAACAACTCTTGTACAAAGGTACAATTTACCCTTTCAACATTATAGTTTCTACATTTCTTTTTCTTCCACTTGTAACATTATTTTTTAATTTGGTGTCTGAGAAGTAGCTTCAAAATGATGTAATTTAACATGAAAAAATGCTGTTATGCTCTTTTCTATGTGAGTTAAAATTAGCAAAACTGTTGTATGATGTTTATATTCCATCGATCTTATCCTACATATATTCATACTGTATCTATTTCAACATTTTCCCACCACTGTGTCAAATAGTGTAAATATGTGCTTGTTAAATAATGTGTAAAAGTATTATAATAGAGTAGAGGAATACAAGACATTCATGATCCCACATTCATGGCTGTAAAGAAGTAGTCATGATTAATAGGCTCGGCATGGCCAGGCGGGTTAAGGCATTCAACTCGTAATCTGAGGGTCGCAGGTTTGAATCTTTGCACGAATTTCAAAAAAACAAAGAAACAAACAGTCGTAATTAATAAAGGGTTGTTGTGAATATAGTTCTTCAGGAAATGTTTTTGAGGCATCAAAATACTTTTTATGATACATATTGTTTTCTTGTGTAAAGAGCATTCCTTCTGTAACATTTATAACCACATAAATTCTAATGGATAAAATGTCCTAGAACCAGAATCAAGACATTTCTCATACTACATGTGGAGAATATTGAGTACTTACTGCTAGATTCATACACTTCTACCCAAGTGTACAAACTTCCACAATGTAGTAGCACTCTGTTTTGCCATTTGCTATGTAGCTATTTAATTTGTCTAAAATGCACCCTCCAAGACCAAGTAATATTTTTGTTTGTTAATACTTCTTAGTTGTGACTTTATTCCATGAAATAAAACTTGTTTTTTACAACGACTTGAATCATTGTTGGTTGGATGTATGTCAGCAATTTTGTGTGATGCACATAAACTTGAATTATTATAAACATACATACAAATGGTACAGGAGAATTTGATCACAAAGATATGTTTAAAAATGCAGTTAATTACCTCAAAGTATAAAGAGAATATTCAAATAAACTTCTTTTTAATAATATTTTAAGGATAAAAGAGTACTGGTTATTTTAAGTTTAAAGCAGGGGGTTCTTAACCAGGGGTGCCCGCACCCCTAAGGGGTGCGAAGATGATTCCCAAGGGGTGCGAGGATGCCCATGAATAATTAAAGCAAATCTATATTTTTACATAAGAGTATGCTTTACATTTCTCCAGGGGGTGCGAGAAATGATTACTGATTTGAAAGGGGTGCAAACACTGAAAAAGGTTAAGAACCACTGGTTTAAAGGTAGCTTTGTGTCCACTGTTTTGCTAACAAATTAAAAAAAGCTGTAAGTGTTTTGTAATTGATATACAACATGCACCATGTTATTTATCAAGAGAGAAGTAATTTGTTAAAAGTTCTTTTCATCTATCATTGATTGAAGTAATACAGATTAATTTTATATTCTAATATATAATCAAAGAAAATCCTTTTATTATACCTAGTACATGTTTTTTCCACCAATTTATACAGGAAAATAAGGTGACAAGAAAAAGGGCTGATGTTATATGTGCTGCACACTTTGCTGCAGAAATTGCTCTACGAATGGTAAAGCCAGGGGATGAGGTGAGTATTTTTTATGTGTGGCTTTTATCATTTTACATAGTACAGCTGTTCTGAGAATATTTGCATAATTTTAAACAATCTATGAATATTGTTTCTGAGAATAAGCTTTTTTAATGTTTATTTGGAAAAGAATACAGTTTAAGTTAATTCTAAGCTCATGGATACTTTTGTTTTTCTGTATATGTTTTAAGGTTTTACTGAGTTGCATTCAAAATTTAATTAAGCAACTTTTCTCTCTATGTATTAAATAAATTTAGTATTATAATCACCATTATGATGTGTGTTATGTATTATCTGAATTATAATTTTTTTATTTCAAAATAAACTTTTAAAACAAAAAACAACTTTAGTTTTGTTGTCCTTTTATGAATGCGAATTCACAAATCTTAACTTTTGGTCTCTATAACTTAAGTAATCATTCATGTGCAACAGTGGTTCCCAACCTTTTTTATGCCCTGCACCCCTAAAAAATTTTGATATGTTCTTGCACCCCTCACAGTAATTATTTTTTTAAGAATAAAGGTGAAGATGGCCAAATTAATGTTATCTCACACCCCCTGGAACGCTATCTCGCACCCCTGGTTGGGAACCACTGATGTACAACATATGTGTATGTCTAGTTAGAAACTAAGGTAATTGTATTATTTATACATACTTCTTAAAAATTCCCAGAAATAATAAATTAATTTTGGGAACACCTAACAGAAGCCATGCCTCTCTTCTGTACTTGAGATTTACAAGATAAATGCACATAGCTGATGTCCATTTTTATACAAAAAGAAATAGCTCATTTTAAGCAAGAACTTCCTGATGGTTATTGTTAAATGGATGTACAATATTCATTTTTGAGTGCATCTGATTACTGAGAGCATTTTTTTAAATGTTTTGTTATTGGTAGCACTTACGGTTGTTTATTAAATGGATACTTATTAATCAGATAGAAAGTTAAATTGTATTTATGTTTGTATGAGTTAATTACTTATGTGTTACTTACGTTTTGAAATTCATATGGGAAAGGTTTAATACCTTTTTAAAAGTATAAACCAAATTTTGCTTTGGTTTGAGATCCTTCTGGTTATATGTGAATGCAAGAACACTTTGACACCATAATATTGCCCATGGGTGCTCATTGAAGTGTGGTTGAATAATAAATTCTAAGGTAGAGAAAAGAGAAATGAAACATTAAAAATAAACTGTTTTTTAAAACGTAAAGATGTACAATTAAAAATATAATTAATAAAAGATGGTATAAGATTATTCAGTGAAAAATTGAAAGGTATATACATTTTCCTGTTTCTTAATTTTAAACACTTCACTAAACGTTGGCTCTAATTGCTGCAATTAGTACTGTGATAGAGAAAATGAAAAATAAAATATAAATATTTACATATAGAAACAACTCTTTTATTATTCATTCCAGAGGTTCAAAAGGTGATGCAAATTATATTTGAAAACTGTAAGATGGAAAAAGTGTTTTTAATCTTAAAAACAAAATCAACTGTTTTGTTTGGATAGTCTGTATTCTGAGAGCAAAAAGTCTTAAGTAAATTCACTAACAAATCTTTAATTGAAAATTTGAATTTTTTTGTGAACAAAAGCCCTCGAAATGTGTATTTAATAGTCTGTCAGATGTCAAAAGCTGTAGTGTGGCTAATCTCATGTTTACTTTTGTGGTTCTATTGAGCCCAAAAGGGCATATCTCTTAATCATTGAGTTAACATGTTTAAAATTTAACACCAGCTTCCTTCAGTATAATAATCTTTAAATAAAACTCTTTTGAAAACAAAGATTGAGTTTGTCAGGTTTTATGCCAATTTAACAAGTAGGTTTAACCAGAAAGTTGACAGTTCTGCTCTGTATGAAATGCAGTTGAAGAATCATTTTGCTACACAAATTATTTTACTTACATTGTCACTTATAAATAAGACTTGACTACTTGTTTCTGAAGTAGTTAATGAACAGTACAACTATTTGGATAATAGATTTTTCAGTTTTATTTGTTTGAAAACTTTGATTAGTTAGGTGAACCTATCAACTTAATATTAATTTGGAAGAGTTTGAGCTTTTTTCATTTTGTCCAGATAAACAAATTAACTCCTCTAGTGTCAAGATTTTTGGAAATTGAGTTAGAAAAATGGCAGTCATTTATTTCAGTTTTAGATAGCTGATAGTCATATGTTATTGAAACAAAAATTCTTTTATGATCTGTTATATTTCTGAGCTGTGTAGTACCTTGTTTCTGTTATATCCTCAAATTCATCATCAGAAAAGATTTTGTAAATGTGCAGAATGCTACTATTAAGGTTGATATTAACATTCAGTGAAGAAGCACCATAAAATTGTAAAGTACGTGGAGATTGGGATACATTGTTTAGTAATGTCTACTTTATATTGTACCCAAGATCATAATAAGGGGTTGTATTATAATTTTCACGTTCTAAACTGTGTTCTAAGATGATAGTTTCATTTCCATAAAAGCTCTTTTTAATTTCATCCCAGTCAGTGTGGATTTCAACATGTTTCACAGGTTACAAGCAAAAAATAGTTACTCTTTTACCACTTGACAATATATATTAGTAACTAGAGTACTGGTTATGTTATTAAGAATAAATCAAATCAAGATCAGCAAAAACAGCATTTCTAATGCTTTAGTGAACACTGATTGTAATGCATAACATATAAATACATTTGGGCAAGTAATACAAAATACAAAAAGAAACGATTTGCTTGAATAAACTTGTACAAATATTTTCTGAAATGAGGAGGTTACCGGATTATCCCAGGCAAATCCTGGAATGGATTAGAATATCGTGGCTCATCCTGTTTTAATAATATATTTGAATGAGCAAATGATGCTGTTGTGGTAATATATTGCTCAGTAATTTGGATTTATTCCTGATTTTTTATGGCAGTTATGAGGTATGTCAAGCCAATCAACCTTATATTTAGTTATTGTAGAAAAAATAAGATAAAATATAAAACTCTTTCTCAGTAAAATACTTTTGATATTAATTTGGCAGGTTTTTGAGATTATGCAAATGACATTGAAAATATTGGATGTTGAAAAGTTTTTTTTAATGTAACTTGAAAACCACTCCACCTTACACTAAAGGCAGTCAGCACTGACTCCTTGTATTTATGGTTAATTATTTAGTAAAAATTCATATTTTTCGGTCTTTTAGTGTTTACTGAGATCTTGGCAAACTTTATGAACATACATTAATTACTGTCAGTGTATGCATACTATGCATACTTTTATGGTTGCAAGTTATTTACCATGATGGCTACAAGGTTTTGTGAAGTAAATAGCCCATTTCAAAAATGGCTTGTTCTTGTAACAATAAAGGTTGGACTAAATTTGCCATTCAATACTTATAGAGTTAGCTTTATCTCTTTCATTCAGGTTTATATATATGTAATATACATGGATGAAATTAATGTACAGAAATATTAGTATCATTGTTTTGAAAACATCCCATAATCATAAACAGTGCATCATTTTTCCCATCTCTGCATGTGGATAACAAACTGAAATAGTTTTAAAAAAGAAAAGAACTTGTAGTTTCAACTACATCAAACTATAAGTTGGTTTTAAGAGAAACTAATAAAGTTTTATTTTTACACTTCTGTACATGTTGCAGTTACAGTTGCTTTTAATGTGTATTGATAACTGAAGTATGCTTGTAACACTTGTTACAAAGAACAAGAAACAATCATGTCAATGTAACACTTGTTACAAAGAACAAGAGAACTCGTGTTAATATAACACTTGTTACAAAGAACAAGAGACACTCGTGTTAATGTAACACTTGTTACAAAGAACAAAAGACACTCATGTTAATGTAACACTTATTACAAAGAACGAGAGAAATCGTGTTAATATAACACTTGTTACAAAAAACAAGGAACATTCATGTTAATGTAACACTTCTTACGAAGAACAAGAAACAGTCATGTTAATATAACACTTGTTACAAAGAAAAAGAGACAATCATGTAATATAACACGTTACAACAAACACTCACGTTAATATAGCACTTGTTACAAAGAACTAAAATCACTCATGTTAATGTAACACTTGTTACAAAGAACAAGAGACACTCATGTTAATGTAACACTTGTTACAAAGAACAAAAACAAACACTTGTTACAAAGAACAAGAGACACTCATGTTAATGTAACACTTGTTACAAAGAACTAGAGACACTCATGTTAATGTAAAATTTGTTAGAAAGAAAAAGACACTCATGTTAATATAACACTTGTTACAAAGAACAAGAGACACTCGTGTTAATGTAACACTTGTTACTTGTTAAAGAACAAGAGACACTCATGTTAATGTAACACTTGTTACAAAGAACACTTGTTACAAAGACACTCATGTTAATGTAACACTTGTTACAAAGAACAAGAGACACTCATGTTAATATAACACTTGTTACAAAGAACAAGAGACACTCATGTTAATGTAACACTTGTTACAAAGAACAAGAGACACTCATGTTAATGTAACACTTGTTACAAAGAACAAGAAACAATCATGTCAATGTAACACTTGTTACAAAGAACAAAGACACTCATGTTAATGTAACACTTGTTACAAAGAACAAGAGACACTCATGTTAATGTAACACTTGTTACAAAGAACAAGAGACACTCATGTTAATGTAACACTTGTTACAAAGAACAAAAACACTCATGTTAATGTAACACTTGTTACAAAGAACAAAAGACACTCATGTTAATGTAACACTTGTTACAAAGAACAAGAGACACTCATGTTAATGTAACACTTGTTACAAAGAACAAGAGACACTCATGTTAATGTAACATGTTAATATAACACTTGTTACAAAGAACAAGAGACACTCATGTTAATGTAACACTTGTTACAAAGAACAAGAGACACTCATGTTAATGTAACACTTGTTACAAAGAACAAGAGACACTCATGTTAATGTAACACTTGTTACAAAGAACAAGAGACACTCATGTTAATGTAACACTTGTTACAAAGAACAAGAGACACTCATGTTAATGTAACACTTGTTACAAAGAACAAGAGACACTCATGTTAATGTAACACTTGTTACAAAGAACAAGAGACACTCATGTTAATGTAACACTTGTTACAAAGAACAAGACAAAGAACACTCATGTTAATGTAACACTTGTTACAAAGAACAAGAGACACTCATGTTAATGTAACACTTGTTACAAAGAACAAGTTAAGACACTCATGTTAATGTAACACTTGTTACAAAGAACAAGAGACACTCATGTTAATGTAACACTTGTTACAAAGAACAAGAGACACTCATGTTAATGTAACACTTGTTACAAAGAACAAGAGACACTCATGTTAATGTAACACTTGTTACAAAGAACAAGAGACACTCATGTTAATGTAACACTTGTTACAAAGAACAAAGAGACACTCATGTTAATGTAACACTTGTTACAAAGAACAAGAGACAATCATGTTAATGTAACACTTGTTACAAAGAACAAGAGACACTCATGTTAATGTAACACTTGTTACAAAGAACAAGAGACACTCATGTTAATGTAACACTTGTTACAAAGAACAAGAGACACTCATGTTAATGTAACACTTGTTACAAAGAACAAGAGACACTCATGTTAATGTAACACTTGTTACAAAGAACAAGAGACACTCTAACACTTGTTACAAAGAACAAGAGACACTCATGTTAATGTAACACTTGTTACAAAAAGAACAAGAGACACTCATGTTAATGTAACACTTGTTACAAAGAACAAGAGACACTCATGTTAATGTAACACTTGTTACAAAGAACAAGAGACACTCATGTTAATATAACACTTGTTACAAAGAACAAGAGACAATCATGTTAATGTAACACTTGTTTAAGAAACAATCATGTTAATATAACACTTGTTACAAAGAACAAGAGACAACTCATGTTAATGTAACACTTGTTACAAAGAACAAGAGACACTCATGTTAATGTAACACTTGTTACAAAGAACAAGAAACAATCATGTCAATGTAACACTTGTTACAAAGAACAAGAGACACTCATGTTAATGTAACACTTGTTACAAAGAACAAGAGACACTCATGTTAATGTAACACTTGTTACAAAGAACAAGAGACAACTCATGTTAATATAACACTTGTTACAAAGAACAAGAGACACTCATGTTAATGTAACACTTGTTACAAAGAACAAAAGACACTCATGTTAATGTAACACTTATTACAAAGAACGAGAAGTCGTGTTAATATAACACTTGTTACAAAGAACAAGAGACACTCATGTTAATGTAACACTTGTTACAAAGAACAAGAGACACTCATGTTAATGTAACACTTGTTACAAAGAACAAGAAACACTCATGTTAATATAACACTTGTTACAAAGAACAAGAGACACTCATGTTAATGTAACACTTGTTACAAAGAACAAGAGACACTCATGTTAATGTAACACTTTTTACAAAGAACAAGAGACAATCATGTTAATGTAACACTTGTTACAAAGAACAAAATTACTCATGTTAATATAGCACTTGTTACAAAGAACTAGAGACACTCATGTTAATGTAACACTTGTTACAAAGAACAAGAGACACTCATGTTAATGTAACACTTGTTACAAAGAACAAGAGACACTCATGTTAATGTAACACTTGTTACAAAAGAACAAGACACTCATGTTCATGTTAATGTAACACTTGTTACAAAGAACAAAGACAACTCATGTTAATGTAACACTTGTTACAAAGAACAAGAGACACTCATGTTAATGTAACACTTGTTACAAAGAACAAAAGACACTCATGTTAATGTAACACTTGTTACAAAGAACAAGAGACACTCATGTTAATGTAACACTTGTTACAAAGAACAAGAGACACTGATGTTAATGTAACTTGTTACAAAGAACAAGAGACACTCATGTTAATGTAACACTTATTACAAAGAACAAGAGACACTGATGTTAATGTAACACTTGTTACAAAGAACAAGAGACACTCATGTTAATGTAACACTTGTTACAAAGAACAAGAAGACACTCATGTTAATGTAACACTTGTTACAAAGAACAAGAGACACTCATGTTAATGTAACACTTGTTACAAAAACAAGAACAATGTTAAGTAACACTCATGTTAATGTAACACTTGTTACAAAGAACAAGAGACACTCATGTTAATGTAACACTTGTTACAAAGAACAAGAGACACTCATGTTAATGTAACACTTGTTACAAAGAACAAGAGACACTCATGTTAATGTAACACTTGTTACAAAGAACAAGAGACACTCATGTTAATGTAACACTTGTTACAAAGAACAAGAGACACTCATGTTAATGTAACACTTGTTACAAAGAACAAGAGACACTCATGTTAATGTAACACTTGTTACAAAGAACAAGAGACACTCATGTTAATGTAACACTTGTTACAAAGAACAAGAGACACTCATGTTAATGTAACACTTGTTACAAAGAACAAGAGACACTCATGTTAATGTAACACTTGTTACAAAGAACAAGAGACACTCATGTTAATGTAACACTTGTTACAAAGAACAAGAGACACTCATGTTAATGTAACACTTGTTACAAAGAACAAAAGACACTCATGTTAATGTAACACTTGTTAAAGAACAAGAGACACTCATGTTAATGTAACACTTGTTACAAAGAACAAGAGACACTCATGTTAATGTAACACTTGTTACAAAGAACAAGAGACACTCATGTTAATGTAACACTTGTTACAAAGAACAAGAGACACTCATGTTAATGTAACACTTGTTACAAAGAAAGAACAAGAGACACTCATGTTAATGTAACACTTGTTCACTCATGTTAATGTAACACTTGTTACAAAGAACAAGAGACACTCATGTTAATGTAACACTTGTTACAAAGAACAAGAGACACTCATGTTAATGTAACACTTGTTACAAAGAACAAGAGACACTCATGTTAATGTAACACTTGTTACAAAGAACAAGAGACACTCATGTTAATGTAACACTTGTTACAAAGAACAAAAGACACTCATGTTAATGTAACACTTGTTACAAAGAACAAGAGACACTCATGTTAATGTAACACTTGTTACAAAGAACAAGAGACACTCATGTTAATGTAACACTTGTTACAAAGAACAAGAGACACTCATGTTAATGTAACACTTGTTACAAAGAACAAGAGACACTCATGTTAATGTAACACTTGTTACAAAGAACAAGAGACACTCATGTTAATGTAACACTTGTTACAAAGAACAAGAGACACTCATGTTAATGTAACACTTGTTACAAAGAACAAGAGACACTCATGTTAATGTAACACTTGTTACAAAGAACAAGAGACACTCATGTTAATGTAACACTTGTTACAAAGAACAAGAGACACTCATGTTAATGTAACACTTGTTACAAAGAACAAGAGACACTCATGTTAATGTAACACTTGTTACAAAGAACAAGAGACACTCATGTTAATGTAACACTTGTTACAAAGAACAAGAGACACTCATGTTAATGTAACACTTGTTACAAAGAACAAGAGACACTCATGTTAATATAACACTTGTTACAAAGAACAAAGACACTCATGTTAATGTAACACTTGTTACAAAGAACAAGAGACACTCATGTTAATGTAACACTTGTTACAAAGAACAAGAGACACTCATGTTAATGTAACACTTGTTACAAAGAACAAGAGACACTCATGTTAATGTAACACTTGTTACAAAGAACAAGAGACACTCATGTTAATGTAACACTTGTTACAAAGAACAAGAGACACTCATGTTAATGTAACACTTGTTACAAAGAACAAGAGACACTCATGTTAATGTAACACTTGTTACAAAGAACAAGAGACACTCATGTTAATGTAACACTTGTTACAAAGAACAAGAGACACTCATGTTAATGTAACACTTGTTACAAAAAGAACAAGAGACACTCATGTTAATATAACACTTGTTACAAAGAACAAAGAGACACTCATGTTAATGTAACACTTGTTACAAAGAACAAGAGACACTCATGTTAATGTAACACTTGTTACAAAGAACAAGAGACACTCATGTTAATGTAACACTTGTTACAAAGAACAAGAGACACTCATGTTAATGTAACACTTGTTACAAAGAACAAGAGACACTCATGTTAATGTAACACTTGTTACAAAGAACAAGAACACTCATGTTAATGTAACACTTGTTACAAAGAACAAGAGACACTCATGTTAATGTAACACTTGTTACAAAGAACAAGAGACACTCATGTTAATGTAACACTTGTTACAAAGAACAAGAGACACTCATGTTAATGTAACACTTGTTACAAAGAACAAGAGACACTCATGTTAATGTAACACTTGTTACAAAGAACAAGAGACACTCATGTTAATGTAACACTTGTTACAAAGAACAAGAGACACTCATGTTAATGTAACACTTGTTACAAAGAACAAGAGACACTCATGTTAATGTAACACTTGTTACAAAGAACAAGAGACACTCATGTTAATGTAACACTTGTTACAAAGAACAAGAGACACTCATGTTAATGTAACACTTGTTACAAAGAACAAGAGACACTCATGTTAATGTAACACTTGTTACAAAGAACAAGAGACACTCATGTTAATGTAACACTTGTTACAAAGAACAAAGACACTCATGTTAATGTAACACTTGTTGTTAAAGAAACTCATGTTAATGTAACACTTGTTACAAAGAACAAGAGACACTCATGTTAATGTAACACTTGTTACAAAGAAAAGAACAATGTTAATGTAACACTCATGTTAATGTAACACTTGTTACAAAGAACAAGAGACACTCATGTTAATGTAACACTTGTTACAAAGAACAAGAGACACTCATGTTAATGTAACACTTGTTACAAAGAACAAGAGACACTCATGTTAATGTAACACTTGTTACAAAGAACAAGAGACACTCATGTTAATGTAACACTTGTTACAAAGAACAAGAGACACTCATGTTAATGTAACACTTGTTACAAAGAACAAGAGACACTCATGTTAATGTAACACTTGTTACAAAGAACAAGAGACACAACTCATGTTAATGTAACACTTGTTACAAAGAACAAGAGACACTCATGTTAATGTAACACTTGTTACAAAGAACAAGAGACACTCATGTTAATGTAACACTTGTTACAAAGAACAAGAGACACTCATGTTAATGTAACACTTGTTACAAAGAACAAGAGACACTCATGTTAATGTAACACTTGTTACAAAGAACAAGAGACACTCATGTTAATGTAACACTTGTTACAAAGAACAAAGAGACACTCATGTTAATGTAACACTTGTTACAAAGAACAAGAGACACTCATGTTAATGTAACACTTGTTACAAAGAACAAGAGACACTCATGTTAATGTAACACTTGTTACAAAGAACAAGAGACACTCATGTTAATGTAACACTTGTTACAAAGAACAAGAGACACTCATGTTAATGTAACACTTGTTACAAAAGAAAAAGACACTCATGTTAATGTAACACTTGTTATGTAAAGAACAAGAGACACTCATGTTAATGTAACACTTGTTACAAAGAACAAGAGACACTCATGTTAATGTAACACTTGTTACAAAGAACAAAAGACACTCATGTTAATGTAACACTTGTTACAAAGAACAAAGACACTCATGTTAATGTAACAGTTACAAAGAACACACTCATGTTAATGTAACACTTGTTACAAAGAACAAGAGACACTCATGTTAATGTAACACTTGTTACAAAGAACAAGAGACACTCATGTTAATGTAACACTTGTTACAAAGAACAAGAGACACTCATGTTAATGTAACACTTGTTACAAAGAACAAGAGACACTCATGTTAATGTAACACTTGTTACAAAGAACAAGAGACACTCATGTTAATGTAACACTTGTTACAAAGAACAAACAATCATGTTAATGTAACTCATGTTACAAAGAAATCATAACACTTGTTACAAAGAACAAGAGACACTCATGTTAATGTAACACTTGTTACAAAGAACAAGAGACACTCATGTTAATGTAACACTTGTTACAAAGAACAAGAGACACTCATGTTAATGTAACACTTGTTACAAAGAACAAGAGACACTCATGTTAATGTAACACTTGTTACAAAGAACAAGAGACACTCATGTTAATGTAACACTTGTTACAAAGAACAAGAGACACTCATGTTAATGTAACACTTGTTACAAAGAACAAAGAGACACTCATGTTAATGTAACACTTGTTACAAAGAACAAGAGACACTCATGTTAATGTAACACTTGTTACAAAGAACAAGAGACACTCATGTTAATGTAACACTTGTTACAAAGAACAAAGACACTCATGTTAATGTAACACTTGTTACAAAGAACAAGAGACACTCATGTTAATGTAACACTTGTTACAAAGAACAAGAGACACTCATGTTAATGTAACACTTGTTACAAAGAACAAGAGACACTCATGTTAATGTAACACTTGTTACAAAGAACAAGAGACACTCATGTTAATGTAACACTTGTTACAAAGAACAAGAGACACTCATGTTAATGTAACACTTGTTACAAAGAACAAGAGACACTCATGTTAATGTAACACTTGTTACAAAGAACAAGAGACACTCATGTTAATGTAACACTTGTTACAAAGAACAAAAACAATCATGTTAATGTAACACTTGTTACAAAGAACAAGAGACACTCATGTTAATGTAACACTTGTTACAAAGAACAAGAGACACTCATGTTAATGTAACACTTGTTACAAAGAACAAGAGACACTCATGTTAATGTAACACTTGTTACAAAGAACAAGAGACACTCATGTTAATGTAACACTTGTTACAAAGAACAAGAGACACTCATGTTAATGTAACACTTGTTACAAAGAACAAGAGACACTCATGTTAATGTAACACTTGTTACAAAGAACAAGAGACACTCATGTTAATGTAACACTTGTTACAAAGAACAAGACACTCATGTTAATATAACACTTGTTACAAAGAACAAGAGACACTCATGTTAATGTAACACTTGTTACAAAGAACAAGAGACACTCATGTTAATGTAACACTTGTTACAAAGAACAAGAGACACTCATGTTAATGTAACACTTGTTACAAAGAACAAGAGACACTCATGTTAATGTAACACTTGTTACAAAGAACAAGAGACACTCATGTTAATGTAACACTTGTTACAAAGAACAAGAGACAATCATGTTAATGTAACACTTGTTACAAAGAACAAGAGACACTCATGTTAATGTAACACTTGTTACAAAGAACAAGAGACACTCATGTTAATGTAACACTTGTTACAAAGAACAAGAGACACTCATGTTAATGTAACACTTGTTACAAAGAACAAGAGACACTCATGTTAATGTAACACTTGTTACAAAGAACAAGAGACACTCATGTTAATGTAACACTTGTTACAAAGAACAAGAGACACTCATGTTAATGTAACACTTGTTACAAAGAACAAGAGACACTCATGTTAATGTAACACTTGTTACAAAGAAAAGAACTCATGTTAATGTAACACTTGTTACAAGAAACTCATGTTAATGTAACACTTGTTACAAAGAACAAGAGACACTCATGTTAATGTAACACTTGTTACAAAGAAAAAAGACACTCATGTTAATGTAACACTTGTTACAAAGAACAAGAGACAATCATGTTAATGTAACACTTGTTACAAAGAACAAGAGACACTCATGTTAATGTAACACTTGTTACAAAGAACAAGAGACACTCATGTTAATGTAACACTTGTTACAAAGAACAAGAGACACTCATGTTAATGTAACACTTGTTACAAAGAACAAGAGACACTCATGTTAATGTAACACTTGTTACAAAGAACAAGAGACACTCATGTTAATGTAACACTTGTTACAAAGAACAAGAGACACTCATGTTAATGTAACACTTGTTACAAAGAACAAGAGACACTCATGTTAATGTAACACTTGTTACAAAGAACAAGAGACACTCATGTTAATGTAACACTTGTTACAAAGAACAAGAGACACTCATGTTAATGTAACACTTGTTACAAAGAACAAGAGACACTCATGTTAATGTAACACTTGTTACAAAGAACAACAAGAGACACTCATGTTAATGTAACACTTGTTACAAAGAACAAGAGACACTCATGTTAATGTAACACTTGTTACAAAGAACAAAGACACTCATGTTAATGTAACACTCATGTTAATGTAACACTTGTTACAAAGAACAAGAGACACTCATGTTAATGTAACACTTGTTACAAAGAACAAGAGACACTCATGTTAATGTAACACTTGTTACAAAGAACAAGAGACACTCATGTTAATGTAACACTTGTTACAAAGAACAAGAGACACTCATGTTAATGTAACACTTGTTACAAAGAACAAGAGACACTCATGTTAATGTAACACTTGTTACAAAGAACAAGAGACACTCATGTTAATGTAACACTTGTTACAAAGAACAAGAGACACTCATGTTAATGTAACACTTGTTACAAAGAACAAGAGACACTCATGTTAATGTAACACTTGTTACAAAGAACAAGAGACACTCATGTTAATGTAACACTTGTTACAAAGAACAAAAGACACTCATGTTAATGTAACACTTGTTACAAAGAACAAGAGACACTCATGTTAATGTAACACTTGTTACAAAGAACAAGAGACACTCATGTTAATGTAACACTTGTTACAAAGAACAAGAGACAACTCATGTTAATGTAACACTTGTTACAAAGAACAAAGAGACACTCATGTTAATGTAACACTTGTTACAAAGAACAAGAGACACTCATGTTAATGTAACACTTGTTACAAAGAACAAGAGACACTCATGTTAATGTAACACTTGTTACAAAGAACAAGAGACACTCATGTTAATGTAACACTTGTTACAAAGAACAAGAGACACTCATGTTAATGTAACACTTGTTACAAACTCATGTTAATGTAACACTTGTTACAAAGAACAAGACACTCATGTTAATGTAACACTTGTTACAAAGAACAAGAGACACTCATGTTAATGTAACACTTGTTACAAAGAACAAGAGACACTCATGTTAATGTAACACTTGTTACAAAGAACAAGAGACACTCATGTTAATGTAACACTTGTTACAAAGAACAAGAAACAATCATGTTAATGTAACACTTGTTACAAAGAACAAGAGACACTCATGTTAATGTAACACTTGTTACAAAGAACAAGAGACACTCATGTTAATGTAACACTTGTTACAAAGAACAAGAGACACTCATGTTAATGTAACACTTGTTACAAAGAACAAGAGACACTCATGTTAATGTAACACTTGTTACAAAGAACAAGAAGACACTCATGTTAATGTAACACTTGTTACAAAGAACAAGAGACACTCATGTTAATGTAACACTTGTTACAAAGAACAAGAGACACTCATGTTAATGTAACACTTGTTACAAAGAACAAAAACACTCATGTTAATGTAACACTTGTTACAAAGAACAAGAGACACTCATGTTAATGTAACACTTGTTACAAAGAACAAGAGACACTCATGTTAATGTAACACTTGTTACACTCATGTTAAGTAACAACAAGAGACACTCATGTTAATGTAACACTTGTTACAAAGAACAAGAGACACTCATGTTAATGTAACACTTGTTACAAAGAACAAGAGACACTCATGTTAATGTAACACTTGTTACAAAGAACAAGAGACACTCATGTTAATGTAACACTTGTTACAAAGAACAAGAGACACTCATGTTAATGTAACACTTGTTACAAAGAACAAGAGACACTCATGTTAATGTAACACTTGTTACAAAGAACAAGAGACACTCATGTTAATGTAACACTTGTTACAAAGAACAAGAGACACTCATGTTAATGTAACACTTGTTACAAAGAACAAGAGACACTCATGTTAATGTAACACTTGTTACAAAGAACAAGAGACACTCATGTTAATGTAACACTTGTTACAAAGAACAAGAGACACTCATGTTAATGTAACACTTGTTACAAAGAACAAGAGAACACTCATGTTAATGTAACACTTGTTACAAAGAACAAGAGACACTCATGTTAATGTAACACTTGTTACAAAGAACAAGAGACACTCATGTTAATGTAACACTTGTTACAAAGAACAAGAGACACTCATGTTAATGTAACACTTGTTACAAAGAACAAGAGACACTCATGTTAATGTAACACTTGTTACAAAGAACAAGAGACACTCATGTTAATGTAACACTTGTTACAAAGAACAAGAGACACTCATGTTAATGTAACACTTGTTACAAAGAACAAGAGACACTCATGTTAATGTAACACTTGTTACAAAGAACAAGAAGACACTCATGTTAATGTAACACTTGTTACAAAGAACAAGAGACACTCATGTTAATGTAACACTTGTTACAAAGAACAAGAGACACTCATGTTAATGTAACACTTGTTACAAAGAACAAGAGACACTCATGTTAATGTAACACTTGTTACAAAGAACAAGAGACACTCATGTTAATGTAACACTTGTTACAAAGAACAAGAGACACTCATGTTAATGTAACACTTGTTACAAAGAACAAGAGACACTCATGTTAATGTAACACTTGTTACAAAGAACAAGAGACACTCATGTTAATGTAACACTTGTTACAAAGAACAAGAGACACTCATGTTAATGTAACACTTGTTACAAAGAACAAGAGACACTCATGTTAATGTAACACTTGTTACAAAGAACAAGAGAACAATCATGTTAATGTAACACTTGTTACAAAGAACAAGAGACACTCATGTTAATGTAACACTTGTTACAAAGAACAAGAGACACTCATGTTAATGTAACACTTGTTACAAAGAACAAGAGACACTCATGTTAATGTAACACTTGTTACAAAGAACAAAGACACTCATGTTAATGTAACACTTGTTACAAAGAACAAGAGACACTCATGTTAATGTAACACTTGTTACAAAGAACAAGAGACACTCATGTTAATGTAACACTTGTTACAAAGAACAAGAGACACTCATGTTAATGTAACACTTGTTACAAAGAACAAGAGACACTCATGTTAATGTAACACTTGTTACAAAGAACAAGAGACACTCATGTTAATGTAACACTTGTTACAAGAAGAACAAGAGACATCATGTTAATGTAACACTTGTTACAAAGAACAAGAGACACTCATGTTAATGTAACACTTGTTACAAAGAACAAGAGACACTCATGTTAATAACACTTGTTAACACTTGTTACAAAGAACAAGAGACACTCATGTTAATGTAACACTTGTTACAAAGAACAAGAGACACTCATGTTAATGTAACACTTGTTACAAAGAACAAGAGACACTCATGTTAATGTAACACTTGTTACAAAGAACAAAGACACTCATGTTAATGTAACACTTGTTACAAAGAAAAGAACAAGAAGACACTCATGTTAATGTAACACTTGTTACAAAGAACAAGAGACACTCATGTTAATGTAACACTTGTTACAAAGAACAAGAGACACTCATGTTAATGTAACACTTGTTACAAAGAACAAGAAACAATCATGTTAATGTAACACTTGTTACAAAGAACAAGAGACACTCATGTTAATGTAACACTTGTTACAAAGAACAAGAGACACTCATGTTAATGTAACACTTGTTACAAAGAACAAGAGACACTCATGTTAATGTAACACTTGTTACAAAGAACAAGAGACAATCATGTTAATGTAACACTTGTTACAAAGAACAAGAGACACTCATGTTAATGTAACACTTGTTACAAAGAACAAGAGACACTCATGTTAATGTAACACTTGTTACAAAGAACAAGAGACACTCATGTTAATGTAACACTTGTTACAAAGAACAAGAGACACTCATGTTAATGTAACACTTGTTACAAAGAACAAGAGACACTCATGTTAATGTAACACTTGTTACAAAGAACAAGAGACACTCATGTTAATGTAACACTTGTTACAAAGAACAAGAGACACTCATGTTAATGTAACACTTGTTACAAAACAAGACACTCATGTTAAGTAACACTTGTTACAAAGAACAAGAGACACTCATGTTAATGTAACACTTGTTACAAAGAACAAGAGACACTCATGTTAATGTAACACTTGTTACAAAGAACAAGAGACACTCATGTTAATGTAACACTTGTTACAAAGAACAAGAGACACTCATGTTAATGTAACACTTGTTACAAAGAACAAGAGACACTCATGTTAATGTAACACTTGTTACAAAGAACAAGAGACACTCATGTTAATATAACACTTGTTACAAAGAACAAGAGACACTCATGTTAATGTAACACTTGTTACAAAGAACAAGAAGACACTCATGTTAATGTTAACACTTGTTGTAAACTTGTTAAAAGAACAAGAGACACTCATGTTAATGTAACACTTGTTACAAAGAACAAGAGACACTCATGTTAATGTAACACTTGTTACAAAGAACAAGAGACACTCATGTTAATGTAACACTTGTTACAAAGAACAAGAGACACTCATGTTAATGTAACACTTGTTACAAAGAACAAGAGACACTCATGTTAATGTAACACTTGTTACAAAGAACAAGAAGACACTCATGTTAATGTAACACTTGTTACAAAGAACAAGAGACACTCATGTTAATGTAACACTTGTTACAAAGAACAACAAGACACTCATGTTAATGTAACACTTGTTACAAAGAACAAGAGACACTCATGTTAATGTAACACTTGTTACAAAGAACAAGAGACACTCATGTTAATGTAACACTTGTTACAAAGAACAAGAGACACTCATGTTAATGTAACACTTGTTACAAAGAACAAGAGACACTCATGTTAATGTAACACTTGTTACAAAGAACAAGAGACACTCATGTTAATGTAACACTTGTTACAAAGAACAAGAGACACTCATGTTAATGTAACACTTGTTACAAAGAACAAGAGACACTCATGTTAATGTAACACTTGTTACAAAGAACAAGAGACACTCATGTTAATGTAACACTTGTTACAAAGAACAAGAGACACTCATGTTAATGTAACACTTGTTACAAAGAACAAGAGACACTCATGTTAATGTAACACTTGTTACAAAGAACAAGAGACACTCATGTTAATGTAACACTTGTTACAAAGAACAAGAGACAATCATGTTAATGTAACACTTGTTACAAAGAACAAGAGACACTCATGTTAATGTAACACTTGTTACAAAGAACAAGAGACACTCATGTTAATGTAACACTTGTTACAAAGAACAAGAGACACTCATGTTAATGTAACACTTGTTACAAAGAACAAGAGACACTCATGTTAATGTAACACTTGTTACAAAGAACAAGAGACACTCATGTTAATGTAACACTTGTTACAAAGAACAAGAGACACTCATGTTAATGTAACACTTGTTACAAAGAACAAGAGACACTCATGTTAATGTAACACTTGTTACAAAGAACAAGAGACACTCATGTTAATGTAACACTTGTTACAAAGAACAAGAGACACTCATGTTAATGTAACACTTGTTACAAAGAACAAGAGACACTCATGTTAATGTAACACTTGTTACAAAGAACAAGAGACACTCATGTTAATGTAACACTTGTTACAAAGAACAAGAGACACTCATGTTAATGTAACACTTGTTACAAAGAACAAGAGACACTCATGTTAATGTAACACTTGTTACAAAGAACAAGAGACACTCATGTTAATGTAACACTTGTTACAAAGAACAAGAGACACTCATGTTAATGTAACACTTGTTACAAAGAACAAGAGACACTCATGTTAATGTAACACTTGTTACAAAGAACAAGAGAACACTCATGTTAATGTAACACTTGTTACAAAGAACAAGAGACACTCATGTTAATGTAACACTTGTTACAAAGAACAAGAGACACTCATGTTAATGTAACACTTGTTACAAAGAACAAGAGACACTCATGTTAATGTAACACTTGTTACAAAGAACAAGAGACACTCATGTTAATGTAACACTTGTTACAAAGAACAAGAGACACTCATGTTAATGTAACACTTGTTACAAAGAACAAGAGACACTCATGTTAATGTAACACTTGTTACAAAGAACAAGAGACACTCATGTTAATGTAACACTTGTTACAAAGAACAAGAGACACTCATGTTAATGTAACACTTGTTACAAAGAACAATGTTAATGTAACAGTTACAAAGAAACACTCATGTTAATGTAACACTTGTTACAAAGAACAAGAGACACTCATGTTAATGTAACACTTGTTACAAAGAACAAGAGACACTCATGTTAATGTAACACTTGTTACAAAGAACAAGAGACACTCATGTTAATGTAACACTTGTTACAAAGAACAAGAGACACTCATGTTAATGTAACACTTGTTACAAAGAACAAGAGACACTCATGTTAATGTAACACTTGTTACAAAGAACAAGAGACACTCATGTTAATGTAACACTTGTTACAAAGAACAAGAGACACTCATGTTAATGTAACACTTGTTACAAAGAACAAGAGACACTCATGTTAATGTAACACTTGTTACAAAGAACAAGAGACACTCATGTTAATGTAACACTTGTTACAAAGAACAAGAGACACTCATGTTAATGTAACACTTGTTACAAAGAACAAGAGACACTCATGTTAATGTAACACTTGTTACAAAGAACAAGAGACACTCATGTTAATGTAACACTTGTTACAAAGAACAAGAGACACTCATGTTAATGTAACACTTGTTACAAAGAACAAGAGACACTCATGTTAATGTAACACTTGTTACAAAGAACAAGAGACACTCATGTTAATGTAACACTTGTTACAAAGAACAAGAGACACTCATGTTAATGTAACACTTGTTACAAAGAACAAAGAGACACTCATGTTAATGTAACACTTGTTACAAAGAACAAGAGACACTCATGTTAATGTAACACTTGTTACAAAGAAGAACAAGTTAATGTAACTCATGTTAATGTAACACTTGTTACAAAGAACAAGAAGACACTCATGTTAATGTAACACTTGTTACAAAGAACAAGAGACACTCATGTTAATGTAACACTTGTTACAAAGAACAAGAGACACTCATGTTAATGTAACACTTGTTACAAAGAACAAGAGACACTCATGTTAATGTAACACTTGTTACAAAGAACAAGAGACACTCATGTTAATGTAACACTTGTTACAAAGAACAAGAGACACTCATGTTAATGTAACACTTGTTACAAAGAACAAGAGACACTCATGTTAATGTAACACTTGTTACAAAGAACAAGAGACACTCATGTTAATGTAACACTTGTTACAAAGAACAAGAGACACTCATGTTAATGTAACACTTGTTACAAAGAACAAGAGACACTCATGTTAATGTAACACTTGTTACAAAGAACAAGAGACACTCATGTTAATGTAACACTTGTTACAAAGAACAAAGAGACACTCATGTTAATGTAACACTTGTTACAAAGAACAAGAGACACTCATGTTAATGTAACACTTGTTACAAAGAACAAGAGACACTCATGTTAATGTAACACTTGTTACAAAGAACAAGAGACACTCATGTTAATGTAACACTTGTTACAAAGAACAAAAGACACTCATGTTAATGTAACACTTGTTACAAAGAACAAGAGACACTCATGTTAATGTAACACTTGTTACAAAGAACAAGAGACACTCATGTTAATGTAACACTTGTTACAAAGAACAAGAGACACTCATGTTAATGTAACACTTGTTACAAAGAACAAGAGACACTCATGTTAATGTAACACTTGTTACAAAGAACAAGAGACACTCATGTTAATGTAACACTTGTTACAAAGAACAAGAGACACTCATGTTAATGTAACACTTGTTACAAAGAACAAGAGACACTCATGTTAATGTAACACTTGTTACAAAGAACAAGAGACACTCATGTTAATGTAACACTTGTTACAAAGAAAGAACAATCAAGACACTCATGTTAATGTAACACTTGTTACAAAGAACAAGAGACACTCATGTTAATGTAACACTTGTTACAAAGAACAAGAGACACTCATGTTAATGTAACACTTGTTACAAAGAACAAGAGACACTCATGTTAATGTAACACTTGTTACAAAGAACAAGAGACACTCATGTTAATGTAACACTTGTTACAAAGAACAAGAGACACTCATGTTAATGTAACACTTGTTACAAAGAACAAGAGACACTCATGTTAATGTAACACTTGTTACAAAGAACAAGAGACACTCATGTTAATGTAACACTTGTTACAAAGAACAACTCATGTTAAGTAACACTTGTTACAAAGAACAAGAGACACTCATGTTAATGTAACACTTGTTACAAAGAACAAGAAACAATCATGTTAATGTAACACTTGTTACAAAGAACAAGAGACACTCATGTTAAATAACACTTGTTAACACTCATGTTAATGTAACACTTGTTAAAGAACAAGAGACACTCATGTTAATGTAACACTTGTTACAAAGAACAAGAGACAATCATGTTAATGTAACACTTGTTACAAAGAACAAGAGACACTCATGTTAATGTAACACTTGTTACAAAGAACAAGAGACACTCATGTTAATGTAACACTTGTTACAAAGAACAAGAGACACTCATGTTAATGTAACACTTGTTACAAAGAACAAGAGACACTCATGTTAATGTAACACTTGTTACAAAGAACAAGAGACACTCATGTTAATGTAACACTTGTTACAAAGAACAAGAGACACTCATGTTAATGTAACACTTGTTACAAAGAACAAGAGACACTCATGTTAATGTAACACTTGTTACAAAGAACAAGAGACACTCATGTTAATGTAACACTTGTTACAAAGAACAAGAGACACTCATGTTAATGTAACACTTGTTACAAAGAACAAGAGACACTCATGTTAATGTAACACTTGTTACAAAGAACAAGAGAACACTCATGTTAATGTAACACTTGTTACAAAGAACAAGAGACACTCATGTTAATGTAACACTTGTTACAAAGAACAAGAGACACTCATGTTAATGTAACACTTGTTACAAAGAACAAGAGACACTCATGTTAATGTAACACTTGTTACAAAGAACAAGAGACACTCATGTTAATGTAACACTTGTTACAAAGAACAAGAGACACTCATGTTAATGTAACACTTGTTACAAAGAACAAGAGACACTCATGTTAATGTAACACTTGTTACAAAGAACAAGAGACACTCATGTTAATGTAACACTTGTTACAAAGAACAAGAGACACTCATGTTAATGTAACACTTGTTACAAAGAACAAAGAACACTCATGTTAATGTAACACTTGTTACAAAGAACAAGAGACACTCATGTTAATGTAACACTTGTTACAAAGAACAAGAGACACTCATGTTAATGTAACACTTGTTACAAAGAACAAGAGACACTCATGTTAATGTAACACTTGTTACAAAGAACAAGAAACAATCATGTTAATGTAACACTTGTTACAAAGAACAAGAGACATCATGTTAATGTAACACTTGTTACAAAGAACAAGAGACACTCATGTTAATGTAACACTTGTTACAAAGAACAAGAGACACTCATGTTAATGTAACACTTGTTACAAAGAACAAAGAACTCATGTTAATGTAACACTTGTTACAAAGAACATGTTAATGTTAACACTTGTTACAAAGAACAAGAGACACTCATGTTAATGTAACACTTGTTACAAAGAACAAGAGACACTCATGTTAATGTAACACTTGTTACAAAGAACAAGAGACACTCATGTTAATGTAACACTTGTTACAAAGAACAAAGACACTCATGTTAATGTAACACTTGTTACAAAGAACAAGAGACACTCATGTTAATGTAACACTTGTTACAAAGAACAAGAGACACTCATGTTAATGTAACACTTGTTACAAAGAACAAGAGACACTCATGTTAATGTAACACTTGTTACAAAGAACAAGAAGACACTCATGTTAATGTAACACTTGTTACAAAGAACAAGAGACACTCATGTTAATGTAACACTTGTTACAAAGAACAAGAGACACTCATGTTAATGTAACACTTGTTACAAAGAACAAGAGACACTCATGTTAATGTAACACTTGTTACAAAGAACAAGAGACACTCATGTTAATGTAACACTTGTTACAAAGAACAAGAGACACTCATGTTAATGTAACACTTGTTACAAAGAACAAGAGACACTCATGTTAATGTAACACTTGTTACAAAGAACAAGAGACACTCATGTTAATGTAACACTTGTTACAAAGAACAAGAGACAACTCATGTTAATGTAACACTTGTTACAAAGAACAAGTTAATGTAACACTCATGTTAATGTAACACTTGTTACAAAGAACAAGAGACACTCATGTTAATGTAACACTTGTTACAAAGAACAAGAGACACTCATGTTAATGTAACACTTGTTACAAAGAACAAGAGACACTCATGTTAATGTAACACTTGTTACAAAGAACAAGAGACACTCATGTTAATGTAACACTTGTTACAAAGAACAAGAGACACTCATGTTAATGTAACACTTGTTACAAAGAACAAGAGACACTCATGTTAATGTAACACTTGTTACAAAGAACAAGAGACACTCATGTTAATGTAACACTTGTTACAAAGAACAAGAGACACTCATGTTAATGTAACACTTGTTACAAAGAACAAGAGACACTCATGTTAATGTAACACTTGTTACAAAGAACAAGAAACAATCATGTTAATGTAACACTTGTTACAAAGAACAAGAGACACTCATGTTAATGTAACACTTGTTACAAAGAACAAGAGACACTCATGTTAATGTAACACTTGTTACAAAGAACAAGAGACACTCATGTTAATGTAACACTTGTTACAAAGAACAAGAGACACTCATGTTAATGTAACACTTGTTGTTACAAAGAACAAGAGACACTCATGTTAATGTAACACTTGTTACAAAGAACAAAGACACTCATGTTAATGTAACACTTGTTACAAAGAACAAGAGACACTCATGTTAATGTAACACTTGTTACAAAGAACAAGAGACACTCATGTTAATGTAACACTTGTTACAAAGAACAAGAGACACTCATGTTAATGTAACACTTGTTACAAAGAACAAGAGACACTCATGTTAATGTAACACTTGTTACAAAGAACAAGAGACACTCATGTTAATGTAACACTTGTTACAAAGAACAAGAGACACTCATGTTAATGTAACACTTGTTACAAAGAACAAGAGACACTCATGTTAATGTAACACTTGTTACAAAGAACAAGAGACACTCATGTTAATGTAACACTTGTTACAAAGAACAAGAACTCATGTTAATGTAACACTTGTTACAAAGAACAAGAGACAACTCATGTTAATGTAACACTTGTTACAAAGAACAAGAACACATGTCATGTTAATGTAACACTTGTTACAAAGAACAAGAGACACTCATGTTAATGTAACACTTGTTACAAAGAACAAGAGACACTCATGTTAATGTAACACTTGTTACAAAGAACAAGAGACACTCATGTTAATGTAACACTTGTTACAAAGAACAAGAAACAATCATGTTAATGTAACACTTGTTACAAAGAACAAGAACAAGACACTCATGTTAATGTAACACTTGTTACAAAGAACAAGAGACACTCATGTTAATGTAACACTTGTTACAAAGAACAAGAGACACTCATGTTAATGTAACACTTGTTACAAAGAACAAGAGACACTCATGTTAATGTAACACTTGTTACAAAGAACAAGAGACACTCATGTTAATGTAACACTTGTTACAAAGAACAAGAGACACTCATGTTAATGTAACACTTGTTACAAAGAACAAGAGACACTCATGTTAATGTAACACTTGTTACAAAGAACAAGAGACACTCATGTTAATGTAACACTTGTTACAAAGAACAAGAGACACTCATGTTAATGTAACACTTGTTACAAAGAACAAGAGACACTCATGTTAATGTAACACTTGTTACAAAGAACAAGAGACACTCATGTTAATGTAACACTTGTTACAAAGAACAAGAGACACTCATGTTAATGTAACACTTGTTACAAAGAACAAGAGACACTCATGTTAATGTAACACTTGTTACAAAGAACAAGAGACACTCATGTTAATGTAACACTTGTTACAAAGAACAAGAGACACTCATGTTAATGTAACACTTGTTACAAAGAACAAGAGACACTCATGTTAATGTAACACTTGTTACAAAGAACAAGAGACACTCATGTTAATATAACACTTGTTACAAAGAACAAGAGACACTCATGTTAATGTAACACTTGTTACAAAGAACAAGAGACACTCATGTTAATGTAACACTTGTTACAAAGAACAAGAGACACTCATGTTAATGTAACACTTGTTACAAAGAACAAAGAGACACTCATGTTAATGTAACACTTGTTACAAAGAACAAGACAACACTCATGTTAATGTAACACTTGTTACAAAGAACAAGAGACACTCATGTTAATGTAACACTTGTTACAAAGAACAAGAGACACTCATGTTAATGTAACACTTGTTACAAAGAACAAGAGACACTCATGTTAATGTAACACTTGTTACAAAGAACAAGAGACACTCATGTTAATGTAACACTTGTTACAAAGAACAAGAGACACTCATGTTAATGTAACACTTGTTACAAAGAACAAAGAGACACTCATGTTAATGTAACACTTGTTACAAAGAACAAGAGACACTCATGTTAATGTAACACTTGTTACAAAGAACAAGAGACACTCATGTTAATGTAACACTTGTTACAAAGAACAAGAGACACTCATGTTAATGTAACACTTGTTACAAAGAACAAGAGACACTCATGTTAATGTAACACTTGTTACAAAGAACAAGAGACACTCATGTTAATGTAACACTTGTTACAAAGAACAAGAGACACTCATGTTAATGTAACACTTGTTACAAAGAACAAGAGACACTCATGTTAATGTAACACTTGTTACAAAGAACAAGAGACACTCATGTTAATGTAACACTTGTTACAAAGAAAAGAACAAGAGACACTCATGTTAATGTAACACTTGTTACAAAGAACAAGAGACACTCATGTTAATGTAACACTTGTTACAAAGAACAAGAGACACTCATGTTAATGTAACACTTGTTACAAAGAACAAGAGACACTCATGTTAATGTAACACTTGTTACAAAGAACAAGAAACAATCATGTTAATGTAACACTTGTTACAAAGAACAAGAGACACTCATGTTAATGTAACACTTGTTACAAAGAACAAGAGACACTCATGTTAATGTAACACTTGTTACAAAGAACAAGAGACACTCATGTTAATGTAACACTTGTTACAAAGAACAAGAGACACTCATGTTAATGTAACACTTGTTACAAAGAACAACAAGTTAAGACACTTGTTCATGTTAATGTAACACTTGTTACAAAGAACAAGACAACTCATGTTAATGTAACACTTGTTACAAAGAACAAGAGACACTCATGTTAATGTAACACTTGTTACAAAGAACAAGAGACACTCATGTTAATGTAACACTTGTTACAAAGAACAAGAGACACTCATGTTAATGTAACACTTGTTACAAAGAACAAGAGACACTCATGTTAATGTAACACTTGTTACAAAGAACAAGAGACACTCATGTTAATGTAACACTTGTTACAAAGAACAAGAGACACTCATGTTAATGTAACACTTGTTACAAAGAACAAGAGACACTCATGTTAATGTAACACTTGTTACAAAGAACAAGAGACACTCATGTTAATGTAACACTTGTTACAAAGAACAAGAGACACTCATGTTAATGTAACACTTGTTACAAAGAACAAGAGACACTCATGTTAATGTAACACTTGTTACAAAGAACAAGAGACACTCATGTTAATGTAACACTTGTTACAAAGAACAAGAGACACTCATGTTAATGTAACACTTGTTACAAAGAACAAGAGACACTCATGTTAATGTAACACTTGTTAAAAAGAACAATGATAACACTTGTTACTCATGTTAATGTAACACTTGTTACAAAGAACAAGAGACACTCATGTTAATGTAACACTTGTTACAAAGAACAAGAGACACTCATGTTAATGTAACACTTGTTACAAAGAACAAGAAACAATCATGTTAATGTAACACTTGTTACAAAGAACAAAGAGACACTCATGTTAATGTAACACTTGTTACAAAGAACAAGAGACACTCATGTTAATGTAACACTTGTTACAAAGAACAAGAGACACTCATGTTAATGTAACACTTGTTACAAAGAACAAGAGACACTCATGTTAATGTAACACTTGTTACAAAGAACAAGAGACACTCATGTTAATGTAACACTTGTTACAAAGAACAAGAGACACTCATGTTAATGTAACACTTGTTAACACTCATGTTAATGTAACACTTGTTACAAAGAACAAAAAGACACTCATGTTAATGTAACACTTGTTACAAAGAACAAGAGACACTCATGTTAATGTAACACTTGTTACAAAGAACAAGAGACACTCATGTTAATGTAACACTTGTTACACTTGTTGCAAAGAACAAGAGACACTCATGTTAATGTAACACTTGTTACAAAGAACAAGAGACACTCATGTTAAATAACACTTGTTAACATGTTAATGTAACACTTGTTACAAAGAACAAGAGACACTCATGTTAATGTAACACTTGTTACAAAGAACAAGAGACAACTCATGTTAATGTAACACTTGTTACAAAGAACAAGAGACACTCATGTTAATGTAACACTTGTTACAAAGAACAAGAGACACTCATGTTAATGTAACACTTGTTACAAAGAACAAGAGACACTCATGTTAATGTAACACTTGTTACAAAGAACAAGAGACACTCATGTTAATGTAACACTTGTTACAAAGAACAAGAGACACTCATGTTAATGTAACACTTGTTACAAAGAACAAGAGACACTCATGTTAATATAACACTTGTTACAAAGAACAAGAGACACTCATGTTAATGTAACACTTGTTACAAAGAACAAGAGACACTCATGTTAATGTAACACTTGTTACAAAGAACAAGAGACACTCATGTTAATGTAACACTTGTTACAAAGAACAAGAGACACTCATGTTAATGTAACACTTGTTACAAAGAACAAGAGACACTCATGTTAAATAACACTTGTTAACACTCATGTTAATGTAACACTTGTTACAAAGAACAAGAGACACTCATGTTAATGTAACACTTGTTACAAAGAACAAGAGACAATCATGTTAATGTAACACTTGTTACAAAGAACAAGAAACAATCATGTCAATGTAACACTTGTTACAAAGAACAAGAGACACTCATGTTAATGTAACACTTGTTACAAAGAACAAGAGACACTCATGTTAATGTAACACTTGTTACAAAGAACAAGAGACACTCATGTTAATGTAACACTTGTTACAAAGAACAAGAGACACTCATGTTAATGTAACACTTGTTACAAAGAACAAGAGACACTCATGTTAATGTAACACTTGTTACAAAGAACAAGAGACACTCATGTTAATGTAACACTTGTTACAAAGAACAAGAAACAATCATGTCAATGTAACACTTGTTACAAAGAACAAGAGACACTCATGTTAATGTAACACTTGTTACAAAGAACAAGAGACACTCATGTTAATGTAACACTTGTTACAAAGAACAAGAGAACTCGTGTTAATGTAACACTTGTTACAAAGAACAAGAGACACTCATGTTAATGTAACACTTGTTACAAAGAACAAGAGACACTCATGTTAATGTAACACTTGTTACAAAGAACAAGAGACACTCATGTTAATGTAACACTTGTTACAAAGAACAAGAGACACTCATGTTAATGTAACACTTGTTACAAAGAACAAAAGACACTCATGTTAATGTAACACTTGTTACAAAGAAGAAGAGACACTCATGTTAATGTAACACTTGTTACAAAGAACAAGAGACACTCATGTCATGTTAATGTAACACTTGTTACAAAGAACAAGAGACACTCATGTTAATGTAACACTTGTTACAAAGAACAAGAGACACTCATGTTAATGTAACACTTGTTACAAAGAACAAGAGACACTCATGTTAATGTAACACTTGTTACAAAGAACAAGAACACTCATGTTAATGTAACACTTGTTCATGTTAATGTAACACTTGTTACAAAGAACAAGAGACACTCATGTTAATGTAACACTTGTTACAAAGAACAAGAGACACTCATGTTAATGTAACACTTGTTACAAAGAACAAGAGACACTCATGTTAATGTAACACTTGTTACAAAGAACAAGAGACACTCATGTTAATGTAACACTTGTTACAAAGAACAAGACACTCATGTTAATGTAACACTTGTTACAAAGAACAAGAGACACTCATGTTAATATAACACTTGTTACAAAAAGAACATGTTAATGTAACACTCATGTTAATGTAACACTTGTTACAAAGAACAAGAGACACTCATGTTAATGTAACACTTGTTACAAAGAACAAGAAACAATCATGTTAATGTAACACTTGTTACAAAGAACAAGAGACACTCATGTTAATGTAACACTTGTTACAAAGAACAAGAGACACTCATGTTAATGTAACACTTGTTACAAAGAACAAGAGACACTCATGTTAATGTAACACTTGTTACAAAGAACAAGAAACAATCATGTTAATGTAACACTTGTTACAAAGAACAAGAGACACTCATGTTAATGTAACACTTGTTACAAAGAACAAGAGACACTCATGTTAATGTAACACTTGTTACAAAGAACAAGAGACACTCATGTTAATGTAACACTTGTTACAAAGAACAAGAGACACTCATGTTAATGTAACACTTGTTACAAAGAACAAGAGACACTCATGTTAATGTAACACTTGTTACAAAGAACAAGAGACACTCATGTTAATGTAACACTTGTTACAAAGAACAAGAGACACTCATGTTAATGTAACACTTGTTACAAAGAACAAGAGACACTCATGTTAATGTAACACTTGTTACAAAGAACAAGAGACACTCATGTTAATGTAACACTTGTTACAAAGAACAAGAGACACTCATGTTAATGTAACACTTGTTACAAAGAAAGAACACTCAGAGTAACACTTGTTCATGTTAATGTAACACTTGTTACAAAGAACAAGAGACACTCATGTTAATGTAACACTTGTTACAAAGAACAAGAGACACTCATGTTAATGTAACACTTGTTACAAAGAACAAGAGACACTCATGTTAATGTAACACTTGTTACAAAGAACAAAGAACAAGACACTCATGTTAATGTAACACTTGTTACAAAGAACAAGAGACACTCATGTTAATGTAACACTTGTTACAAAGAACAAGAGACACTCATGTTAATGTAACACTTGTTACAAAGAACAAGAGACAATCATGTTAAATAACACTTGTTAACACATGTTAATTAACACAAAGAACAAGAGACACTCATGTTAATGTAACACTTGTTACAAAGAACAAGAGACACTCATGTTAATGTAACACTTGTTACAAAGAACAAGAGACACTCATGTTAATGTAACACTTGTTACAAAGAACAAAAGACACTCATGTTAATGTAACACTTGTTACAAAGAACAAGAGACACTCATGTTAATGTAACACTTGTTACAAAGAACAAGAGACACTCATGTTAATGTAACACTTGTTACAAAGAACAAGAGACACTCATGTTAATGTAACACTTGTTACAAAGAACAAGAAGACACTCATGTTAATGTAACACTTGTTACAAAGAACAAGAGACACTCATGTTAATGTAACACTCATGTTAATGTAACACTTGTTACAAAGAACAAGAGACACTCATGTTAATGTAACACTTGTTACAAAGAACAAGAGACACTCATGTTAATGTAACACTTGTTACAAAGAACAAGAGACACTCATGTTAATGTAACACTTGTTACAAAGAACAAGAGACACTCATGTTAATGTAACACTTGTTACAAAGAACAAGAGACACTCATGTTAATGTAACACTTGTTACAAAGAACAAGAAACACTCATGTTAATGTAACACTTGTTACAAAGAACAATGTTAATGTAACACTTGTTACAAAGAACAAGAGACACTCATGTAACACTTGTTACAAAGAACAAGAACACTCATGTTAATGTAACACTTGTTACAAAGAACAAGAGACACTCATGTTAATGTAACACTTGTTACAAAGAACAAGAAACAATCATGTTAATGTAACACTTGTTACAAAGAACAAGAGACACTCATGTTAATGTAACACTTGTTACAAAGAACAAGAGACACTCATGTTAATGTAACACTTGTTACAAAGAACAAGAGACACTCATGTTAATGTAACACTTGTTACAAAGAACAAGAGACACTCATGTTAATGTAACACTTGTTACAAAGAACAAGAGACACTCATGTTAATGTAACACTTGTTACAAAGAACAAGAGACACTCATGTTAATGTAACACTTGTTACAAAGAACAAGAGACACTCATGTTAATATAACACTTGTTACAAAGAACAAGAGACACTCATGTTAATGTAACACTTGTTACAAAGAACAAGAGACACTCATGTTAATGTAACACTTGTTACAAAGAACAAGAGACACTCATGTTAATAACACTTGTTAACACTTGTTACAAAGAACAAGAGACACTCATGTTAATGTAACACTTGTTACAAAGAACAAGAGACACTCATGTTAATGTAACACTTGTTACAAAGAAAAGACACTCATGTTAAGTAACACTTGTTACAAAGAACTCATGTTAATGTAACACTTGTTACAAAGAACAAGAGACACTCATGTTAATGTAACACTTGTTACAAAGAACAAAAGACACTCATGTTAATGTAACACTTATTACAAAGAACTAGAGACACTCATGTTAATGTAACACTTTTTACAAAGAACAAGAGACACTCATGTTAATGTAACACTTGTTACAAAGAACAAGAAACAATCATGTTAATGTAACACTTGTTACAAAGAACAAGAGACAACTCATGTTAATGTAACACTTGTTACACTCATGTTAATGTAACAACAAAGAACAAAGAACATGTTCATGTTAATGTAACACTTGTTACAAAGAACAAGAGACACTCATGTTAATGTAACACTTGTTACAAAGAACAAGAAACAATCATGTTAATGTAACACTTGTTACAAAAAGAACAAGAAACAATCATGTTAATGTAACACTTGTTACAAAGAAACTAGACACTCATGTTAATGTAACACTTGTTACAAAGAACAAGAGACACTCATGTTAATGTAACACTTCTTACAAAGAACAAGAGACACTCATGTTAATGTAACACTTGTTACAAAGAACAAGAGACACTCATGTTAATGTAACACTTGTTACAAAGAACAAGAGACACTCATGTTAATGTAACACTTGTTACTCATGTTAATGTAACACTTGTTACAAAGAACAAGAGACACTCATGTTAATGTAACACTTGTTACAAAGAACAAGAGACACTCATGTTAATGTAACACTTGTTACAAAGAACAAGAGACACTCATGTTAATGTAACACTTGTTACAAAGAACAAGAGACACTCATGTTAATGTAACACTTGTTACAAAGAACAAGAGACACTCATGTTAATGTAACACTTGTTACAAAGAACAAGAAACAATCATGTTAATGTAACACTTGTTACAAAGAACAAGAGACACTCATGTTAATGTAACACTTGTTACAAAGAACAAGAGACACTCATGTTAATGTAACACTTGTTACAAAGAACAAGAGACACTCATGTTAATGTAACACTTGTTACAAAGAACAAGAGACACTCATGTTAATGTAACACTTGTTACAAAGAACAAGAGACACTCATGTTAATGTAACACTTGTTACAAAGAACAAGAGACACTCATGTTAATGTAACACTTGTTACAAAGAACAAGAGACACTCATGTTAATGTAACACTTGTTACAAAGAACAAGAGACACTCATGTTAATGTAACACTTGTTACAAAGAACAAGAGACACTCATGTTAATGTAACACTTGTTACAAAGAACAAGAGACACTCATGTTAATGTAACACTTGTTACAAAGAACAAGAGACACTCATGTTAATGTAACACTTGTTACAAAGAACAAGAGACACTCATGTTAATGTAACACTTGTTACAAAGAACAAGAGACACTCATGTTAATGTAACACTTGTTACAAAGAACAAGAAGACACTCATGTTAATGTAACACTTGTTACAAAGAACAAGAAGACACTCATGTTAATGTAACACTTGTTACAAAGAACAAGAGACACTCATGTTAATGTAACACTTGTTACAAAGAACAAGAGACACTCATGTTAATGTAACACTTGTTACAAAGAACAAAGAGACACTCATGTTAATGTAACACTTGTTACAAAGAACAAGAGACACTCATGTTAATGTAACACTTGTTACAAAGAACAAGAGACACTCATGTTAATGTAACACTTGTTACAAAGAACAAGAAACACTCATGTTAATGTAACACTTGTTACAAAGAACAAGAGACACTCATGTTAATGTAACACTTGTTACAAAGAACAAGAGACACTCATGTTAATGTAACACTTGTTACAAAGAACAAGAAACACTCATGTTAATGTAACACTTGTTACAAAGAACAAGAGACACTCATGTTAATGTAACACTTGTTACAAAGAACAAGAGACACTCATGTTAATGTAACACTTGTTACAAAGAACAAGAGACACTCATGTTAATGTAACACTTGTTACAAAGAACAAGAGACACTCATGTTAATGTAACACTTGTTACAAAGAACAAGAGACACTCATGTTAATGTAACACTTGTTACAAAGAACAAGAGACACTCATGTTAATGTAACACTTGTTACAAAGAACAAGAGACAATCATGTTAATGTAACACTTGTTACAAAGAACAAGAGACACTCATGTTAATGTAACACTTGTTACAAAGAACAAGAGACACTCATGTTAATGTAACACTTGTTACAAAGAACAAGAGACACTCATGTTAATGTAACACTTGTTACAAAGAACAAGAGACACTCATGTTAATGTAACACTTGTTACAAAGAACAAGAGACACTCATGTTAATGTAACACTTGTTACAAAGAACAAGAGACACTCATGTTAATGTAACACTTGTTACAAAGAACAAAGAGACACTCATGTTAATGTAACACTTGTTACAAAGAACAAGAGACACTCATGTTAATGTAACACTTGTTACAAAGAACAAGAGACACTCATGTTAATGTAACACTTGTTACAAAGAACAAGAGAGACACTCATGTTAATATAACACTTGTTACAAAGAACAAGAGACACTCATGTTAATGTAACACTTGTTACAAAGAACAAGAGACACTCATGTTAATGTAACACTTGTTACAAAGAACAAGAGACACTCATGTTAATGTAACACTTGTTACAAAGAACAAGAGACACTCATGTTAATGTAACACTTGTTACAAAGAACAAGAGACACTCATGTTAATAACACTTGTTACAAAGAACAAGAGACACTCATGTTAATGTAACACTTGTTACAAAGAACAAGAGACACTCATGTTAATGTAACACTTGTTACAAAGAACAAGAAACAATCATGTTAATGTAACACTTGTTACAAAGAACAAGAGACACTCATGTTAATGTAACACTTGTTACAAAGAACAAAGAGACACTCATGTTAATGTAACACTTGTTTACAAAGAAAAGAGAACACTCATGTTAATGTAACACTTGTTACAAAGAACAAGAGACACTCATGTTAATGTAACACTTGTTACAAAGAACAAGAGACACTCATGTTAATGTAACACTTGTTACAAAGAACAAGAGACACTCATGTTAATGTAACACTTGTTACAAAGAACAAAGACACTCATGTTAATGTAACACTTGTTAAAGTAACACTCATGTTAATGTAACACTTGTTACAAAGAACAAGAAACAATCATGTTAATGTAACACTTGTTACAAAGAACAAGAGACACTCATGTTAATGTAACACTTGTTACAAAGAACAAGAGACACTCATGTTAATGTAACACTTGTTACAAAGAACAAGAGACACTCATGTTAATGTAACACTTGTTACAAAGAACAAGAGACAACTCATGTTAATGTAACACTTGTTACAAAGAACAAGAGACACTCATGTTAATGTAACACTTGTTACAAAGAACAAAGACACTCATGTTAATGTAACACTTGTTACAAAGAACACAAGACACTCATGTTAATGTAACACTTGTTACAAAGAACAAGAGACACTCATGTTAATGTTAACACTTGTTACAAAGAACAACAAGAGACACTCATGTTAATTAACACTTGTTAACACTTGTTAATGTAACACTTGAAGAAAGAGACACTCATGTTAATGTAACACTTGTTACAAAGAAGAAAGAGACACTCATGTTAATGTAACACTTGTTACAAAGAACAAGAAGACACTCATGTTAATGTAACACTTGTTACAAAGAACAAGAGACACTCATGTTAATGTAACACTTGTTACAAAGAACAAGAGACACTCATGTTAATGTAACACTTGTTACAAAGAACAAGAGACACTCATGTTAATGTAACACTTGTTACAAAGAACAAGAGACACTCATGTTAATGTAACACTTGTTACAAAGAACAAGAGACACTCATGTTAATGTAACACTTGTTACAAAGAACAAGAGACACTCATGTTAATGTAACACTTGTTACAAAGAACAAGAGACACTCATGTTAATGTAACACTTGTTACAAAGAACAAGAGACACTCATGTTAATGTAACACTTGTTACAAAGAACAAGAGACACTCATGTTAATGTAACACTTGTTACAAAGAACAAAGAAACACTCATGTTAATGTAACACTTGTTACAAAGAACAAGAGACACTCATGTTAATGTAACACTTGTTACAAAGAACAAGAGACACTCATGTTAATGTAACACTTGTTACAAAGAACAAGAGACACTCATGTTAATGTAACACTTGTTACAAAGAACAAGAGACACTCATGTTAATGTAACACTTGTTACAAAGAACAAGAGACACTCATGTTAATGTAACACTTGTTACAAAGAACAAGAAACACTCATGTTAATGTAACACTTGTTACAAAGAACAAGAGACACTCATGTTAATGTAACACTTGTTAAGTAGACACTCATGTTAATGTAACACTTGTTACAAAGAACAAGAGACACTCATGTTAATGTAACACTTGTTACAAAGAAAAGAACAATGTAACACTCATGTTAATGTAACACTTGTTACAAAGAACAAGAGACACTCATGTTAATGTAACACTTGTTACAAAGAACAAGAGACACTCATGTTAATGTAACACTTGTTACAAAGAACAAGAGACACTCATGTTAATGTAACACTTGTTACAAAGAACAAGAGAACACTCATGTTAATGTAACACTTGTTACAAAGAACAAGAGACACTCATGTTAATGTAACACTTGTTACAAAGAACAAGAGACACTCATGTTAATGTAACACTTGTTACAAAGAACAAGAGACACTCATGTTAATGTAACACTTGTTACAAAGAACAAGAGACACTCATGTTAATGTAACACTTGTTACAAAGAACAAGAGACACTCATGTTAATGTAACACTTGTTACAAAGAACAAGAGACACTCATGTTAATGTAACACTTGTTACAAAGAACAAGAGACACTCATGTTAATGTAACACTTGTTACAAAGAACAAGAGACACTCATGTTAATGTAACACTTGTTACAAAGAACAAGAAGACACTCATGTTAATGTAACACTTGTTACAAAGAACAAGAAGACACTCATGTTAATGTAACACTTGTTACAAAGAACAAGAGACACTCATGTTAATGTAACACTTGTTACAAAGAACAAGAGACACTCATGTTAATGTAACACTTGTTACAAAGAAAAGAACAAGAGACACTCATGTTAATGTAACACTTGTTACAAAGAACAAGAGACACTCACTCATGTTAATGTAACACTTGTTACAAAGAACAAGAGACACTCATGTTAATGTAACACTTGTTACAAAGAACAAGAGACACTCATGTTAATGTAACACTTGTTACAAAGAACAAGAAACAATCATGTTAATGTAACACTTGTTACAAAGAACAAGAGACACTCATGTTAATGTAACACTTGTTACAAAGAACAAGAGACACTCATGTTAATGTAACACTTGTTACAAAGAACAAGAGACACTCATGTTAATGTAACACTTGTTACAAAGAACAAAGACACTCATGTTAATGTAACACTTGTTACAAAGAACAGAGACACTCATGTTAATGTAACACTTGTTACAAAGAACAAGAGACACTCATGTTAATGTAACACTTGTTACAAAGAACAAGAGACACTCATGTTAATGTAACACTTGTTACAAAGAACAAGAGACAATCATGTTAATGTAACACTTGTTACAAAGAACAAGAGACACTCATGTTAATGTAACACTTGTTACAAAGAACAAGAGACACTCATGTTAATGTAACACTTGTTACAAAGAACATGTTAAGTAACAGTTACAAACACTCATGTTAATGTAACACTTGTTACAAAGAACAAGAGACACTCATGTTAATGTAACACTTGTTACAAAGAACAAGAGACACTCATGTTAATATAACACTTGTTACAAAGAACAAGAGACACTCATGTTAATGTAACACTTGTTACAAAGAACAAGAGACACTCATGTTAATGTAACACTTGTTACAAAGAAAGAGACACTCAGAACTAACATGTTAATGTAACACTTGTTACAAAGAACAAGAGACACTCATGTTAATGTAACACTTGTTACAAAGAACAAGAGAAACAATCATGTTAATGTAACACTTGTTACAAAGAACAAGAGACACTCATGTTAATGTAACACTTGTTACAAAGAACAAGAGACACTCATGTTAATGTAACACTTGTTACAAAGAACAAGAGACACTCATGTTAATGTAACACTTGTTACAAAGAACAAGAGACACTCATGTTAATGTAACACTTGTTACAAAGAACAAGAGACACTCATGTTAATGTAACACTTGTTACAAAGAACAAGAGACACTCATGTTAATGTAACACTTGTTACAAAGAACAAGAGACACTCATGTTAATGTAACACTTGTTACAAAGAACAAGAGACACTCATGTTAATGTAACACTTGTTACAAAGAACAAAAGAACTCATGTTAATGTAACACACTCATGTTAATGTAACACTTGTTACAAAGAACAAGAGACACTCATGTTAATGTAACACTTGTTACAAAGAACAAGAGACACTCATGTTAATGTAACACTTGTTACAAAGAACAAGAGACACTCATGTTAATGTAACACTTGTTACAAAGAACAAGAGACACTCATGTTAATGTAACACTTGTTACAAAGAACAAGAGACACTCATGTTAATGTAACACTTGTTACAAAGAACAAGAGACACTCATGTTAATGTAACACTTGTTACAAAGAACAAGAGACACTCATGTTAATGTAACACTTGTTACAAAGAACAAAAGACACTCATGTTAATGTAACACTTGTTACAAAGAACAAAAGACACTCATGTTAATGTAACACTTGTTACAAAGAACAAGAGACACTCATGTTAATGTAACACTTGTTACAAAGAACAAGAGACACTCATGTTAATGTAACACTTGTTACAAAGAACAAGAGACACTCATGTTAATGTAACACTTGTTACAAAGAACAAGAGACACTCATGTTAATGTAACACTTGTTACAAAGAACAAGAGACACTCATGTTAATGTAACACTTGTTACAAAGAACACTTGTTACAAAGAACAAGACACTCATGTTAATGTAACACTTGTTACAAAGAACAAGAGACACTCATGTTAATGTAACACTTGTTACAAAGAACAAGAAACAATCATGTTAATGTAACACTTGTTACAAAGAACAAGAGACACTCATGTTAATGTAACACTTGTTACAAAGAACAAGAGACACTCATGTTAATAATAACACTTGTTACAAAGAACAAGAGACACTCATGTTAATGTAACACTTGTTACAAAGAACAAGAGACACTCATGTTAATGTAACACTTGTTACAAAGAACAAGAGACACTCATGTTAATGTAACACTTGTTACAAAGAACAAGAAACAATCATGTTAATGTAACACTTGTACAAAGAACAAGAAACAACATGTTAAGACTTGTTACAAAGAACTCATGTTAATGTAACACTTGTTACAAAGAACAAGAGACACTCATGTTAATGTAACACTTGTTACAAAGAACAAGAGACACTCATGTTAATGTAACACTTGTTACAAAGAACAAGAGACACTCATGTTAATGTAACACTTGTTACAAAGAACAAGAGACACTCATGTTAATGTAACACTTGTTACAAAGAACAAGAGACACTCATGTTAATGTAACACTTGTTACAAAGAACAAGAGACACTCATGTTAATGTAACACTTGTTACAAAGAACAAAAGACACTCATGTTAATGTAACACTTGTTACAAAGAACAAGAGACACTCATGTTAATGTAACACTTTTTACAAAGAACAAGAGACACTCATGTTAATGTAACACTTTTTACAAAGAACAAGAGACACTCATGTTAATGTAACACTTGTTACAAAGAACAAGATAACACTCATGTTAATGTAACACTTGTTACAAAGAACAAGAGACACTCATGTTAATGTAACACTTGTTACAAAGAACAAGAGACACTCATGTTAATGTAACACTTGTAACACTTGTTACAAAGAACAAGAAGACACTCATGTTAATGTAACACTTGTTACAAAGAACAAGAGACACTCATGTTAATGTAACACTTGTTACAAAGAACAAGAAACAATCATGTTAATGTAACACTTGTTACAAAGAACAAGAGACAACTCATGTTAATGTAACACTTGTTACAAAGAACAAGAGACACTCATGTTAATGTAACACTTGTTACAAAGAACAAGAGACACTCATGTTAATGTAACACTTGTTACAAAGAACAAAGAGACACTCATGTTAATGTAACACTTGTTACAAAGAACAAGAGACACTCATGTTAAGTAACACTTGTTACAAAGAACAAGAGACACTCATGTTAATGTAACACTTGTTACAAAGAACAAGAGACACTCATGTTAATGTAACACTTGTTACAAAGAACAAGAAACACTCATGTTAATGTAACACTTGTTACAAAGAACAAAGTTAATGTAACAAGAGAGACACTCATGTTAATGTAACACTTGTTACAAAGAACAAGAGACACTCATGTTAATGTAACACTTGTTACAAAGAACAAGAGACACTCATGTTAATGTAACACTTGTTACAAAGAACAAGAAACACTCATGTTAATGTAACACTTGTTACAAAGAACAAGAGAACTCATGTTAATGTAACACTTGTTACAAAGAACAAGAGACAACTCATGTTAATGTAACACTTGTTACAAAGAACAAGAGACACTCATGTTAATGTAACACTTGTTACAAAGAACAAGAGACACTCATGTTAATGTAACACTTGTTACAAAGAACAAGAGACACTCATGTTAATGTAACACTTGTTACAAAGAACAAGAGACACTCATGTTAATGTAACACTTGTTACAAAGAACAAGAGACACTCATGTTAATGTAACACTTGTTACAAAGAACAAGAGACACTCATGTTAATGTAACACTTGTTACAAAGAACAAGAGACACTCATGTTAATGTAACACTTGTTACAAAGAACAAGAGACAATCATGTTAATATAACACTTGTTACAAAGAACAAGAGACACTCATGTTAATGTAACACTTGTTACAAAGAACAAGAGACACTCATGTTAATGTAACACTTGTTACAAAGAACAAGAGACACTCATGTTAATGTAACACTTGTTACAAAGAACAAGAGACACTCATGTTAATGTAACACTTGTTACAAAGAACAAGAGACACTCATGTTAATGTAACACTTGTTACAAAGAACAAGAGACACTCATGTTAATGTAACACTTGTTACAAAGAACAAGAAACAATCATGTTAATGTAACACTTGTTTACAAAGAACACTCATGTTAATGTAACACTTGTTACAAAGAACAAGAGACACTCATGTTAATGTAACACTTGTTACAAAGAACAAGAGTTAATGTAACACTTGTTACAAAGAACAAGAGACACTCATGTTAATGTAACACTTGTTACAAAGAACAAGAGACACTCATGTTAATGTAACACTTGTTACAAAGAACAAGAGACACTCATGTTAATGTAACACTTGTTACAAAGAACAAGAGACACTCATGTTAATGTAACACTTGTTACAAAGAACAAGAGACACTCATGTTAATGTAACACTTGTTACAAAGAACAAGAGACACTCATGTTAATGTAACACTTGTTACAAAGAACAAGAGACACTCATGTTAATGTAACACTTGTTACAAAGAACAAGAAGACACTCATGTTAATGTAACACTTGTTACAAAGAACAAACACTCATGTTAATGTAACACTTGTTACAAAGAACAAGAAACAATCATGTTAATGTAACACTTGTTACAAAGAACAAGAGACACTCATGTTAATGTAACACTTGTTACAAAGAACAAGAGACACTCATGTTAATGTAACACTTGTTACAAAGAACAAGAGACACTCATGTTAATGTAACACTTGTTACAAAGAACAAGAGACACTCATGTTAATGTAACACTTGTTACAAAGAACAAGAGACACTCATGTTAATGTAACACTTGTTACAAAGAACAAGAGACACTCATGTTAATGTAACACTTGTTACAAAGAACAAGAAGACACTCATGTTAATGTAACACTTGTTACAAAGAACAAAAGACACTCATGTTAATGTAACACTTGTTACAAAGAACAAGAGACACTCATGTTAATGTAACACTTGTTACAAAGAACAAGAGACACTCATGTTAATGTAACACTTGTTACAAAGAACAAGAGACAACTCATGTTAATGTAACACTTGTTACAAAGAACAAGAGACACTCATGTTAAATAACACTTGTTACAAAGAACAAGAGACACTCATGTTAATGTAACACTTGTTACAAAGAACAAGAGACACTCATGTTAATGTAACACTTGTTCATGTTAATGTAACACTTGTTACAAAGAACAAGAAGACAACTCATGTTAATGTAACACTTGTTACAAAGAACAAGAGACACTCATGTTAATGTAACACTTGTTACAAAGAACAAGAGACACTCATGTTAATGTAACACTTGTTACAAAGAACAAAGAGACACTCATGTTAATGTAACACTTGTTACAAAGAACAAGAGACACTCATGTTAATGTAACACTTGTTACAAAGAACAAGAGACACTCATGTTAATGTAACACTTGTTACAAAGAACAAGAGACAATCATGTTAATGTAACACTTGTTACAAAGAACAAGAGAACAATCATGTTAATGTAACACTTGTTACAAAGAACAAGAGACACTCATGTTAATGTAACACTTGTTACAAAGAACAAAGAGACACTCATGTTAATGTAACACTTGTTACAAAGAACAAGAGACAATCATGTTAATGTAACACTTGTTACAAAGAACAAGAGACACTCATGTTAATGTAACACTTGTTACAAAGAACAAGAGACACTCATGTTAATGTAACACTTGTTACACTCATGTTACAATGTAACACTTGTTACAAAGAACAAAAGACTCATGTTAATGTAACACTTGTTACAAAGAACAAGAGACACTCATGTTAATGTAACACTTGTTACAAAGAACAAGAGACACTCATGTTAATGTAACACTTGTTACAAAGAACAAGAGACACTCATGTTAATGTAACACTTGTTACAAAGAACAAGAGACACTCATGTTAATGTAACACTTGTTACAAAGAACAAGAGACACTCATGTTAATGTAACACTTGTTACAAAGAACAAGAGACACTCATGTTAATGTAACACTTGTTACAAAGAACAAGACACTCATGTTAATGTAACACTTGTTACAAAGAACAAGAGAAGTTAATGTAACACTTGTTACAAAGAATCATGTTAATGTTAACACTTGTTACAAAGAAAGAGACACTCATGTTAATGTAACACTTGTTACAAAGAACAAGAGACACTCATGTTAATGTAACACTTGTTACAAAGAACAAGTTAATGTAACACTTGTTCATGTGTAATGTAACACTTGTTACAAAGAACAAGAGACACTCATGTTAATGTAACACTTGTTACAAAGAACAAGAAACACTCATGTTAATGTAACACTTGTTACAAAGAACAAGAGACACTCATGTTAATGTAACACTTGTTACAAAGAACAAGAGACACTCATGTTAATGTAACACTTGTTACAAAGAACAAGAGACACTCATGTTAATGTAACACTTGTTACAAAGAACAAGAAACACTCATGTTAATGTAACACTTGTTACAAAGAACAAGAGACACTCATGTTAATGTAACACTTGTTACAAAGAACAAAGACACTCATGTTAATGTAACACTTGTTACAAAGAACAAGAGACACTCATGTTAATGTAACACTTGTTACAAAGAACAAGAGACACTCATGTTAATGTAACACTTGTTACAAAGAACAAGAGACACTCATGTTAATGTAACACTTGTTACAAAGAACAAGAGACACTCATGTTAATGTAACACTTGTTACAAAGAACAAATGTAACACTCATGTTAATGTAACACTTGTTACAAAGAACAAGAGACACTCATGTTAATGTAACACTTGTTACAAAGAACAAGAGACACTCATGTTAATGTAACACTTGTTACAAAGAAAAAACAAGACACTCATGTTAATGTAACACTTGTTACAAAGAACAAGAACACTCATGTTAATGTAACACTTGTTACAAAGAACAAGAGACACTCATGTTAATGTAACACTTGTTACAAAGAACAAGAGACACTCATGTTAATGTAACACTTGTTACAAAGAACAAGAGACACTCATGTTAATGTAACACTTGTTACAAAGAACAAGAGACACTCATGTTAATGTAACACTTGTTACAAAGAACAAGAGACACTCATGTTAATGTAACACTTGTTACAAAGAACAAGAGACACTCATGTTAATGTAACACTTGTTACAAAGAACAAGAGACACTCATGTTAATGTAACACTTGTTACAAAGAACAAGAGACAATCATGTTAATATAACACTTGTTACAAAGAACAAGAAACACTCATGTTAATATAACACTTGTTACAAAGAACAAGAGACACTCATGTTAATGTAACACTTGTTACAAAGAACAAGAGACACTCATGTTAATGTAACACTTGTTACAAAGAACAAGAGACACTCATGTTAATGTAACACTTGTTACAAAGAACAAGAGACACTCATGTTAATGTAACACTTGTTACAAAGAACAAGAGACACTCATGTTAATGTAACACTTGTTACAAAGAACAAGAGACACTCATGTTAATGTAACACTTGTTACAAAGAAAGAACAAGAGACACTCATGTTAATGTAACACTTAACACTCATGTTAATGTAACACTTGTTACAAAGAACAAGAGACACTCATGTTAATGTAACACTTGTTACAAAGAACAAGAGACACTCATGTTAATGTAACACTTGTTACAAAGAACAAGAGACACTCATGTTAATGTAACACTTGTTACAAAGAACAAGAGACTCATGTTAATGTAACACTTGTTACAAAGAACAAGAGACACTCATGTTAATGTAACACTTGTTACAAAGAACAAGAGACAATCATGTTAATGTAACACTTGTTACAAAGAACAAGAGACACTCATGTTAATGTAACACTTGTTACAAAGAACAAGAGACACTCATGTTAATGTAACACTTGTTACAAAGAACAAGAGACACTCATGTTAATGTAACACTTGTTACAAAGAAAAGAGAACATGTTAATGTAACAGTTACAAAGAACTCATGTTAATGTAACACTTGTTACAAAGAACAAGAGACACTCATGTTAATGTAACACTTGTTACAAAGAACAAGAGACACTCATGTTAATGTAACACTTGTTACAAAGAACAAGAGACAATCATGTTAATGTAACACTTGTTACAAAGAACAAGAGACAATCATGTTAATGTAACACTTGTTACAAAGAACAAAGACACTCATGTTAATATAACACTTGTTACAAAGAACAGAGACACTCATGTTAATGTAACACTTGTTACAAAGAACAAGAGACACTCATGTTAATGTAACACTTGTTACAAAGAACAAGAGACACTCATGTTAATGTAACACTTGTTACAAAGAACAAGAGACACTCATGTTAATGTAACACTTGTTACAAAGAACAAGAGACACTCATGTTAATGTAACACTTGTTACAAAGAACAAGAAGACACTCATGTTAATGTAACACTTGTTACAAAGAACAAGAGACACTCATGTTAATGTAACACTTGTTACAAAGAACAAGAGACACTCATGTTAATGTAACACTTGTTACAAAGAACAAGAGACATGTTCATGTTAATGTAACACTTGTTGTAAAAGAACAAGAACACTCATGTTAATGTAACACTTGTTACAAAGAACAAGAGACACTCATGTTAATGTAACACTTGTTACAAAGAACAAGAGACACTCATGTTAATGTAACACTTGTTACAAAGAACAAGAGACACTCATGTTAATGTAACACTTGTTACAAAGAACACAATCATGTTAAGTAACACTTGTTACAAAGAACAAGAGACACTCATGTTAATATAACACTTGTTACAAAGAACAAGAGACACTCATGTTAATGTAACACTTGTTACAAAGAACAAGAGACACTCATGTTAATGTAACACTTGTTACAAAGAACAAACACACTCATGTTAATGTAACACTTGTTACAAAGAACAAGAGACACTCATGTTAATGTAACACTTGTTACAAAGAACAAGAGACACTCATGTTAATGTAACACTTGTTACAAAGAACAAGAGACACTCATGTTAATGTAACACTTGTTACAAAGAACAAGAGACACTCATGTTAATGTAACACTTGTTACAAAGAACAAGAGACAATCATGTTAATGTAACACTTGTACTCATGTTAATGTAACACTTGTTACAAAGAACAAGAGACACTCATGTTAATGTAACACTTGTTACAAAGAACAAGAAACATGTCATGTTAATGTAACACTTGTTACAAAGAACAAGAGAACTCATGTTAATATAACACTTGTTACAAAGAACAAGAGACACTCATGTTAATGTAACACTTGTTACAAGAACAAGAGACACTCATGTTAATGTAACAGTTACAAAGAACAAGAGACACTCATGTTAATGTAACACTTGTTACAAAGAACAAGAGACACTCATGTTAATGTAACACTTGTTACAAAGAACAAGAGACACTCATGTTAATGTAACACTTGTTACAAAGAACAAGAGACACTCATGTTAATGTAACACTTGTTACAAAGAACAAGAGACAATCATGTTAATGTAACACTTGTTACAAAGAACAAGAGACACTCATGTTAATGTAACACTTGTTACAAAGAACAAGAAGACAATCATGTTAATGTAACACTTGTTACAAAGAACAAGAGACACTCATGTTAATGTAACACTTGTTACAAAGAACAAGAGACACTCATGTTAATGTAACACTTGTTACAAAGAAAAGAACAACAAGAGACACTCATGTTAATGTAACACTTGTTACAAAGAACAAGAGACACTCATGTTAATGTAACACTTGTTACAAAGAACAAGAGACACTCATGTTAATGTAACACTTGTTACAAAGAACAAGAGACACTCATGTTAATGTAACACTTGTTACAAAGAACAAGAGAATGTTAATGTAACACTTGTTACAAAGAAGAACAAGACACTCATGTTAATGTAACACTTGTTACAAGAACAAGAGACACTCATGTTAATGTAACACTTGTTAAAGAACAAGAGACACTCATGTTAATGTAACACTTGTTACAAAGTAACACTTGTTAATGTAAACTTGAACAAAGAGACACTCATGTTAATGTAACACTTGTTACAAAGAACAAGAGACACTCATGTTAATGTAACACTTGTTACAAAGAACAAGAGACACTCATGTTAATGTAACACTTGTTACAAAGAACAAGAGACACTCATGTTAATGTAACACTTGTTACAAAGAACAAGAGACACTCATGTTAATGTAACACTTGTTACAAAGAACAAGAAACAATCATGTTAATGTAACACTTGTTACAAAGAAGAAAGAGAGACACTCATGTTAATGTAACACTTGTTACAAAGAACAAGAGACACTCATGTTAATGTAACACTTGTTACAAAGAACAAGAGACACTCATGTTAATGTAACACTTGTTACAAAGAACAAGAGACACTCATGTTAATGTAACACTTGTTACAAAGAACAAGAGACACTCATGTTAATGTAACACTTGTTACAAAGAACAAGAGACACTCATGTTAATGTAACACTTGTTACAAAGAACAAGAGAACTCATGTTAATGTAACACTTGTTACAAAGAACAAGAGACACTCATGTTAATGTAACACTTGTTACAAAGAACATGTTAAAGACACTCATGTTAATGTAACACTTGTTACAAAGAACAACAAGAAACTCATGTTAATGTAACACTTGTTACAAAGAACAAGAGACACTCATGTTAATGTAACACTTGTTACAAAGAACAAGAGACACTCATGTTAATGTAACACTTGTTACAAAGAACAAGAGACACTCATGTTAATGTAACACTTGTTACAAAGAACAAGAGACACTCATGTTAATGTAACACTTGTTACAAAGAACAAGAGTTAACTCATGTTACAAAGAACAAGAGACACTCTATGTAACACTTGTTACAAAGAACAAGAGACACTCATGTTAATGTAACACTTGTTACAAAGAACAAGAGACAATCATGTTAATGTAACACTTGTTACAAAGAAAAACAAGAGACACTCATGTTAATGTAACACTTGTTACAAAGAACAAGAGACACTCATGTTAATGTAACACTTGTTACAAAGAACAAGAGACACTCATGTTAATGTAACACTTGTTACAAAGAACAAGAGACACTCATGTTAATGTAACACTTGTTACAAAGAACAAGAGACACTCATGTTAATGTCATGTTAATGTAACATGTTAATTGTTACAAAGAACAAGAGAACTCATGTTAATGTAACACTTGTTACAAAGAACAAGAGACACTCATGTTAATGTAACACTTGTTACAAAGAACAAGAGACACTCATGTTAATGTAACACTTGTTACAAAGAACAAGAAACACTCATGTTAATGTAACACTTGTTACAAAGAACAAGAGAGACATGTTAATGTAACACTTGTTACAAAGAACAAGAGACACTCATGTTAATGTAACACTTGTTACAAAGAACAAGAGACACTCATGTTAATGTAACACTTGTTACAAAGAACAAGAGACACTCATGTTAATGTAACACTTGTTACAAAGAACAAGAGACACTCATGTTAATGTAACACTTGTTACAAAGAACAAGAGACACTCATGTTAATGTAACACTTGTTACAAAGAACAAGAGACACTCATGTTAATGTAACACTTGTTACAAAGAACAAGAACACACTCATGTTAATGTAACACATGTTAATTACTTGTTAAAGAACAAGAGACACTCATGTTAATGTAACACTTGTTACAAAGAAGAGACACTCATGTTAATGTAACACTTGTTACAAAGAACAAGAGACACTCATGTTAATGTAACACTTGTTACAAAGAACAAGAGAAGATGTTAATATAACACTTGTACAAAATGTAACACTTGTTACAAAGAACAAGAGACACTCATGTTAATGTAACACTTGTTACAAAGAACAAGAAACAATCATGTTAATGTAACACTTGTTACAAAGAAAAGAGACAACATGTTAATGTAACACTTGTTACAAAGAACAAGAGACACTCATGTTAATGTAACACTTGTTACAAAGAACAAGAGACACTCATGTTAATGTAACACTTGTTACAAAGAACAAGAGACACTCATGTTAATGTAACACTTGTTACAAAGAACAAGAGACACTCATGTTAATGTAACACTTGTTACAAAGAACAAGAGACACTCATGTTAATGTAACACTTGTTACAAAGAACAAGAGACACTCATGTTAATGTAACACTTGTTACAAAGAACAATGTAACACTCATGTTAAGACACTATGTTAATGTAACACTTGTTACAAAGAACAAGAGACACTCATGTTAATGTAACACTTGTTACAAAGAACAAGAGACACTCATGTTAATGTAACACTTGTTACAAAGAACAAGAGACACTCATGTTAATGTAACACTTGTTACAAAGAACAAGAGACACTCATGTTAATGTAACACTTGTTACAAAGAACAAGAGACACTCATGTTAATGTAACACTTTTTACAAAGAACAAGAGACACTGATGTTAATGTAACACTTGTTACAAAGAACAAGAGACACTCATGTTAATGTAACACTTGTTACAAAGAACAAGAGACTCATGTTAATGTAACACTTTTTACAAAGAACAAGAGACACTGATGTTAATGTAACACTTGTTACAAAGAACAAGAGACACTGATGTTAATGTAACTTGTTACAAAGAACAAGAAATAATCATGTCAATGTAACACTTGTTACAAGGAACAAGAGACACTCATGTTAATGTAACACTTGTTACAAAGTTCATGTTAATGTAACACTTGTTACAAAGAACAAGAGACACTCATGTTAATGTAACACTTGTTACAAAGAACAAGAGACAATCATGTTAAAGTAATACTTTTTACAAAGAACAAGAGACAATCATGTTAATGTAACACTTGTTACAAAGAACAAAATTACTCATGTTAATATAGCACTTGTTACAAAGAACTAGAGACACTCATGTTAATGTAACACTTGTTACAAAGAACAAGAGACACTCATGTTAAGAACAAGAGACACTCATGTTAATGTAACACTTGTTACAAAGAACAAGAGACACTCATGTTAATGTAACACTTGTTACAAAGAAAAGAACAATCATGTTAATGTAACACTTGTTACAAAGAACAAGAGACACTCATGTTAATGTAACACTTGTTACAAAGAACAAGAGACACTGATGTTAATGTAACACTTGTTACAAAGAACAAGAGACACTCATGTTAATGTAACTTGTTACAAAGAACAAGAGACAATCATGTTAATGTAACACTTGTTACAAAGAACAAGAGACACTCATGTTAATGTAACACTTGTTACAAAGAACAAGAAGACACTCATGTTAATGTAACACTTGTTACAAAGAACAAGAGACACTCATGTTAATGTAACACTTGTTACAAAGAACAAGAGACACTCATGTTAATGTAACACTTGTTACAAAGAACAAGAGACACTCATGTTAATGTAACACTTGTTACAAAGAACAAGAGACACTCATGTTAATGTAACACTTGTTGTTACAAAGAACAAGAGACACTCATGTTAATGTAACACTTGTTACAAAGAACAAGAGACACTCATGTTAATGTAACACTTGTTACAAAGAACAAAGAACATGTTAAGTAACACTTGTTACAAAGAACAATCATGTTAATGTAACACTTGTTACAAAGAACAAGAGACACTCATGTTAATGTAACACTTGTTACAAAGAACAAGAAACACTCATGTTAATGTAACACTTGTTACAAAGAACAAGAGACACTCATGTTAATGTAACACTTGTTACAAAGAACAAGAGACACTCATGTTAATGTAACACTTGTTACAAAGAACAAGAGAACAATCATGTTAATGTAACACTTGTTACAAAGAACAAGAGACACTCATGTTAATGTAACACTTGTTACAAAGAACAAGAGACACTCATGTTAATGTAACACTTGTTACAAAGAACAAGAGACACTCATGTTAATGTAACACTTGTTACAAAGAACAAGACACTCATGTTAATGTAACACTTGTTACAAAGAACAAGAGACACTCATGTTAATGTAACACTTGTTACAAAGAACAAGAAACAATCATGTCAATGTAACACTTGTTACAAAGAACAAGAGACACTCATGTTAATATAACACTTGTTACAAAGAACAAGAGACACTCATGTTAATGTAACACTTGTTACAAAGAAACAAGAGACACTCATGTTAATGTAACACTTGTTACAAAGAACAAGAGACACTCATGTTAATGTAACACTTGTTACAAAGAACAAGAGACACATGTCATGTTAATGTAACACTTGTTACAAAGAACAAGAGACACTCATGTTAATGTAACACTTGTTACAAAGAACAAGAGACACTCATGTTAATGTAACACTTGTTACAAAGAACAAGAGACACTCATGTTAATGTAACACTTGTTACAAAGAACAAAGAGACACTCATGTTAATGTAACACTTGTTACAAAGAACAAGAGACACTCATGTTAATGTAACACTTGTTACAAAGAACAAGAGACACTCATGTTAATGTAACACTTGTTACAAAGAACAAGAGAGACACTCATGTTAATGTAACACTTGTTACAAAGAACAAGAGACAATCATGTTAATGTAACACTTGTTACAAAGATGTAACACTCATGTTACACTTGTTAAAGAACAAGAGACACTCATGTTAATGTAACACTTGTTACAAAGAACAAGAGACAATCATGTTAATGTAACACTTGTTACAAAGAACAAGAGACACTCATGTTAATGTAACACTTGTTACAAAGAACAAGAGACACTCATGTTAATGTAACACTTGTTACAAAGAACAAGAGACACTCATGTTAATGTAACACTTGTTACAAAGAACAAGAGACACTCATGTTAATGTAACACTTGTTACAAAAAAAGAACAAAGTAACACTTCATGTTAATGTAACACTTGTTACAAAGAACAAAGAACTCATGTTAATGTAACACTCATGTTAATGTAACACTTGTTACAAAGAACAAGAGACACTCATGTTAATGTAACACTTGTTACAAAGAACAAGAGACACTCATGTTAATGTAACACTTGTTACAAAGAACAAGAGACACTCATGTTAATGTAACACTTGTTACAAAGAACAAGAGACACTCATGTTAATGTAACACTTGTTACAAAGAAAAGAACATGTCAATGTAAACTTGTTACAAAGAACAAGACAATCATGTTAATGTAACACTTGTTACAAAGAACAAGAGACACTCATGTTAATGTAACACTTGTTAAAGAACAAGAGACACTCATGTTAATGTAACACTTGTTACAAAGAAAAAAGACACTCATGTTAATGTAACACTTGTTACAAAGAACAAGAGACACTCATGTTAATGTAACACTTGTTACAAAGAACAAGAGACACTCATGTTAATGTAACACTTGTTACAAAGAACAAGTTAAGTAACACTTGTTCATGTTAATGTAACACTTGTTACAAAGAACAAGAGACACTCATGTTAATGTAACACTTGTTACAAAGAACAAGAGACACTCATGTTAATGTAACACTTGTTACAAAGAACAAGAGACACTCATGTTAATGTAACACTTGTTACAAAGAACAAGAGACACTCATGTTAATGTAACACTTGTTACAAAGAACAAGAGACACTCATGTTAATGTAACACTTGTTACAAAGAACAAGAAACAATCATGTTAATGTAACACTTGTTACAAAGAACAAGAGACACTCATGTTAATGTAACACTTGTTACAAAGAACAAGAGACACTCATGTTAATGTAACACTTGTTACAAAGAACAAGAGACACTCATGTTAATGTAACACTTGTTACAAAGAAAAGAACAATGTTAAGTAACACTTGTTACACTCATGTTAATGTAACACTTGTTACAAAGAACAAGAGACACTCATGTTAATGTAACACTTGTTACAAAGAACAAGAGACACTCATGTTAATGTAACACTTGTTACAAAGAACAAGAGACACTCATGTTAATGTAACACTTGTTACAAAGAACAAGAGACACTCATGTTAATGTAACACTTGTTACAAAGAACAAGAGACACTCATGTTAATGTAACACTTGTTACAAAGAACAAGAGACAATCATGTTAATGTAACACTTGTTACAAAGAACAAGAGACACTCATGTTAATGTAACACTTGTTACAAAGAACAAGAGACACTCATGTTAATGTAACACTTGTTACAAAGAACAAGAGACACTCATGTTAATGTAACACTTGTTACAAAGAACAAGA
>NW_027467782.1:32273755-32338801 GCF_004210375.1 Tachypleus tridentatus
AGAAGCATCAATCGATTGATGATGGCCACCATCTAAGGATTAATGAAAGGTTATCTTCAGACATGAAAAGTTGTTTCCTTTATCTATAGTTTTTATAAGACCCAAAATGGTCATACAAACAGTGAAACTGTAAATTTGCATGTACCTCCTCATGGACCGAACAAACTCTCATGCCAAATTGTAAGATTCACCAACGGGGATGAAGTAGTGGTAAGAAAAATACACACAAAAAAACTTATAAAAACTGCAAAATTGAAAATTTGTGTGCATTTCCCCATGGAACTAATGAACCTTCATACTAATTTTGGCAAAGATCCACCAACACCCTGCAAAGTATTTGTATGGACATACAACAGACAATACTGTTATATTTACATAGATGGCATCAATGCATTAAATCCACATGTGACATATTCATGACATCATATTTGCACCCTGAGTATGGAAGAAAAAATAAAATTCTCCGTGATTGGAAATGGAAGTGAAATGGGAAAATTGTGAGTCCCATTGCATATCTACATGCACACAGAATACAAATTTCACAAAGTTAGTGGTTCCACATCACATAAAGTTTTTCCCTTACCATATAAACAAGAGTTCCATTATAGTGTGATGTATCATGTTTTGCATGTCATTGTAAAAATGCTTTCTGATATTTGAGCTTACAGTTGTTTATTGTTTCCTTAAAAGCTGTAAATGATGTGAAGTTGTATTATTATTTTCCTATGTTTTTTTTTCATTTCTCAGGTGCAGAAGTAATAACTTTGAGTTCATACAAATCAGACATTAATGAAAAAACAAACTGAATTTAAGATATTCAATTAAACAATTTTTTCTTTTTCTTATTGCATAACAGATTTAAAGTTGTGTTTACAAAACTGGCATCAGTTTGTGTGATATATTTTTAAAATACTTATGATACAACCAAAAGGTTGTTTTTTATTTAAGACTTGCACGTAAAGGTCAAACCTGACAAATTGTGTATCCATATCTCTTTGTGAGTTACTATTCCACAAACAACTCTTGTACAAAGGTACAATTTACCCTTTCAACATTATAGTTTCTACATTTCTTTTTCTTCCACTTGTAACATTATTTTTTAATTTGGTGTCTGAGAAGTAGCTTCAAAATGATGTAATTTAACATGAAAAAATGCTGTTATGCTCTTTTCTATGTGAGTTAAAATTAGCAAAACTGTTGTATGATGTTTATATTCCATCGATCTTATCCTACATATATTCATACTGTATCTATTTCAACATTTTCCCACCACTGTGTCAAATAGTGTAAATATGTGCTTGTTAAATAATGTGTAAAAGTATTATAATAGAGTAGAGGAATACAAGACATTCATGATCCCACATTCATGGCTGTAAAGAAGTAGTCATGATTAATAGGCTCGGCATGGCCAGGCGGGTTAAGGCATTCAACTCGTAATCTGAGGGTCGCAGGTTTGAATCTTTGCACGAATTTCAAAAACAAAGAAACAAACAGTCGTAATTAATAAAGGGTTGTTGTGAATATAGTTCTTCAGGAAATGTTTTTGAGGCATCAAAATACTTTTTATGATACATATTGTTTTCTTGTGTAAAGAGCATTCCTTCTGTAACATTTATAACCACATAAATTCTAATGGATAAAATGTCCTAGAACCAGAATCAAGACATTTCTCATACTACATGTGGAGAATATTGAGTACTTACTGCCAGATTCATACACTTCTACCCAAGTGTACAAACTTCCACAATGTAGTAGCACTCTGTTTTGCCATTTGCTATGTAGCTATTTAATTTGTCTAAAATGCACCCTCCAAGACCAAGTAATATTTTTGTTTGTTAATACTTCTTAGTTGTGACTTTATTCCATGAAATAAAACTTGTTTTTACAACGACTTGAATCATTGTTGGTTGGATGTATGTCAGCAATTTTGTGTGATGCACATAAACTTGAATTATTATAAACATACATACAAATGGTACAGGAGAATTTGATCACAAAGATATGTTTAAAAATGCAGTTAATTACCTCAAAGTATAAAGAGAATATTCAAATAAACTTCTTTTTAATAATATTTTAAGGATAAAAGAGTACTGGTTATTTTAAGTTTAAAGCAGGGGTTCTTAACCAGGGTGCCGCACCCTAGGAGTCTTGAAGATGATTCCCAAGGGGTGCGAGGATGCCCATGAATAATTAAAGCAAATCTATATTTTTACATAAGAGTATGCTTTACATTTCTCCAGGGGTGCGAAATGATTACTGATTTGAAAGGGGTGCAAACACTGAAAAAGGTTAAGAACCACTGGTTTAAAGGTAGCTTTGTGTCCACTGTTTTGCTAACAAATTAAAAAAAGCTGTAAGTGTTTTGTAATTGATATACAACATGCACCATGTTATTTATCAGAGAGAAGTAATTTGTTAAAGTTCTTTTCATCTATCATTGATTGAAGTAATACAGATTAATTTTATATTCTAATATATAATCAAAGAAAATCCTTTTATTATACCTAGTACATGTTTTTTCCACCAATTTATACAGGAAAATAAGGTGACAAGAAAAAAGGCTGATGTTATATGTGCTGCACACTTTGCTGCAGAAATTGCTCTACGAATGGTAAAGCCAGGGGATGAGGTGAGTATTTTTTATGTGTGGCTTTTATCATTTTACATAGTACAGCTGTTCTGAGAATATTTGCATAATTTTAAACAATCTATGAATATTGTTTCTGAGAATAAGCTTTTTAATGTTTATTTGGAAAAGAATACAGTTTAAGTTAATTCTAAGCTCATGGATACTTTTGTTTTTCTGTATATGTTTTAAGGTTTTACTGAGTTGCATTCAAAATTTAATTAAGCAACTTTTCTCTCTATGTATTAAATAAATTTAGTATTATAATCACCATTATGATGTGTGTTATGTATTATCTGAATTATAATTTTTTTATTTCAAAATAAACTTTTAAAACAAAAAACAACTTTAGTTTTGTTGTCCTTTTATGAATGCGAATTCACAAATCTTAACTTTTGGTCTCTATAACTTAAGTAATCATTCATGTGCAACAGTGGTTCCCAACCTTTTTTATGCCCTGCACCCCTAAAAAATTTTGATATGTTCTTGCACCCCTCACAGTAATTATTTTTTTAAGAATAAAGGTGAAGATGGCCAAATTAATGTTATCTCACACCCCCTGGAACGCTATCTCGCACCCCTGGTTGGGAACCACTGATGTACAACATATGTGTATGTCTAGTTAGAAACTAAGGTAATTGTATTATTTATACATACTTCTTAAAAATTCCCAGAAATAATAAATTAATTTTGGGAACACCTAACAGAAGCCATGCCTCTCTTCTGTACTTGAGATTTACAAGATAAATGCACATAGCTGATGTCCATTTTTATACAAAAAGAAATAGCTCATTTTAAGCAAGAACTTCCTGATGGTTATTGTTAAATGGATGTACAATATTCATTTTTGAGTGCATCTGATTACTGAGAGCATTTTTTTTAAATGTTTTGTTATTGGTAGCACTTACGGTTGTTTATTAAATGGATACTTATTAATCAGATAGAAAGTTAAATTGTATTTATGTTTGTATGAGTTAATTACTTATGTGTTACTTACGTTTTGAAATTCATATGGGAAAGGTTTAATACCTTTTTAAAAGTATAAACCAAATTTTGCTTTGGTTTGAGATCCTTCTGGTTATATGTGAATGCAAGAACACTTTGACACCATAATATTGCCCATGGGTGCTCATTGAAGTGTGGTTGAATAATAAATTCTAAGGTAGAGAAAAGAGAAATGAAACATTAAAAATAAACTGTTTTTTAAAACGTAAAGATGTACAATTAAAAATATAATTAATAAAAGATGGTATAAGATTATTCAGTGAAAAATTGAAAGGTATATACATTTTCCTGTTTCTTAATTTTAAACACTTCACTAAACGTTGGCTCTAATTGCTGCAATTAGTACTGTGATAGAGAAAATGAAAAATAAAATATAAATATTTACATATAGAAACAACTCTTTTATTATTCATTCCAGAGGTTCAAAAGGTGATGCAAATTATATTTGAAAACTGTAAGATGGAAAAAGTGTTTTTAATCTTAAAAACAAAATCAACTGTTTTGTTTGGATAGTCTGTATTCTGAGAGCAAAAAGTCTTAAGTAAATTCACTAACAAATCTTTAATTGAAAATTTGAATTTTTTTGTGAACAAAAGCCCTCGAAATGTGTATTTAATAGTCTGTCAGATGTCAAAAGCTGTAGTGTGGCTAATCTCATGTTTACTTTTGTGGTTCTATTGAGCCCAAAGGGCATATCTCTTAATCATTGAGTTAACATGTTTAAAATTTAACACCAGCTTCCTTCAGTATAATAATCTTTAAATAAAACTCTTTTGAAAACAAAGATTGAGTTTGTCAGGTTTTATGCCAATTTAACAAGTAGGTTTAACCAGAAAGTTGACAGTTCTGCTCTGTATGAAATGCAGTTGAAGAATCATTTTGCTACACAAATTATTTTACTTACATTGTCACTTATAAATAAGACTTGACTACTTGTTTCTGAAGTAGTTAATGAACAGTACAACTATTTGGATAATAGATTTTTCAGTTTTATTTGTTTGAAAACTTTGATTAGTTAGGTGAACCTATCAACTTAATATTAATTTGGAAGAGTTTGAGCTTTTTTCATTTTGTCCAGATAAACAAATTAACTCCTCTAGTGTCAAGATTTTTGGAAATTGAGTTAGAAAAATGGCAGTCATTTATTTCAGTTTTAGATAGCTGATAGTCATATGTTATTGAAACAAAATTCTTTTATGATCTGTTATATTTCTGAGCTGTGTAGTACCTTGTTTCTGTTATATCCTCAAATTCATCATCAGAAAAGATTTTGTAAATGTGCAGAATGCTACTATTAAGGTTGATATTAACATTCAGTGAAGAAGCACCATAAAATTGTAAAGTACGTGGAGATTGGGATACATTGTTTAGTAATGTCTACTTTATATTGTACCCAAGATCATAATAAGGGGTTGTATTATAATTTTCACGTTCTAAACTGTGTTCTAAGATGATAGTTTCATTTCCATAAAAGCTCTTTTTAATTTCATCCTAGTCAGTGTGGATTTCAACATGTTTCACAGGTTACAAGCAAAAAATAGTTACTCTTTTACCACTTGACAATATATATTAGTAACTAGAGTACTGGTTATGTTATTAAGAATAAATCAAATCAAGATCAGCAAAACAGCATTTCTAATGCTTTAGTGAACACTGATTGTAATGCATAACATATAAATACATTTGGGAAAGTAATACAAAATACAATAAGAAACGATTTGCTTGAATAAACTTGTACAAATATTTTCTGAAATGAGGAGGTTACCAGATTATCCCAGGCAAATCCTGGAATGGATTAGAATATCGTGGCTCATCCTGTTTTAATAATATATTTGAATGAGCAAATGATGCTGTTGTGGTAATATATTGCTCAGTAATTTGGATTTATTCCTGATTTTTTATGGCAGTTATGAGGTATGTCAAGCCAATCAACCTTATATTTAGTTATTGTAGAAAAAATAAGATAAAATATAAAACTCTTTCTCAGTAAAATACTTTTGATATTAATTTGGCAGGTTTTTGAGATTATGCAAATGACATTGAAAATATTGGATGTTGAAAAGTTTTTTTTAATGTAACTTGAAAACCACTCCACCTTACACTAAAGGCAGTCAGCACTGACTCCTTGTATTTATGGTTAATTATTTAGTAAAAATTCATATTTTTCGGTCTTTTAGTGTTTACTGAGATCTTGGCAAACTTTATGAACATACATTAATTACTGTCAGTGTATGCATACTATGCATACTTTTATGGTTGCAAGTTATTTACCATGATGGCTACAAGGTTTTGTGAAGTAAATAGCCCATTTCAAAAATGGCTTGTTCTTGTAACAATAAAGGTTGGACTAAATTTGCCATTCAATACTTATAGAGTTAGCTTTATCTCTTTCACTTGTAACACTTGTTACAAAGAACAAGAAACAATCATGTCAATGTAACACTTGTTACAAAGAACAAGAGAACTCGTGTTAATATAACACTTGTTACAAAGAACAAGAGACACTCGTGTTAATGTAACACTTGTTACAAAGAACAAAAGACACTCATGTTAATGTAACACTTGTTACAAAGAACAAGAGAAATCGTGTTAATATAACACTTGTTACAAAGAACAAGAGACATTCATGTTAATGTAACACTTGTTACGAAGAACAAGAAACAATCATGTTAATATAACACTTGTTACAAAGAACAAGAGACAATCATGTTAATATAACACTTGTTACAAAGAACAAAACACTCATGTTAATATAACACTTGTTACAAAGAACAAAAACACTCATGTTAATGTAACACTTGTTACAAAGAACAAGAGACACTCATGTTAATATAACACTTGTTACAAAGAACACTCATGTTAATGTAACACTTGTTACAAAGAACAAGAGACACTCATGTTAATGTAACACTTGTTACAAAGAACAAGAGACACTCATGTTAATATAACACTTGTTACAAAGAACAAGAGACACTCATGTTAATGTAACACTTGTTACAAAGAACAAGAGACACTCATGTTAATGTAACACTTGTTACAAAGAACAAGAAACAATCATGTCAATGTAACACTTGTTACAAAGAACAAGAGAACTCGTGTTAATATAACACTTGTTACAAAGAACAAGAGACACTCATGTTAATGTAACACTTGTTACAAAGAACAAGAGACACTCATGTTAATATAACACTTGCTACTAAGAACAAGAAACAATCATGTTAATGTAACACTTGTTACAAAGAACAAGAGACACTCATGTTAATATAACACTTGTTACAAAGAACAAGAGACACTCATGTTAATGTAACACTTGTTACAAAGAACAAGAAACACTCATGTTAATGTAACACTTGTTACAAAGAACAAGAGACACTCATGTTAATGTAACACTTGTTACAAAGAACAAGAGACACTCATGTTAATGTAACACTTGTTACAAAGAACAAGAAGACACTCATGTTAATGTAACACTTGTTACAAAGAACAAGAGACACTCATGTTAATGTAACACTTGTTACAAAGAACAAGAGACACTCATGTTAATGTAACACTTGTTACAAAGAACACTCATGTTAATGTAACACTTGTTACAAAGAACTCATGTTAATGTAACACTTGTTACAAAGAACAAGAGACACTCATGTTAATGTAACACTTGTTACAAAGAACAAGAGACACTCATGTTAATGTAACACTTGTTACAAAGAACAAGAGACACTCATGTTAATGTAACACTTGTTACAAAGAACAAGAGAACTCGTGTTAATATAACACTTGTTACAAAGAACTAGACACTCATGTTAATGTAACACTTGTTACAAAGAACAAGAAACAATCATGTTAATGTAACACTTGTTACAAAGAACAAGAGACAATCATGTTAATGTAACACTTGTTACAAAGAACAAGAGACACTCATGTTAATATAACACTTGTTACAAAGAACAAGAGACACTCATGTTAATGTAACACTTGTCAAGAGACACTCATGTTAATGTAACACTTGTTACAAAGAACAAGAAACAATCATGTCAATGTAACACATGTTACAAAGAACTAGACACTCATGTTAATATAACACTTGTTACAAAGAACAAGAGACACTCATGTTAATGTAACACTTGTTACAAAGAAAAGAGACACTCATGTTAATGTAACACTTGTTACAAAGAACAAGAGACACTCATGTTAATATAACACTTGTTACAAAGAACAAGAGACATCATGTTAATGTCATGTTAATGTAACACTTGTTACAAAGAACAAGAGACAATCATGTTAATGTAACACTTGTTACAAAGAACAAGAGACACTCATGTTAATGTAACACTTGTTACAAAGAACAAGAGACACTCATGTTAATGTAACACTTGTTACAAAGAACAAGAACAAGACAATCATGTTAATGTGACAATTGTTACGAAGAACAAGAGAATCATGTTAATGTAACACTTGTTACAAAGAACAAGAGACAATCATGTTAATGTAACAATTTTTACAAAGAACAAGAGACACTCATGTTAATGTAACACTTGTTACAAAGAACAAGAGACACTCATGTTAATATAACACTTGCTACTAAGAACAAGAAACAATCATGTCAATGTAACACTTGTTACAAAGAACAAGAGACACTCGTGTTAATGTAACACTAGTTACAAAGAACAAAAGACACTCATGTTAATGTAACACTTATTACAAAGAACAAGAAACACTCATGTTAATGTAACACTTGTTACAAAGAACAAGAGACACTCATGTCATGTTAATATAACACTCATGTTGTTAACACAAAGAACAAGAGTTAATATAACACTTGTTCATGTTAATGTAACACTTGTTACAAAGAACAAGAGACACTCATGTTAATGTAACACTTGTTACAAAGAACAAGAGACACTCATGTTAATGTAACACTTGTTACAAAGAACAAGACACTCATGTTAATGTAACACTCATGTTAATGTAACACTTGTTACAAAGAACAAGAGACACTCATGTTAATGTAACACTTGTTACAAAGAACAAGAGACACTCATGTTAATGTAACACTTGTTACAAAAGAACAAGAAACACTCATGTTAATGTAACACTTGTTACAAAGAACAAGAGACACTCATGTTAATGTAACACTTGTTACAAAGAACAAGAGACACTCATGTTAATGTAACACTTGTTACAAAGAACAAGAGACACTCATGTTAATGTAACACTTGTTACAAAGAACAAGAGACACTCATGTTAATGTAACACTTGTTACAAAGAACAAGAGACACTCATGTTAATGTAACACTTGTTACAAAGAACAAGAGACACTCATGTTAATGTAACACTTGTTACAAAGAACAAGAGACACTCATGTTAATGTAACACTTGTTACAAAGAACAAGAGACACTCATGTTAATGTAACACTTGTTACAAAGAACAAGAGACACTCATGTTAATATAACACTTGTTACAAAGAACAAGAGACACTCATGTTAATGTAACACTTGTTACAAAGAACAAGAGACACTCATGTTAATGTAACACTTGTTACAAAGAACAAGAGACACTCATGTTAATGTAACACTTGTTACAAAGAACAAGAGACACTCATGTTAATGTAACACTTGTTACAAAGAACAAGAGACACTCATGTTAATGTAACACTTGTTACAAAGAACAAGAGACACTCATGTTAATGTAACACTTGTTACAAAGAACAAGAGACACTCATGTTAATGTAACACTTGTTACAAAGAACAAGAGACACTCATGTTAATGTAACACTTGTTACAAAGAACAAGAGACAATCATGTTAATGTAACACTTGTTACAAAGAACAAGAGACACTCATGTTAATGTAACACTTGTTACAAAGAACAAGAGACACTCATGTTAATGTAACACTTGTTACAAAGAACAAGAGACACTCATGTTAATGTAACACTTGTTACAAAGAACAAGAGACACTCATGTTAATGTAACACTTGTTACAAAGAACAAGAGAATGTTAATATAACACTTGTTACAAAGAACAAGAGACACTCATGTTAATGTAACACTTGTTACAAAGAACAAGAGACACTCATGTTAATGTAACACTTGTTACAAAGAACAAGAGACACTCATGTTAATATAACACTTGTTACAAAGAACAAGAGACACTCATGTTAATGTAACACTTGTTACAAAGAACAAGAGACACTCATGTTAATGTAACACTTGTTACAAAGAACAAGAGACACTCATGTTAATGTAACACTTGTTACAAAGAACAAGAGACACTCATGTTAATGTAACACTTGTTACAAAGAACAAGAGACACTCATGTTAATGTAACACTTGTTACAAAGAACAAGAGACACTCATGTTAATGTAACACTTGTTACAAAGAACAAGAGACACTCATGTTAATGTAACACTTGTTACAAAGAACAAGAGACACTCATGTTAATGTAACACTTGTTACAAAGAACAAGAGACACTCATGTTAATGTAACACTTGTTACAAAGAACAAGAGACACTCATGTTAATGTAACACTTGTTACAAAGAACAAGAGACACTCATGTTAATGTAACACTTGTTACAAAGAACAAGAGACACTCATGTTAATGTAACACTTGTTACAAAGAACAAGAGACACTCATGTTAATGTAACACTTGTTACAAAGAACAAGAGACACTCATGTTAATGTAACACTTGTTACAAAGAACAAGAGACACTCATGTTAATGTAACACTTGTTACAAAGAACAAGAGACACTCATGTTAATGTAACACTTGTTACAAAGAACAAGAGACACTCATGTTAATGTAACACTTGTTACAAAGAACAAGAGACACTCATGTTAATGTAACACTTGTTACAAAGAACAAGAGACACTCATGTTAATGTAACACTTGTTACAAAGAACAAGAACACTCAGACACTTGTTCATGTTAATGTAACACTTGTTACAAAGAACAAGAGACACTCATGTTAATGTAACACTTGTTACAAAGAACAAGAGACACTCATGTTAATGTAACACTTGTTACAAAGAACAAGAGACACTCATGTTAATGTAACACTTGTTACAAAGAACAAGAGACACTCATGTTAAATAACACTTGTTAACACTTGTTAATGTAACACTTGTTACAAAGAACAAGAGACACTCATGTTAATGTAACACTTGTTACAAAGAACAAGAGACACTCATGTTAATGTAACACTTGTTACAAAGAACAAGAGACACTCATGTTAATGTAACACTTGTTACAAAGAACAAGAGACACTCATGTTAATGTAACACTTGTTACAAAGAACAAGAGACACTCATGTTAATGTAACACTTGTTACAAAGAACAAGAGACACTCATGTTAATGTAACACTTGTTACAAAGAACAAGAGACACTCATGTTAATGTAACACTTGTTACAAAGAACAAGAGACACTCATGTTAATGTAACACTTGTTACAAAGAACAAGAGACACTCATGTTAATGTAACACTTGTTACAAAGAACAAGAGACACTCATGTTAATGTAACACTTGTTACAAAGAACAAGAGACACTCATGTTAATGTAACACTTGTTACAAAGAACAAGAGACACTCATGTTAATGTAACACTTGTTACAAAGAACAAGAGACACTCATGTTAATGTAACACTTGTTACAAAGAACAAGAGACACTCATGTTAATGTAACACTTGTTACAAAGAACAAGAGACACTCATGTTAATGTAACACTTGTTACAAAGAACAAGAGACACTCATGTTAATGTAACACTTGTTACAAAGAACAAGAGACACTCATGTTAATGTAACACTTGTTACAAAGAACAAGAGACAATCATGTTAATGTAACACTTGTTACAAAGAACAAGAGACACTCATGTTAATGTAACACTTGTTACAAAGAACAAGAGACACTCATGTTAATGTAACACTTGTTACAAAGAACAAGAGACACTCATGTTAATGTAACACTTGTTACAAAGAACAAGAGACACTCATGTTAATGTAACACTTGTTACAAAGAACAAGAGACACTCATGTTAATGTAACACTTGTTACAAAGAACAAGAGACACTCATGTTAATGTAACACTTGTTACAAAGAACAAGAGACACTCATGTTAATGTAACACTTGTTACAAAGAACAAGAGACACTCATGTTAATGTAACACTTGTTACAAAGAACAAGAGACACTCATGTTAATGTAACACTTGTTACAAAGAACAAGAGACACTCATGTTAATGTAACACTTGTTACAAAGAACAAGAGACACTCATGTTAATGTAACACTTGTTACAAAGAACAAGAGACACTCATGTTAATGTAACACTTGTTACAAAGAACAAGAGACACTCATGTTAATGTAACACTTGTTACAAAGAACAAGAGACACTCATGTTAATGTAACACTTGTTACAAAGAACAAGAGACACTCATGTTAATGTAACACTTGTTACAAAGAACAAGAGACACTCATGTTAATGTAACACTTGTTACAAAGAACAAGAAACAATCATGTTAATGTAACACTTGTTACAAAGAACAAGAGACACTCATGTTAATGTAACACTTGTTACAAAGAACAAGAGACACTCATGTTAATGTAACACTTGTTACAAAGAACAAGAGACACTCATGTTAATGTAACACTTGTTACAAAGAACAAGAGACACTCATGTTAATGTAACACTTGTTACAAAGAACAAGAGACACTCATGTTAATGTAACACTTGTTACAAAGAACAAGAGACACTCATGTTAATGTAACACTTGTTACAAAGAACAAGAGACACTCATGTTAATGTAACACTTGTTACAAAGAACAAGAGACACTCATGTTAATGTAACACTTGTTAACACTTGTTAAGAACAAGAGACACTCATGTTAATGTAACACTTGTTACAAAGAACAAGAGACACTCATGTTAATGTAACACTTGTTACAAAGAACAAGAGACACTCATGTTAATGTAACACTTGTTACAAAGAACAAGAGACACTCATGTTAATGTAACACTTGTTACAAAGAACAAGAGACACTCATGTTAATGTAACACTTGTTACAAAGAACAAGAGACACTCATGTTAATGTAACACTTGTTACAAAGAAAGAACACTCATGTTAAGTAACACTTGTTACAAACTCATGTTAATGTAACACTTGTTACAAAGAACAAGAGACACTCATGTTAATGTAACACTTGTTACAAAGAACAAGAGACACTCATGTTAATGTAACACTTGTTACAAAGAACAAGAGACACTCATGTTAATATAACACTTGTTACAAAGAACAAGAGACAATCATGTTAATGTAACACTTGTTACAAAGAACAAGAGACACTCATGTTAATGTAACACTTGTTACAAAGAACAAGAGACACTCATGTTAATGTAACACTTGTTACAAAGAACAAGAGACACTCATGTTAATGTAACACTTGTTACAAAGAACAAGAGACACTCATGTTAATGTAACACTTGTTACAAAGAACAAGAGACACTCATGTTAATGTAACACTTGTTACAAAGAACAAGAGACACTCATGTTAATGTAACACTTGTTACAAAGAACAAGAGACACTCATGTTAATGTAACACTTGTTACAAAAAACAACAAACAATCATGTCAATGTAACACTTGTTACAAAGAACAAGAGACACTCATGTTAATGTAACACTTGTTACAAAGAACAAGAGACACTCATGTTAATGTAACACTTGTTACAAAGAACAAGAGACACTCATGTTAATGTAACACTTGTTACAAAGAACAAGAGACACTCATGTTAATGTAACACTTGTTACAAAGAACAAGAGACACTCATGTTAATGTAACACTTGTTACAAAGAACAAGAGACACTCATGTTAATGTAACACTTGTTACAAAGAACAAGAGACACTCATGTTAATGTAACACTTGTTACAAAGAACAAAAGACACTCATGTTAATGTAACACTTGTTACAAAGAACAAGAGAACTCGTGTTAATATAACACTTGTTACAAACAACAAGAGACACTCATGTTAATGTAACACTTGTTACAAAGAACTAGAGACACTCATGTTAATGTAACACTTGTTACAAAGAACAAGAGACACTCATGTTAATGTAACACTTGTTACAAAGAACAAGAGACACTCATGTTAATGTAACACTTGTTACAAAGAACAAGAGACACTCATGTTAAAGTAACACTTGTTACAAAGAACAAGAGACACTCATGTTAATGTAACACTTGTTACAAAGAACAAGAGACACTCATGTTAATGTAACACTTGTTACAAAGAACAAGATACACTCATGTTAATGTAACACTTGTTACAAAGAACAAGAGACACTCATGTTAATGTAACACTTGTTACAAAGAACAAGAGACACTCATGTTAATGTAACACTTGTTACAAAGAACAAGAGACACTCATGTTAATGTAACACTTGTTACAAAGAACAAGAGACACTCATGTTAATGTAACACTTGTTACAAAGAACAAGAGACACTCATGTTAATGTAACACTTGTTACAAAGAACAAGAAACAATCATGTCAATGTAACACTTGTTACAAAGAACAAGAGACACTCATGTTAATGTAACACTTGTTACAAAGAACAAGAGACACTCATGTTAATGTAACACTTGTTACAAAGAACAAGAGACACTCATGTTAATGTAACACTTGTTACAAAGAACAAGAGACACTCATGTTAATGTAACACTTGTTACAAAGAACAAGAGACACTCATGTTAATGTAACACTTGTTACAAAGAACAAGAGACACTCATGTTAATGTAACACTTGTTACAAAGAACAAGAGACACTCATGTTAATGTAACACTTGTTACAAAGAACAAAGAACAAAAGACACTCATGTTAATGTAACACTTGTTACAAAGAACAAGAGACACTCATGTTAATGTAACACTTGTTACAAAGAACAAGAGACACTCATGTTAATGTAACACTTGTTACAAAGAACAAGAGACACTCATGTTAATGTAACACTTGTTACAAAGAACAAGAGACACTCATGTTAATGTAACACTTGTTACAAAGAACAAGAGACACTCATGTTAATGTAACACTTGTTACAAAGAACAAGAGACACTCATGTTAATGTAACACTTGTTACAAAGAACAAGAGACACTCATGTTAATGTAACACTTGTTACAAAGAACAAGAGACACTCATGTTAATGTAACACTTGTTACAAAGAACAAGAGACACTCATGTTAATGTAACACTTGTTACAAAGAACAAGAGACACTCATGTTAATGTAACACTTGTTACAAAGAACAAGAGACACTCATGTTAATGTAACACTTGTTACAAAGAACAAGAGACACTCATGTTAATGTAACACTTGTTACAAAGAACAAGAGACAATCATGTTAATGTAACACTTGTTACAAAGAACAAGAGACACTCATGTTAATGTAACACTTGTTACAAAGAACAAGAGACACTCATGTTAATGTAACACTTGTTACAAAGAACAAGAGACACTCATGTTAATGTAACACTTGTTACAAAGAACAAGAGACACTCATGTTAATGTAACACTTGTTACAAAGAACAAGAGACACTCATGTTAATGTAACACTTGTTACAAAGAACAAGAGACACTCATGTTAATGTAACACTTGTTACAAAGAACAAGAGACACTCATGTTAATGTAACACTTGTTACAAAGAACAAGAGACACTCATGTTAATGTAACACTTGTTACAAAGAACAAGAGACACTCATGTTAATGTAACACTTGTTACAAAGAACAAGAGACACTCATGTTAATGTAACACTTGTTACAAAGAACAAGAGACACTCATGTTAATGTAACACTTGTTACAAAGAACAAGAGACACTCATGTTAATGTAACACTTGTTACAAAGAACAAGAGACACTCATGTTAATATAACACTTGTTACAAAGAACAAGAGACACTCATGTTAATGTAACACTTGTTACAAAGAACAAAGAGACACTCATGTTAATGTAACACTTGTTACAAAGAACAAGAGACACTCATGTTAATGTAACACTTGTTACAAAGAACAAGAGACACTCATGTTAATGTAACACTTGTTACAAAGAACAAGAGACACTCATGTTAATGTAACACTTGTTACAAAGAACAAGAGACACTCATGTTAATGTAACACTTGTTACAAAGAACAAGAGACACTCATGTTAATGTAACACTTGTTACAAAGAACAAGAGACACTCATGTTAATGTAACACTTGTTACAAAGAACAAGAGACACTCATGTTAATGTAACACTTGTTACAAAGAACAAGAGACACTCATGTTAATGTAACACTTGTTACAAAGAACAAGAGACACTCATGTTAATGTAACACTTGTTACAAAGAACAAGAGACACTCATGTTAATGTAACACTTGTTACAAAGAACAAGAGACACTCATGTTAATGTAACACTTGTTACAAAGAACAAGAGACACTCATGTTAATGTAACACTTGTTACAAAGAACAAAAGACAATCATGTTAAGTAACACTTGTTCTCATGTTAATGTAACACTTGTTACAAAGAACAAGAGACACTCATGTTAATGTAACACTTGTTACAAAGAACAAGAGACACTCATGTTAATGTAACACTTGTTACAAAGAACAAGAGACACTCATGTTAATGTAACACTTGTTACAAAGAACAAGAGACACTCATGTTAATGTAACACTTGTTACAAAGAACAAGAGACACTCATGTTAATGTAACACTTGTTACAAAGAACAAGAGACACTCATGTTAATGTAACACTTGTTACAAAGAACAAGAGACACTCATGTTAATGTAACACTTGTTACAAAGAACATGTTAATGTAACAGTTACAAAGACACTCATGTTAATGTAACACTTGTTACAAAGAACAAGAGACACTCATGTTAATGTAACACTTGTTACAAAGAACAAGACAATCATGTTAATGTAACACTTGTTACAAAGAACAAGAGACACTCATGTTAATGTAACACTTGTTACAAAGAACAAGAGACACTCATGTTAATATAACACTTGTTACAAAGAACAAGAGACACTCATGTTAATGTAACACTTGTTACAAAGAACAAGAGACACTCATGTTAATGTAACACTTGTTACAAAGAACAAGAGACACTCATGTTAATGTAACACTTGTTACAAAGAACAAGAGACACTCATGTTAATGTAACACTTGTTACAAAGAACAAGAGACACTCATGTTAATGTAACACTTGTTACAAAGAACAAGAGACACTCATGTTAATGTAACACTTGTTACAAAGAACAAGAGACACTCATGTTAATGTAACACTTGTTACAAAGAACAAGAGACACTCATGTTAATGTAACACTTGTTACAAAGAACAAGAGACAACTCATGTTAATGTAACACTTGTTACAAAGAACAAGAGACACTCATGTTAATGTAACACTTGTTACAAAGAACAAGAGACACTCATGTTAATGTAACACTTGTTACAAAGAACAAGAGACACTCATGTTAATGTAACACTTGTTACAAAGAACAAGAGACACTCATGTTAATGTAACACTTGTTACAAAGAACAAGAGACACTCATGTTAATGTAACACTTGTTACAAAGAACAAGAGACACTCATGTTAATGTAACACTTGTTACAAAGAACAAGAGACACTCATGTTAATGTAACACTTGTTACAAAGAACAAGAGACACTCATGTTAATGTAACACTTGTTACAAAGAACAAGAGACACTCATGTTAATGTAACACTTGTTACAAAGAACAAGAGACACTCATGTTAATGTAACACTTGTTACAAAGAACAAGAGACACTCATGTTAATGTAACACTTGTTACAAAGAACAAGAGACACTCATGTTAATGTAACACTTGTTACAAAGAACAAGAGACACTCATGTTAATGTAACACTTGTTACAAAGAACAAGAGACACTCATGTTAATGTAACACTTGTTACAAAGAACAAGAGACACTCATGTTAATGTAACACTTGTTACAAAGAACAAGAGACACTCATGTTAATGTAACACTTGTTACAAAGAACAAGAGACACTCATGTTAATGTAACACTTGTTACAAAGAACAAGAGACACTCATGTTAATGTAACACTTGTTACAAAGAACAAGAGACACTCATGTTAATGTAACACTTGTTACAAAGAACAAGAGACACTCATGTTAATGTAACACTTGTTACAAAGAACAAGAGACACTCATGTTAATGTAACACTTGTTACAAAGAACAAGAGACACTCATGTTAATGTAACACTTGTTACAAAGAACAAGAGACACTCATGTTAATGTAACACTTGTTACAAAGAACAAGAGACACTCATGTTAATGTAACACTTGTTACAAAGAACAAAGAGACACTCATGTTAATGTAACACTTGTTACAAAGAACAAGAGACACTCATGTTAATGTAACACTTGTTACAAAGAACAAGAAACAATCATGTTAATGTAACACTTGTTACAAAGAACAAGAGACACTCATGTTAATGTAACACTTGTTACAAAGAACAAGAGACACTCATGTTAATGTAACACTTGTTACAAAGAACAAGAGACACTCATGTTAATGTAACACTTGTTACAAAGAACAAGAGACACTCATGTTAATGTAACACTTGTTACAAAGAACAAGAGACACTCATGTTAATGTAACACTTGTTACAAAGAACAAGAGACACTCATGTTAATATAACACTTGTTACAAAGAACAAGAGACACTCATGTTAATGTAACACTTGTTACAAAGAACAAGAGACACTCATGTTAATGTAACACTTGTTACAAAGAACAAGAAACAATCATGTCAATGTAACACTTGTTACAAAGAACAAGAGACACTCATGTTAATGTAACACTTGTTACAAAGAACAAGAGACACTCATGTTAATGTAACACTTGTTACAAAGAACAAGAGACACTCATGTTAATGTAACACTTCTTACAAAGAACAAGAGACACTCATGTTAATGTAACACTTGTTACAAAGAACAAGAGACACTCATGTTAATGTAACACTTGTTACAAAGAACAAGAAACTCATGTTAATATAACACTTGTTACAAAAAACTAGACACTCATGTTAATGTAAAACTTTTTACAAAGAACAAGAGACACTCATGTTAATGTAACACTTGTTACAAAGAACAAGAGACACTCGTGTTAATGTAAAACTTGTTACAAAGAACAAGAGACACTCATGTTAATGTAACACTTGTTACAAAGAACAAGAGACACTCATGTTAATGTAACACTTGTTACAAAGAACAAGAGACACTCATGTTAATGTAACACTTGTTACAAAGAACAAGAGACACTCATGTTAATGTAACACTTGTTACAAAGAACAAGAGACACTCATGTTAATGTAACACTTGTTACAAAGAACAAGAGACACTCATGTTAATGTAACACTTGTTACAAAGAACAGACACTCATGTTAATGTAACACTTGTTCAAAGAACAAGAAACAATCATGTTAATGTAACACTTGTTACAAAGAACAAGAGACACTCATGTTAATGTAACACTTGTTACAAAGAACAAGAGACACTCATGTTAATGTAACACTTGTTACAAAGAACAAGAAACACTCATGTTAATGTAACACTTGTTACAAAGAACAAAGAGACTCATGTTAATGTAACACTTGTTACAAAGAACAAGAGACACTCATGTTAATGTAACACTTGTTACAAAGAACAAGAGACACTCATGTTAATGTAACACTTGTTACAAAGAACAAGAGACACTCATGTTAATGTAACACTTGTTACAAAGAACAAGAGACACTCATGTTAATGTAACACTTGTTACAAAGAACAAGAGACACTCATGTTAATGTAACACTTGTTACAAAGAACAAGAGACACTCATGTTAATGTAACACTTGTTACAAAGAACAAGAGACACTCATGTTAATGTAACACTTGTTACAAAGAACAAGAGACACTCATGTTAATGTAACACTTGTTACAAAGAACAAGAGACACTCATGTTAATGTAACACTTGTTACAAAGAACAAGAGACACTCATGTTAATGTAACACTTGTTACAAAGAACAAGAGACACTCATGTTAATGTAACACTTGTTACAAAGAACAAGAGACACTCATGTTAATGTAACACTTGTTACAAAGAACAAGAGACACTCATGTTAATGTAACACTTGTTACAAAGAACAAGAGACACTCATGTTAATGTAACACTTGTTACAAAGAACAAGAGACACTCATGTTAATGTAACACTTGTTACAAAGAACAAGAGAACACTCATGTTAATGTAACACTTGTTACAAAGAACAAGAGACACTCATGTTAATGTAACACTTGTTACAAAGAACAAGAGACACTCATGTTAATGTAACACTTGTTACAAAGAACAAGAGACACTCATGTTAATGTAACACTTGTTACAAAGAACAAGAGACACTCATGTTAATGTAACACTTGTTACAAAGAACAAGAAGACACTCATGTTAATGTAACACTTGTTACAAAGAACAAGAGACACTCATGTTAATGTAACACTTGTTACAAAGAACAAGAGACACTCATGTTAATGTAACACTTGTTACAAAGAACAAGAGACACTCATGTTAATGTAACACTTGTTACAAAGAACAAGAGACACTCATGTTAATGTAACACTTGTTACAAAGAACAAGAGACACTCATGTTAATGTAACACTTGTTACAAAGAACAAGAGACACTCATGTTAATGTAACACTTGTTACAAAGAACAAGAGACACTCATGTTAATGTAACACTTGTTACAAAGAACAAGAGACACTCATGTTAATGTAACACTTGTTACAAAGAACAAGAGACACTCATGTTAATGTAACACTTGTTACAAAGAACAAGAGACACTCATGTTAATGTAACACTTGTTACAAAGAACAAGAGACACTCATGTTAATGTAACACTTGTTACAAAGAAAAGAACAATCATGTTAATGTAACACTTGTTACAAAGAACAAGAGACACTCATGTTAATGTAACACTTGTTACAAAGAACAAGAGACACTCATGTTAATGTAACACTTGTTACAAAGAACAAGAGACACTCATGTTAATGTAACACTTGTTACAAAGAACAAGAGACACTCATGTTAATGTAACACTTGTTACAAAGAACAAGAGACACTCATGTTAATGTAACACTTGTTACAAAGAACAAGAGACACTCATGTTAATGTAACACTTGTTACAAAGAACAAAGAGACACTCATGTTAATGTAACACTTGTTACAAAGAACAAGAGACACTCATGTTAATGTAACACTTGTTACAAAGAACAAGAGACACTCATGTTAATGTAACACTTGTTACAAAGAACAAGAGACACTCATGTTAATGTAACACTTGTTACAAAGAACAAGAGACACTCATGTTAATGTAACACTTGTTACAAAGAACAAGAGACACTCATGTTAATGTAACACTTGTTACAAAGAACAAGAGACACTCATGTTAATGTAACACTTGTTACAAAGAACAAGAGACACTCATGTTAATGTAACACTTGTTACAAAGAACAAGAGACACTCATGTTAATGTAACACTTGTTAACACTCATGTTAATGTAACACTTGTTACAAAGAACAAGAGACACTCATGTTAATGTAACACTTGTTACAAAGAACAAGAGACACTCATGTTAATGTAACACTTGTTACAAAGAACAAGAGACACTCATGTTAATGTAACACTTGTTACAAAAAAAAAGAGACACTCATGTTAATGTAACACTTGTTACAAAGAACAAGAGACACTCATGTTAATGTAACACTTGTTACAAAGAACAAGAGACACTCATGTTAATGTAACACTTGTTACAAAGAACAAGAGACACTCATGTTAATGTAACACTTGTTACAAAGAACAAGAGACACTCATGTTAATGTAACACTTGTTACAAAGAACAAGAGACACTCATGTTAATGTAACACTTGTTACAAAGAACAAAGACTCATGTTAATGTAACATGTTAAAGTAACACTTGTTAATGTAAACTTGTTAACAAGAGACACTCATGTTAATGTAACACTTGTTACAAAGAACAAGAGACACTCATGTTAATGTAACACTTGTTACAAAGAAAAGAACAAGAGACACTCATGTTAATGTAACACTTGTTACAAAGAACAAGAAACAACTCATGTTAATGTAACACTTGTTACAAAGAACAAAAGAACTCATGTTAAGTAACACTTGTTACAAACTCATGTTAATGTAACACTTGTTACAAAGAACAAGAGACACTCATGTTAATGTAACACTTGTTACAAAGAACAAGAGACACTCATGTTAATGTAACACTTGTTACAAAGAACAAGAGACACTCATGTTAATGTAACACTTGTTACAAAGAACAAGAGACACTCATGTTAATGTAACACTTGTTACAAAGAACAAGAGACACTCATGTTAATGTAACACTTGTTACAAAGAACAAGAGACACTCATGTTAATGTAACACTTGTTACAAAGAACAAGAGACACTCATGTTAATGTAACACTTGTTACAAAGAACAAGAAACAATCATGTTAATGTAACACTTGTTACAAAGAACAAGAGACACTCATGTTAATGTAACACTTGTTACAAAGAACAAGAGACACTCATGTTAATGTAACACTTGTTACAAAGAACAAGAGACACTCATGTTAATGTAACACTTGTTACAAAGAACAAGAGACACTCATGTTAATGTAACACTTGTTACAAAGAACAAGAGACACTCATGTTAATGTAACACTTGTTACATGTTAAGTAACACTTGTTACAAAGAACAAGAGACACTCATGTTAATGTAACACTTGTTACAAAGAACAAGAGACACTCATGTTAATGTAACACTTGTTACAAAGAACAAGAGACACTCATGTTAATGTAACACTTGTTACAAAGAACAAGAGACACTCATGTTAATGTAACACTTGTTACAAAGAACAAGAGACACTCATGTTAATGTAACACTTGTTACAAAGAACAAGAGACACTCATGTTAATGTAACACTTGTTACAAAGAACAAGAAACACTCATGTTAATGTAACACTTGTTACAAAGAACAAGAGACACTCATGTTAATGTAACACTTGTTACAAAGAACAAGAGACACTCATGTTAATGTAACACTTGTTACAAAGAACAAGAGACACTCATGTTAATGTAACACTTGTTACAAAGAACAAGAGACACTCATGTTAATGTAACACTTGTTACAAAGAACAAGAGACACTCATGTTAATGTAACACTTGTTACAAAGAACAAGAGACACTCATGTTAATGTAACACTTGTTACAAAGAACAAGAGACACTCATGTTAATGTAACACTTGTTACAAAGAACAAGAGACACTCATGTTAATGTAACACTTGTTACAAAGAACAAGAGACACTCATGTTAATGTAACACTTGTTACAAAGAACAAGAGACACTCATGTTAATGTAACACTTGTTACAAAGAACAAGAGACACTCATGTTAATGTAACACTTGTTACAAAGAACAAGAGACACTCATGTTAATGTAACACTTGTTACAAAGAACAAGAGACACTCATGTTAATGTAACACTTGTTACAAAGAACAAGAGACACTCATGTTAATGTAACACTTGTTACAAAGAACAAGAGACACTCATGTTAATGTAACACTTGTTACAAAGAACAAGAACAAGAGACACTCATGTTAATGTAACACTTGTTACAAAGAACAAGAGACACTCATGTTAATGTAACACTTGTTACAAAGAACAAGAGACACTCATGTTAATGTAACACTTGTTACAAAGAACAAGAGACACTCATGTTAATGTAACACTTGTTACAAAGAACAAGAGACACTCATGTTAATGTAACACTTGTTACAAAGAACAAGAGACACTCATGTTAATGTAACACTTGTTACAAAGAACAAGAGAACTCATGTTAATGTAACACTTGTTACAAAGAACAAGAGACACTCATGTTAATGTAACACTTGTTACAAAGTTAATGTAACACAACAAGACACTCATGTTAATGTAACACTTGTTACAAAGAACAAGAGACACTCATGTTAATGTAACACTTGTTACAAAGAACAAGAGACACTCATGTTAATGTAACACTTGTTACAAAGAACAAGAGACACTCATGTTAATGTAACACTTGTTACAAAGAACAAGAGACACTCATGTTAATGTAACACTTGTTACAAAGAACAAGAGACACTCATGTTAATGTAACACTTGTTACAAAGAACAAGAGACACTCATGTTAATGTAACACTTGTTACAAAGAACAAGAGACACTCATGTTAATGTAACACTTGTTACAAAGAACAAGAGACACTCATGTTAATGTAACACTTGTTACAAAGAACAAGAGACACTCATGTTAATGTAACACTTGTTACAAAGAACAAGAGACACTCATGTTAATGTAACACTTGTTACAAAGAACAAGAGACACTCATGTTAATGTAACACTTGTTACAAAGAACAAGAGACACTCATGTTAATGTAACACTTGTTACAAAGAACAAGAGACACTCATGTTAATGTAACACTTGTTACAAAGAACAAGAGACACTCATGTTAATGTAACACTTGTTACAAAGAACAAGAGACACTCATGTTAATGTAACACTTGTTACAAAGAACAAGAAACAATCATGTTAATGTAACACTTGTTACAAAGAACAAGAGACACTCATGTTAATGTAACACTTGTTACAAAGAACAAGAGACACTCATGTTAATGTAACACTTGTTACAAAGAACAAGAGACACTCATGTTAATGTAACACTTGTTACAAAGAACAAAGACAACATGTCATGTTAATGTAACACTTGTTACAAAGAACAAGAGACACTCATGTTAATGTAACACTTGTTACAAAGAACACAAGACACTCATGTTAATGTAACACTTGTTACAAAGAACAAGAGACACTCATGTTAATGTAACACTTGTTACAAAGAACAAGAGACACTCATGTTAATGTAACACTTGTTACAAAGAACAAGAGAACTCATGTTAATGTAACACTTGTTACAAAGAACAAGAGACACTCATGTTAATGTAACACTTGTTACAAAGAACAAGAACAAGACACTCATGTTAATGTAACACTTGTTACAAAGAACAAGAGACACTCATGTTAATGTAACACTTGTTACAAAGAACAAGAGACACTCATGTTAATGTAACACTTGTTACAAAGAACAAGAGACACTCATGTTAATGTAACACTTGTTACAAAGAACAAGAGACACTCATGTTAATGTAACACTTGTTACAAGAACAAGAGACACTCATGTTAATGTAACACTTGTTACAAAGAACAAGAGACACTCATGTTAATGTAACACTTGTTACAAAGAACAAGAGACACTCATGTTAATGTAACACTTGTTACAAAGAACAAGAGACACTCATGTTAATGTAACACTTGTTACAAAGAACAAGAGACACTCATGTTAATGTAACACTTGTTACAAAGAACAAGAGACACTCATGTTAATGTAACACTTGTTACAAAGAACAAGAAACACTCATGTTAATGTAACACTTGTTACAAAGAACAAGAGACACTCATGTTAATGTAACACTTGTTACAAAGAACAAGAGACACTCATGTTAATGTAACACTTGTTACAAAGAACAAGAAACACTCATGTTAATGTAACACTTGTTACAAAGAACAAGAGACACTCATGTTAATGTAACACTTGTTACAAAGAACAAGAGACACTCATGTTAATGTAACACTTGTTACAAAGAACAAAGAACTCATGTTAATGTAACACTTGTTACAGAACATGTTAATGTAACACTTGTTACAAAGAACAAGAGACACTCATGTTAATGTAACACTTGTTACAAAGAACAAGAGACACTCATGTTAATGTAACACTTGTTACAAAGAACAAGAGACACTCATGTTAATGTAACACTTGTTACAAAGAACAAGAGACACTCATGTTAATGTAACACTTGTTACAAAGAACAAGAGACACTCATGTTAATGTAACACTTGTTACAAAGAACAAGAGACACTCATGTTAATGTAACACTTGTTACAAAGAACAAGAGACACTCATGTTAATGTAACACTTGTTACAAAGAACAAGAGACACTCATGTTAATGTAACACTTGTTACAAAGAACAAGAGACACTCATGTTAATGTAACACTTGTTACAAAGAACAAGAGACACTCATGTTAATGTAACACTTGTTACAAAGAACAAGAGACACTCATGTTAATGTAACACTTGTTACAAAGAACAAGAGACACTCATGTTAATGTAACACTTGTTACAAAGAACAAGAGACACTCATGTTAATGTAACACTTGTTACAAAGAACAAGAGACACTCATGTTAATGTAACACTTGTTACAAAGAACAAGAGACACTCATGTTAATGTAACACTTGTTAGAGAAATGTTAATGTAACACTTGTTACAAAGAACAAGAAACACTCATGTTAATGTAACACTTGTTACAAAGAACAAGAGACAACTCATGTTAATATGTAACACTTGTTACAAAGAACAAGAGACACTCATGTTAATGTAACACTTGTTACAAAGAACAAGAGACACTCATGTTAATGTAACACTTGTTACAAAGAACAAGAGACACTCATGTTAATGTAACACTTGTTACAAAGAACAAGAGACACTCATGTTAATGTAACACTTGTTACAAAGAACAAGAGACACTCATGTTAATGTAACACTTGTTACAAAGAACAAGAGACACTCATGTTAATGTAACACTTGTTACAAAGAACAAGAGACACTCATGTTAATGTAACACTTGTTACAAAGAACAAGAGACACTCATGTTAATATAACACTTGTTACAAAGAACAAGAGACACTCATGTTAATGTAACACTTGTTACAAAGAACAAGAGACACTCATGTTAATGTAACACTTGTTACAAAGAACAAGAGACACTCATGTTAATGTAACACTTGTTACAAAGAACAAGAGACACTCATGTTAATGTAACACTTGTTACAAAGAACAAGAGACACTCATGTTAATGTAACACTTGTTACAAAGAACAAGAGACACTCATGTTAATGTAACACTTGTTACAAAGAACAAGAGACACTCATGTTAATGTAACACTTGTTACAAAGAACAAGAGACACTCATGTTAATGTAACACTTGTTACAAAGAACAAGAGACACTCATGTTAATGTAACACTTGTTACAAAGAACAAGAAGACACTCATGTTAATGTAACACTTGTTACAAAGAACAAGAGACACTCATGTTAATGTAACACTTGTTACAAAGAACAAGAGACACTCATGTTAATGTAACACTTGTTACAAAGAACAAGAGACACTCATGTTAATGTAACACTTGTTACAAAGAACAAGAGACACTCATGTTAATGTAACACTTGTTACAAAGAACAAGAGACACTCATGTTAATGTAACACTTGTTACAAAGAACAAGAGACACTCATGTTAATGTAACACTTGTTACAAAGAACAAGAGACACTCATGTTAATGTAACACTTGTTACAAAGAACAAGAGACACTCATGTTAATGTAACACTTGTTACAAAGAACAAGAGACACTCATGTTAATGTAACACTTGTTACAAAGAACAAGAGACAACATGTTCATGTTAATGTAACACTTGTTACAAAGAACAAGAGACACTCATGTTAATGTAACACTTGTTACAAAGAACAAGAGACACTCATGTTAATGTAACACTTGTTACAAAGAACAAGAGACACTCATGTTAATGTAACACTTGTTACAAAGAACAAGAGACACTCATGTTAATGTAACACTTGTTACAAAGAACAAGAGACACTCATGTTAATGTAACACTTGTTACAAAGAACAAGAGACAATCATGTTAATGTAACACTTGTTACAAATGTAACACTCATGTTAATGTAACACTTGTTACAAAGAACAAGAGACACTCATGTTAATGTAACACTTGTTACAAAGAACAAGAGACACTCATGTTAATGTAACACTTGTTACAAAGAACAAGAGACACTCATGTTAATGTAACACTTGTTACAAAGAACAAGAAGACACTCATGTTAATGTAACACTTGTTACAAAGAACAAGAGACTCACTCATGTTAATGTAACACTTGTTACAAAGAACAAAAGAACACTCATGTTAATGTAACACTTGTTACAAAGAACAAGAGACACTCATGTTAATGTAACACTTGTTACAAAGAACAAGAGACACTCATGTTAATGTAACACTTGTTACAAAGAACAAGAGACACTCATGTTAATGTAACACTTGTTACAAAGAACAAGAGACACTCATGTTAATGTAACACTTGTTACAAAGAACAAGAGACACTCATGTTAATGTAACACTTGTTACAAAGAACAAGAGACACTCATGTTAATGTAACACTTGTTACAAAGAACAAGAGACACTCATGTTAATGTAACACTTGTTACAAAGAACAAGAAGACACTCATGTTAATGTAACACTTGTTACAAAGAACAAGAGACACTCATGTTAATGTAACACTTGTTACAAAGAACAAGAGACACTCATGTTAATGTAACACTTGTTACAAAGAACAAGAGACACTCATGTTAATGTAACACTTGTTACAAAGAACAAGAGACACTCATGTTAATGTAACACTTGTTACAAAGAACAAAAAGACACTCATGTTAATGTAACACTTGTTACAAAGAACAAGAGACACTCATGTTAATGTAACACTTGTTACAAAGAACAAGAGACACTCATGTTAATGTAACACTTGTTACAAAGAACAAGAGACACTCATGTTAATGTAACACTTGTTACAAAGAACAAGAAACAATCATGTCAATGTAACACTTGTTACAAAGAACAAGAGACACTCATGTTAATGTAACACTTGTTACAAAGAACAAGAGACACTCATGTTAATGTAACACTTGTTACAAAGAACAATGTTAAGTAACACTTGTTACAAAGAACAAAGAGACATGTTAATGTAACACTTGTTACAAAGAACAAGAGACACTCATGTTAATGTAACACTTGTTAAGAACTCATGTTAATGTAACACTTGTTACAAAGAACAAGACACTCATGTTAATGTAACACTTGTTACAAAGAACAAGAGACACTCATGTTAATGTAACACTTGTTACAAAGAACAAGAGACACTCATGTTAATGTAACACTTGTTACAAAGAACAAGAGACACTCATGTTAATGTAACACTTGTTACAAAGAACAAGAGACACTCATGTTAATGTTAATGTTAATGTAACACTTGTTACAAAGAACAAGAGACACTCATGTTAATGTAACACTTGTTACAAAGAACAAGAGACACTCATGTTAATGTAACACTTGTTACAAAGAACAAGAGACACTCATGTTAATGTAACACTTGTTACAAAGAACAAGAGACACTCATGTTAATGTAACACTTGTTACAAAGAACAAGAGACAATCATGTTAATGTAACACTTGTTACAAAGAACAAGAGACAACTCATGTTAATGTAACACTTGTTACAAAGAACAAGAGACACTCATGTTAATGTAACACTTGTTACAAAGAACAAGAGACACTCATGTTAATGTAACACTTGTTACAAAGAACTCATGTTAATGTAACACTTGTTACAAAGAACAAGAGACACTCATGTTAATGTAACACTTGTTACAAAGAACAAGAGACACTCATGTTAATGTAACACTTGTTACAAAGAACAAGAGACACTCATGTTAATGTAACACTTGTTACAAAGAACAAGAGACAACTCATGTTAATGTTAACACTTGTTACAAAGAACAAGAGACACTCATGTTAATGTAACACTTGTTACAAAGAACAAGAGACACTCATGTTAATGTAACACTTGTTACAAAGAACAAGAGACACTCATGTTAATGTAACACTTGTTACAAAGAACACTTGTTACAAAAACAAACACTCATGTTAATGTAACACTTGTTACAAAGAACAAGAGACACTCATGTTAATGTAACACTTGTTACAAAGAACAAGAGACACTCATGTTAATGTAACACTTGTTACAAAGAACAAGAGACACTCATGTTAATGTAACACTTGTTACAAAGAACAAGAGACACTCATGTTAATGTAACACTTGTTACAAAGAACAAGAGACACTCATGTTAATGTAACACTTGTTACAAAGAACAAGAGACACTCATGTTAATGTAACACTTGTTACAAAGAACAAGAGACACTCATGTTAATGTAACACTTGTTACAAAGAACAAAGAGACACTCATGTTAATGTAACACTTGTTACAAAGAACAAGAGACACTCATGTTAATGTAACACTTGTTACAAAGAACAAGAGACACTCATGTTAATGTAACACTTGTTACAAAGAACAAGAAACAATCATGTCAATGTAACACTTGTTACAAAGAACAAGAGACACTCATGTTAATGTAACACTTGTTACAAAGAACAAGAGACACTCATGTTAATGTAACACTTGTTACAAAGAACAAGAAACACTCATGTTAATGTAACACTTGTTACAAAGAACAAGAGACACTCATGTTAATGTAACACTTGTTACAAAGAACAAGAGAACTCATGTTAATGTAACACTTGTTACAAAGAACAAGAGACACTCATGTTAATGTAACACTTGTTACAAAGAACAAGAGACACTCATGTTAATGTAACACTTGTTACAAAGAACAAGAGACACTCATGTTAATGTAACACTTGTTACAAAGAACAAGAGACACTCATGTTAATGTAACACTTGTTACAAAGAACAAAGAGACACTCATGTTAATGTAACACTTGTTACAAAGAACAAGAGACACTCATGTTAATGTAACACTTGTTACAAAGAACAAGAGACACTCATGTTAATGTAACACTTGTTACAAAGAACAAGAGACACTCATGTTAATGTAACACTTGTTACAAAGAACAAGAGACACTCATGTTAATGTAACACTTGTTACAAAGAACAAGAGACACTCATGTTAATGTAACACTTGTTACAAAGAACAAGAGACACTCATGTTAATGTAACACTTGTTACAAAGAACAAGAGACACTCATGTTAATGTAACACTTGTTACAAAGAACAAGAGACACTCATGTTAATGTAACACTTGTTACAAAGAACAAGAGACACTCATGTTAATGTAACACTTGTTACAAAGAACAAGAGACACTCATGTTAATGTAACACTTGTTACAAAGAACAAGAGACACTCATGTTAATGTAACACTTGTTACAAAGAACAAGAGACACTCATGTTAATGTAACACTTGTTACAAAGAACAAGAGACACTCATGTTAATGTAACACTTGTTACAAAGAACAAGAGACACTCATGTTAATGTAACACTTGTTACAAAGAACAAGAGACAACTCATGTTAATGTAACACTTGTTACAAAGAACAAGAGACACTCATGTTAATGTAACACTTGTTACAAAGAACAAAGAACAAAGAGACACTCATGTTAATGTAACACTTGTTACAAAGAACAAGAAACAATCATGTTAATGTAACACTTGTTACAAAGAACAAGAGACACTCATGTTAATGTAACACTTGTTACAAAGAACAAGAGACACTCATGTTAATGTAACACTTGTTACAAATGTTAATGTAACACTTGTTACAAAGACACTCATGTTAATGTAACACTTGTTACAAAGAACAAGAGACACTCATGTTAATGTAACACTTGTTACAAAGAACAAGAGACACTCATGTTAATGTAACACTTGTTACAAAGAACAAGAGACACTCATGTTAATGTAACACTTGTTACAAAGAACAAGAGACACTCATGTTAATGTAACACTTGTTACAAAGAACAAGAGACACTCATGTTAATGTAACACTTGTTACAAAGAACAAGAGACACTCATGTTAATGTAACACTTGTTACAAAGAACAAGAGACACTCATGTTAATATAACACTTGTTACAAAGAACAAGAGACACTCATGTTAATGTAACACTTGTTACAAAGAACAAGAGACACTCATGTTAATGTAACACTTGTTACAAAGAAAGAACTCATGTTAAGTAACACTTGTTACAAAGAACAAGAGACACTCATGTTAATGTAACACTTGTTACAAAGAACAAGAGACACTCATGTTAATGTAACACTTGTTACAAAGAACAAGAGACACTCATGTTAATGTAACACTTGTTACAAAGAACAAGAGACACTCATGTTAATGTAACACTTGTTACAAAGAACAACAAAGACACTCATGTTAATGTAACACTTGTTACAAAGAACAAGAGACACTCATGTTAATGTAACACTTGTTACAAAGAACAAGAGACACTCATGTTAATGTAACACTTGTTACAAAGAACATGTTACTCATGTAACACTTGTTACAAAGAACAAGAAACAATCATGTTAATGTAACACTTGTTACAAAGAACAAGAGACACTCATGTTAATGTAACACTTGTTACAAAGAACAAGAGACACTCATGTTAATGTAACACTTGTTACAAAGAACAAGAGACACTCATGTTAATGTAACACTTGTTACAAAGAACAAGAGACACTCATGTTAATGTAACACTTGTTACAAAGAACAAGAACACTCAGAGACACTCATGTTAATGTAACACTTGTTACAAAGAACAAGAGACACTCATGTTAATGTAACACTTGTTACAAAGAACAAGAGACACTCATGTTAATGTAACACTTGTTACAAAGAACAAGAGACACTCATGTTAATGTAACACTTGTTACAAAGAACAAGAGACACTCATGTTAATGTAACACTTGTTACAAAGAACAAGAGACACTCATGTTAATGTAACACTTGTTACAAAGAACAAGAGACACTCATGTTAATGTAACACTTGTTACAAAGAACAAGAGACACTCATGTTAATGTAACACTTGTTACAAAGAACAAGAGACACTCATGTTAATGTAACACTTGTTACAAAGAACAAGAGACACTCATGTTAATGTAACACTTGTTACAAAGAACAAGAGACACTCAAGAGACACTCATGTTAATGTAACACTTGTTACAAAGAACAAGAAACAATCATGTTAATGTAACACTTGTTACAAAGAACAAGAGACACTCATGTTAATGTAACACTTGTTACAAAGAACAAGAAGACACTCATGTTAATGTAACACTTGTTACAAAGAACAAGAGACACTCATGTTAATGTAACACTTGTTACAAAGAACAAGAGACACTCATGTTAATGTAACACTTGTTACAAAGAACAAGAGACACTCATGTTAATGTAACACTTGTTACATGTTAATGTAAGTTACAAGAACACTCATGTTAATGTAACACTTGTTACAAAACAAGACTCATCATGTTAATGTAACACTTGTTACAAAGAACAAGAGACACTCATGTTAATGTAACACTTGTTACAAAGAACAAGAGACACTCATGTTAATGTAACACTTGTTACAAAGAACAAGAGACACTCATGTTAATGTAACACTTGTTACAAAGAACAAGAGACACTCATGTTAATGTAACACTTGTTACAAAGAACAAGAGACACTCATGTTAATGTAACACTTGTTACAAAGAACAAGAGACACTCATGTTAATGTAACACTTGTTACAAAGAACAAGAGACACTCATGTTAATGTAACACTTGTTACAAAGAACAAGAGACACTCATGTTAATGTAACACTTGTTACAAAGAACAAGAGACACTCATGTTAATGTAACACTTGTTACAAAGAACAAGAGACACTCATGTTAATGTAACACTTGTTACAAAGAACAAGAGACACTCATGTTAATGTAACACTTGTTACAACACTCATGTTAATGTAACAACAAGAGACACTCATGTTAATGTAACACTTGTTACAAAGAACAAGAGACACTCATGTTAATGTAACACTTGTTACAAAGAACAAACACTCATGTTAATGTAACACTTGTTACAAAGAACAAGAGACACTCATGTTAATGTAACACTTGTTACAAAGAACAAGAGACACTCATGTTAATGTAACACTTGTTACAAAGAACAAGAGACACTCATGTTAATGTAACACTTGTTACAAAGAACAAGAGACACTCATGTTAATATAACACTTGTTACAAAGAACAAGAGACACTCATGTTAATGTAACACTTGTTACAAAGAACAAGAGACAACACTTGTTACAAAGAACTCATGTTAATGTAACACTTGTTACAAAGAACAAGAGACACTCATGTTAATGTAACACTTGTTACAAAGAACAAGAGACACTCATGTTAATGTAACACTTGTTACAAAGAACAAGAGACACTCATGTTAATGTAACACTTGTTACAAAGAACAAGAGACACTCATGTTAATGTAACACTTGTTACAAAGAACAAGAGACACTCATGTTAATGTAACACTTGTTACAAAGAACAAGAGACACTCATGTTAATGTAACACTTGTTACAAAGAACACTCATGTTAATGTAACACTTGTTACAAAGAAGAAAGAGACACTCATGTTAATGTAACACTTGTTACAAAGAACAAGAGACACTCATGTTAATGTAACACTTGTTACAAAGAACAAGAGACACTCATGTTAATGTAACACTTGTTACAAAGAACAAGAGACACTCATGTTAATGTAACACTTGTTACAAAGAACAAGAGACACTCATGTTAATATAACACTTGTTACAAAGAACAAGAACACTCATGTTAATGTAACACTTGTTACAAAGAATGTTACTCATGTTAATATAACACTTGTTACAAAGAACAAGAGACACTCATGTTAATAATAACACTTGTTACAAAGAACAAGAGACACTCATGTTAATGTAACACTTGTTACAAAGAACAAGAGACACTCATGTTAATGTAACACTTGTTACAAAGAACAAGAGACACTCATGTTAATGTAACACTTGTTACAAAGAACAAGAGACACTCATGTTAATGTAACACTTGTTACAAAGAACAAGAGACACTCATGTTAATGTAACACTTGTTACAAAGAACAAGAGACACTCATGTTAATGTAACACTTGTTACAAAGAACAAGAAACAATCATGTTAATGTAACACTTGTTACAAAGAACAAGAGACACTCATGTTAATGTAACACTTGTTACAAAGAACAAGAGACACTCATGTTAATGTAACACTTGTTACAAAGAACAAGAGACACTCATGTTAATGTAACACTTGTTACAAAGAACAAGAGACACTCATGTTAATGTAACACTTGTTACAAAGAACAAGAAACACTCATGTTAATGTAACACTTGTTACAAAGAACAAAGAGATGTTAACTCATGTTAATGTAACACTTGTTACAAAGAACAAGAGACACTCATGTTAATGTAACACTTGTTACAAACAACTAGAGACACTCATGTTAATGTAACACTTTTTACAAAGAACAAGAGACACTCATGTTAATGTAACACTTGTTACAAAGAACAAGAGACACTCATGTTAATATAACACACACTCATGTTAATGTAACACTTGTTACAAAGAACAAGAGACACTCATGTTAATGTAACACTTGTTACAAAGAACAAGAGACACTCATGTTAATGTAACACTTGTTACAAAGAACAAGAGACACTCATGTTAATGTAACACTTGTTACAAAGAACAAGAGACACTCATGTTAATGTAACACTTGTTACAAAGAACAAGAACACATGTTAATCATGTTAATGTAACACTTGTTACAAAGAACAAGAGACACTCATGTTAATGTAACACTTGTTACAAAGAACAAGAGACACTCATGTTAATGTAACACTTGTTACAAAGAACAAGAGACACTCATGTTAATATAACACACTCATGTTAATGTAACACTTGTTACAAAGAACAAGAGACACTCATGTTAATGTAACACTTGTTACAAAGAACAAGAGACACTCATGTTAATGTAACACTTGTTACAAAGAACAAGAGACACTCATGTTAATGTAACACTTGTTACAAAGAACAAGAGACACTCATGTTAATGTAACACTTGTTACAAAGAACAAGAGACACTGATGTTAATGTAACACTTGTTACAAAGAACAAGAGACACTGATGTTAATGTAACTTGTTACAAAGAACAAGAAACAATCATGTCAATGTAACACTTGTTACAAAGAACAAGAGACACTCATGTTAATGTAACACTTGTTACAAAGAACTAGAGACACTCATGTTAAAGTAATACTTTTTACAAAGAACAAGAGACAATCATGTTAATGTAACACTTGTTACAAAGAACAAATTTACTCATGTTAATATAGCACTTGTTACAAAGAACTAGAGACACTCATGTTAATGTAACACTTGTTACAAAGAAAAGAAACAACATGTTAAGTAACACTTGTTACAAAGAACACTCATGTTAATGTAACACTTGTTACAAAGAACAAGAGACACTCATGTTAATGTAACACTTGTTACAAAGAACAAGAGACACTCATGTTAATGTAACACTTGTTACAAAGAACAAGAGACACTCATGTTAATGTAACACTTGTTACAAAGAACACTCATGTTAATGTAACACTTGTTACAAACTCATGTTAATAATAACACTTGTTACAAAGAACAAGAGACACTCATGTTAATGTAACACTTTTTACAAAGAACAAGAGACACTCATGTTAATGTAACACTTGTTACAAAGAACAAGAGACACTCATGTTAATGTAACACTTGTTACAAAGAACAAGATACAATCATGTCAATGTAACACTTGTTACAAAGAACAAGTTAGAACACTTGTTGTTAATGTAATGTAACACTTGTTACAAAGAACAAGAGACACTCATGTTAATGTAACACTTGTTACAAAGAACAAGAGACACTCATGTTAATGTAACACTTGTTACAAAGAACAAAGACACTCATGTTAATGTAACACTTGTTACAAAGAACAAGAGAACTCATGTTAATGTAACACTTGTTACAAAGAACAAGAGACACTCATGTTAATGTAACACTTGTTACAAAGAACAAGAGACACTCATGTTAATGTAACACTTGTTACAAAGAACAAGATACAATCATGTCAGTGTAACACTTGTTACAAAGAACATGACACTCATGTTAATGTAACACTTGTTACAAAGAACAAGAGACACTCATGTTAATGTAACACTTGTTACAAAGAACATCATGTTAATGTAACACTTGTTCATGTTAATGTAACACTTGTTACAAAGAACAAGAGACACTCATGTTAATGTAACACTTGTTACAAAGAACAAGAGACACTCATGTTAATGTAACACTTGTTACAAAGAACAAGAGACACTCATGTTAATGTAACACTTGTTACAAAGAACAAGAGACACTCATGTTAATGTAACACTTGTTACAAAGAACAAGAGACACTCATGTTAATGTAACACTTGTTACAAAGAACAAGAGACACTCATGTTAATGTAACACTTGTTACAAAGAACAAGAGACACTCATGTTAATGTAACACTTGTTACAAAGAACAAGAGACACTCATGTTAATGTAACACTTGTTACAAAGAACAAGAGACACTCATGTTAATGTAACACTTGTTACAAAGAACAAGAGACACTCATGTTAATGTAACACTTGTTACAAAGAACAAGAGACACTCATGTTAATGTAACACTTGTTACAAAGAACAAGAGACACTCATGTTAATGTAACACTTGTTGTAACAGAAGAAGAGACACTCATGTTAATGTAACACTTGTTACAAAGAACAAGAGACACTCATGTTAATGTAACACTTGTTACAAAGAACAAGAGACACTCATGTTAATGTAACACTTGTTACAAAGAACAAGAGACACTCATGTTAATGTAACACTTGTTACAAAGAACATGTAACAGAACAAGACACTCATGTTAATGTAACACTTGTTACAAAGAACAAGAGACAATCATGTTAATATAACACTTGTTACAAAGAACAAGAAACACTCATGTTAATATAACACTTGTTACAAAGAACAAAGAACTCATGTTAATGTAACACTAACACTTGTTACAAAGAACACTCATGTTAATGTAACACTTGTTACAAAGAACAAGAGACACTCATGTTAATGTAACACTTGTTACAAAGAACAAGAGACACTCATGTTAATGTAACACTTGTTACAAAGAACAAGACACTCAATAACACTTGTTAATGTAACACTTGTTACAAAGAACAAGAGACACTCATGTTAATGTAACACTTGTTACAAAGAACAAGAGACACTCATGTTAATGTAACACTTGTTACAAAGAACAAGAGACACTCATGTTAATGTAACACTTGTTACAAAGAACAAGAGACACTCATGTTAATGTAACACTTGTTACAAAGAATGTAACACTCATGTTAATGTAACACTTGTTACAAAGAACAAGAGACACTCATGTTAATGTAACACTTGTTACAAAGAACAAGAGACACTCATGTTAATGTAACACTTGTTACAAAGAACAAGAGACACTCATGTTAATGTAACACTTGTTACAAAGTCATGTTAATGTAACACTTGTTACAAAGAACAAGAGACACTCATGTTAATGTAACACTTGTTACAAAGAACAAAGACACTCATGTTAATGTAACACTTGTTACAAAGAACAAGAGACACTCATGTTAATGTAACACTTGTTACAAAGAACAAGAGACACTCATGTTAATGTAACACTTGTTACAAAGAACAAGAGACACTCATGTTAATGTAACACTTGTTACAAAGAACAAGAGACACTCATGTTAATGTAACACTTGTTACAAAGAACAAGAGACACTCATGTTAATGTAACACTTGTTACAAAGAACAAGAGACACTCATGTTAATGTAACACTTGTTACAAAGAACAAGAGACACTCATGTTAATATAACACTTGTTACAAAGAACAAGAGACACTCATGTTAATATAACACTTGTTACAAAGAACAAGACACTCATGTTAATGTAACACTTGTTACAAAGAACAAGAAACACTCATGTTAATGTAACACTTGTTACAAAGAACAAGAGACAATCATGTTAATGTAACACTTGTTACAAAGAACAAAGAACAAGACACTCATGTTAATGTAACACTTGTTACAAAGAACAAGAGACACTCATGTTAATGTAACACTTGTTACAAAGAACAAGAGACACTCATGTTAATGTAACACTTGTTACAAAGAACAAGAGACACTCATGTTAATGTAACACTTGTTACAAAGAACAAGAGACACTCATGTTAATGTAACACTTGTTACAAAGAACAAGAGACACTCATGTTAATGTAACACTTGTTACAAAGAACAAGAGACACTCATGTAACACTTGTTAACACTCATGTTAATGTAACACTTGTTACAAAGAACAAGAGACACTCATGTTAATGTAACACTTGTTACAAAGAACAAGAGACACTCATGTTAATGTAACACTTGTTACAAAGAACAAGAGACACTCATGTTAATGTAACACTTGTTACAAAGAACAAGAAACAATCATGTTAATATAACACTTGTTACAAAGAACAAGAGACACTCATGTTAATGTAACACTTGTTACAAAGAACAAGAGACACTCATGTTAATGTAACACTTGTTACAAAGAACAAGAGACACTCATGTTAATGTAACACTTTTTACAAAGAACAAGAGACACTCATGTTAATGTAACACTTGTTACAAAGAACAAGAGACACTCATGTTAATGTAACACTTGTTACAAAGAACAAGAAACAATCATGTCAATGTAACACTTGTTACAAAGAACAAGAGACACTCGTGTTAATGTAACACTTGTTACAAAGAACAAAAGACACTCATGTTAATGTAACACTTGTTACAAAGAACAAGAGACACTCATGTTAATGTAACACTTGTTACAAAGAACAAGAGACACTCATGTTAATGTAACACTTGTTACAAAGAACAAGAGACACTCATGTTAATGTAACACTTGTTACAAAGAACAAGAGACACTCATGTTAATGTAACACTTGTTACAAAGAACAAGAGACACTCATGTTAATGTAACACTTGTTACAAAGAACAAGAGACACTCATGTTAATGTAACACTTGTTACAAAGAACAAGAGACACTCATGTTAATGTAACACTTGTTACAAAGAACAAGAGACACTCATGTTAATGTAACACTTGTTACAAAGAACAAGAGACACTCATGTTAATGTAACACTTGTTACAAAGAACAAGAGACACTCATGTTAATGTAACACTTGTTACAAAGAACAAGAGACACTCATGTTAATGTAACACTTGTTACAAAGAACAAGATGTAACACTCATGTTAATGTAACACTTGTTACAAAGAACAAGAGACACTCATGTTAATGTAACACTTGTTACAAAGAACAAGAGACACTCATGTTAATGTAACACTTGTTACAAAGAACAAGAGACACTCATGTTAATGTAACACTTGTTACAAAGAACAAGAGACACTCATGTTAATGTAACACTTGTTACAAAGAACAAGAGACACTCATGTTAATGTAACACTTGTTACAAAGAACAAGAGACACTCATGTTAATGTAACACTTGTTACAAAGAACAAGAGACACTCATGTTAATGTAACACTTGTTACAAAGAACAAGAGACACTCATGTTAATGTAACACTTGTTACAAAGAACAAGAGACACTCATGTTAATGTAACACTTGTTACAAAGAACAAGAGACACTCATGTTAATGTAACACTTGTTACAAAGAACAAGAGACACTCATGTTAATGTAACACTTGTTACAAAGAACAAGAGACACTCATGTTAATGTAACACTTGTTACAAAGAACAAGAGACACTCATGTTAATGTAACACTTGTTACAAAGAACAAGAGACACTCATGTTAATGTAACACTTGTTACAAAGAACAAGAGACACTCATGTTAATGTAACACTTGTTACAAAGAACAAGAGACACTCATGTTAATGTAACACTTGTTACAAAGAACAAGAGACACTCATGTTAATGTAACACTTGTTACAAAGAACAAGAGACACTCATGTTAATGTAACACTTGTTACAAAGAACAAGAGACACTCATGTTAATGTAACACTTGTTACAAAGAACAAGAGACACTCATGTTAATGTAACACTTGTTACAAAGAACAAAGAACACTCATGTTAATGTAACACTTGTTACAAAGAACAAGAGACACTCATGTTAATGTAACACTTGTTACAAAGAACAAGAGACACTCATGTTAATGTAACACTTGTTACAAAGAACAAGAGACACTCATGTTAATGTAACACTTGTTACAAAGAACAAGAGACACTCATGTTAATGTAACACTTGTTACAAAGAACAAGAGACACTCATGTTAATGTAACACTTGTTACAAAGAACAAGAGACACTCATGTTAATGTAACACTTGTTACAAAGAACAAGAGACACTCATGTTAATGTAACACTTGTTACAAAGAACAAGAGACACTCATGTTAATGTAACACTTGTTACAAAGAACAAGAGACACTCATGTTAATGTAACACTTGTTACAAAGAACAAGAGACACTCATGTTAATGTAACACTTGTTACAAAGAACAAGAGACACTCATGTTAATGTAACACTTGTTACAAAGAACAAGAGACACTCATGTTAATGTAACACTTGTTACAAAGAACAAGAGACACTCATGTTAATGTAACACTTGTTACAAAGAACAAGAGACACTCATGTTAATGTAACACTTGTTACAAAGAACAAGAGACACTCATGTTAATGTAACACTTGTTACAAAGAACAAGAGACACTCATGTTAATGTAACACTTGTTACAAAGAACAAGAGACACTCATGTTAATGTAACACTTGTTACAAAGAACAAGAGACACTCATGTTAATGTAACACTTGTTACAAAGAACAAGAGACACTCATGTTAATGTAACACTTGTTACAAAGAACAAGAGACACTCATGTTAATGTAACACTTGTTACAAAGAACAAGAGACACTCATGTTAATGTAACACTTGTTACAAAGAACAAGAGACACTCATGTTAATGTAACACTTGTTACAAAGAACAAGAGACACTCATGTTAATGTAACACTTGTTACAAAGAACAAGAGAACTCATGTTAATATAACACTTGTTACAAAGAACAAGAGACACTCATGTTAATGTAACACTTGTTACAAAGAACAAGAGACAACTCATGTTAATGTAACACTTGTTACAAAGAACAAGAGACACTCATGTTAATGTAACACTTGTTACAAAGAACAAGAGACACTCATGTTAATGTAACACTTGTTACAAAGAACAAGAGACACTCATGTTAATGTAACACTTGTTACAAAGAACAAGAGACACTCATGTTAATGTAACACTTGTTACAAAGAACAAGAGACACTCATGTTAATGTAACACTTGTTACAAAGAACAAGAGACTCATGTTAATGTAACACTTGTTAATGTAACACTCATGTTAATGTAACACTTGTTACAAAGAACAACACTCACTCATGTTAATGTAACACTTGTTACAAAGAACAAGAGACACTCATGTTAATGTAACACTTGTTACAAAGAACAAGAGACACTCATGTTAATGTAACACTTGTTACAAAGAACAAGAGACACTCATGTTAATGTAACACTTGTTACAAAGAACAAGAGACACTCATGTTAATGTAACACTTGTTACAAAGAACAAGAGACACTCATGTTAATGTAACACTTGTTACAAAGAACAAGAGACACTCATGTTAATGTAACACTTGTTACAAAGAACAAGAGACACTCATGTTAATGTAACACTTGTTACAAAGAACAAGAGACAATCATGTTAATGTAACACTTGTTACAAAGAACAAGAGACACTCATGTTAATGTAACACTTGTTACAAAGAACAAGAGACACTCATGTTAATGTAACACTTGTTACAAAGAACAAGAGACACTCATGTTAATGTAACACTTGTTACAAAGAACAAGAGACACTCATGTTAATGTAACACTTGTTACAAAGAACAAGAGACACTCATGTTAATGTAACACTTGTTACAAAGAACAAGAGACACTCATGTTAATGTAACACTTGTTACAAAGAACAAGAGACACTCATGTTAATGTAACACTTGTTACAAAGAACAAGAGACAACTCATGTTAATGTAACACTTGTTACAAAGAACAAGAGACACTCATGTTAATGTAACACTTGTTACAAAGAACAAGAGACACTCATGTTAATGTAACACTTGTTACAAAGAACAAGAGACACTCATGTTAATGTAACACTTGTTACAAAGAACAAGAGACACTCATGTTAATGTAACACTTGTTACAAAGAACAAGAAGACACTCATGTTAATGTAACACTTGTTACAAAGAACAAGAGACACTCATGTTAATGTAACACTTGTTACAAAGAACAAGAGACACTCATGTTAATGTAACACTTGTTACAAAGAACAAGAGACACTCATGTTAATGTAACACTTGTTACAAAGAACAAGAGACACTCATGTTAATGTAACACTTGTTACAAAGAACAAGAGACACTCATGTTAATGTAACACTTGTTACAAAGAACAAGAGACACTCATGTTAATGTAACACTTGTTACAAAGAACAAGAGACACTCATGTTAATGTAACACTTGTTACAAAGAACAAGAGACACTCATGTTAATGTAACACTTGTTACAAAGAACAAGAACATGTTAATGTAACACTTGTTACAAAGAACAAGAGACACTCATGTTAATGTAACACTTGTTACAAAGAACAAGAGACACTCATGTTAATGTAACACTTGTTACAAAGAACAAGAGACACTCATGTTAATGTAACACTTGTTACAAAGAACAAGAGACACTCATGTTAATGTAACACTTGTTACAAAGAACAAGAGACACTCATGTTAATGTAACACTTGTTACAAAGAACAAGAGACACTCATGTTAATGTAACACTTGTTACAAAGAACAAGAGACACTCATGTTAATGTAACACTTGTTACAAAGAACAAGAGACACTCATGTTAATGTAACACTTGTTACAAAGAACAAGAGACACTCATGTTAATGTAACACTTGTTACAAAGAACACACTCATGTTAATGTAACACTTGTTACAAAGAACAAGAGACACTCATGTTAATGTAACACTTGTTACAAAGAACAAGAGACACTCATGTTAATGTAACACTTGTTACAAAGAACAAGAGACACTCATGTTAATGTAACACTTGTTACAAAGAACAAGAGACACTCATGTGAATGTAACACTTGTTACAAAGAACAAGAGACACTCATGTCAATGTAACACTTGTTACAAAGAACAAGAGACACTCATGTTAATGTAACACTTGTTACAAAGAACAAGAAACAATCATGTTAATGTAACACTTGTTACAAAGAACAAGAGAAACTCATGTTAATGTAACACTTGTTACAAAGAACAAGAGACACTCATGTTAATGTAACACTTGTTACAAAGAACAAAAGACACTCATGTTAATGTAACACTTGTTACAAAGAACAAGAGACACTCATGTTAATGTAACACTTGTTACAAAGAACAAGAGACACTCATGTTAATGTAACACTTGTTACAAAGAACAAGAGACACTCATGTTAATGTAACACTTGTTACAAAGAACAAGAGAACTCATGTTAATGTAACACTTGTTACAAAGAACAAGAGACACTCATGTTAATGTAACACTTGTTACAAAGAACAAGAGACACTCATGTTAATGTAACACTTGTTACAAAGAACAAGAGACACTCATGTTAATGTAACACTTGTTACAAAGAACAAGAGACACTCATGTTAATGTAACACTTGTTACAAAGAACAAGAGAGACACTCATGTTAATGTAACACTTGTTACAAAGAACAAAGACACTCATGTTAATGTAACACTTGTTACAAAGACACTCATGTTAATGTAACACTTGTTACAAAGAACAAGAGACACTCATGTTAATGTAACACTTGTTACAAAGAACAAGAGACACTCATGTTAATGTAACACTTGTTACAAAGAACAAGAGACACTCATGTTAATGTAACACTTGTTACAAAGAACAAGAAACAATCATGTTAATGTAACACTTGTTACAAAGAACAAGAGACACTCATGTTAATGTAACACTTGTTACAAAGAACAAGAGACACTCATGTTAATGTAACACTTGTTACAAAGAACAAGAGACACTCATGTTAATGTAACACTTGTTACAAAGAACAAGAGACACTCATGTTAATGTAACACTTGTTACAAAGAACAAGAGACACTCATGTTAATGTAACACTTGTTACAAAGAACAAGAGACACTCATGTTAATGTAACACTTGTTACAAAGAACAAGAGACACTCATGTTAATGTAACACTTGTTACAAAGAACAAGAGACACTCATGTTAATGTAACACTTGTTACAAAGAACAAGAGACACTCATGTTAATGTAACACTTGTTACAAAGAACAAGAGACACTCATGTTAATGTAACACTTGTTACAAAGAACAAGAGACACTCATGTTAATGTAACACTTGTTACAAAGAACAAGAGACACTCATGTTAATGTAACACTTGTTACAAAGAACAAGAGACACTCATGTTAATGTAACACTTGTTACAAAGAACAAGAACACTCATGTTAATGTAACACTTGTTACAAAGAACAAAGACACTCATGTTAATGTAACACTTGTTACAAAGAACAAGAGACACTCATGTTAATGTAACACTTGTTACAAAGAACAAGAGACACTCATGTTAATGTAACACTTGTTACAAAGAACAAGAGACACTCATGTTAATGTAACACTTGTTACAAAGAACAAGAGACACTCATGTTAATGTAACACACTCATGTTAATGTAACACTTGTTACAAAGAACAAGAGACACTCATGTTAATGTAACACTTGTTACAAAGAACAAGAGACACTCATGTTAATGTAACACTTGTTACAAAGAACAAGAGACACTCATGTTAATGTAACACTTGTTACAAAGAACAAGAGACACTCATGTTAATGTAACACTTGTTACAAAGAACAAGAGACACTCATGTTAATGTAACACTTGTTACAAAGAACAAGAGACAATCATGTTAATGTAACACTTGTTACAAAGAACAAGAGACACTCATGTTAATGTAACACTTGTTACAAAGAACAAGAGACACTCATGTTAATGTAACACTTGTTACAAAGAACAAGAGACACTCATGTTAATGTAACACTTGTTACAAAGAACAAACAAGTTAATGTAACACTTGTTACAAAGAACACTCATGTTAATGTAACACTTGTTACAAAGAACAAGAGACACTCATGTTAATGTAACACTTGTTACAAAGAACTAGAGACACTCATGTTAATGTAACACTTGTTACAATGAACAAGAAACTCATGTTAATGTAACACTTGTTACAAAGAACAAGAGACACTCATGTTAATGTAACACTTGTTACAAAGAACAAGAGACACTCATGTTAATGTAACACTTGTTACAAAGAACAAGAGACACTCATGTTAATGTAACACTTGTTACAAAGAACAAGAAACAATCATGTTAATGTAACACTTGTTACAAAGAACAAGAGACACTCATGTTAATGTAACACTTGTTACAAAGAACAAGAGACACTCATGTTAATGTAACACTTGTTACAAAGAACAAGAGACACTCATGTTAATGTAACACTTGTTACAAAGAACAAGAGACACTCATGTTAATGTAACACTTGTTACAAAGAACAAGAGACACTCATGTTAATGTAACACTTGTTACAAAGAACAAGAGACACTCATGTTAATGTAACACTTGTTACAAAGAACAAGAGACACTCATGTTAATGTAACACTTGTTACAAAGAACAAGAGACACTCATGTTAATGTAACACTTGTTACAAAGAACAAGAGACACTCATGTTAATGTAACACTTGTTACAAAGAACAAGAGACACTCATGTTAATGTAACACTTGTTACAAAGAACAAGAGACACTCATGTTAATGTAACACTTGTTACAAAGAACAAGAGACACTCATGTTAATGTAACACTTGTTACAAAGAACAAGAGACACTCATGTTAATGTAACACTTGTTACAAAGAACAAGAGACACTCATGTTAATGTAACACTTGTTACAAAGAACAACTCATGTTAATGTAACACTTGTTCATGTTAATGTAACACTTGTTACAAAGAACAAGAGACACTCATGTTAATGTAACACTTGTTACAAAGAACAAGAGACACTCATGTTAATGTAACACTTGTTACAAAGAACAAGAGACAACTCATGTTAATGTAACACTTGTTACAAAGAACAAGAGACACTCATGTTAATGTAACACTTGTTACAAAGAACAAGAGACACTCATGTTAATGTAACACTTGTTACAAAGAACAAGAGACACTCATGTTAATGTAACACTTGTTACAAAGAACAAGAGACACTCATGTTAATGTAACACTTGTTACAAAGAACAAGAGACACTCATGTTAATGTAACACTTGTTACAAAGAACAAGAGACACTCATGTTAATGTAACACTTGTTACAAAGAACAAGAGACACTCATGTTAATGTAACACTTGTTACAAAGAACAAGAGACACTCATGTTAATGTAACACTTGTTACAAAGAAAAGAACAAGACTTGTTACAAAGAACACTCATGTTAATGTAACACTTGTTACAAAGAACAAGAGACACTCATGTTAATGTAACACTTGTTACAAAGAACAAGAGACACTCATGTTAATGTAACACTTGTTACAAAGAACAAGAGACACTCATGTTAATGTAACACTTGTTACAAAGAACAAGAGACACTCATGTTAATGTAACACTTGTTACAAAGAACAAGAAACAATCATGTTAATGTAACACTTGTTACAAAGAACAAGAGACACTCATGTTAATGTAACACTTGTTACAAAGAACAAGAGACACTCATGTTAATGTAACACTTGTTACAAAGAACAAGAGACACTCATGTTAATGTAACACTTGTTACAAAGAACAAGAGACACTCATGTTAATGTAACACTTGTTACAAAGAACAAGAGACACTCATGTTAATGTAACACTTGTTACAAAGAACAAGAGACACTCATGTTAATGTAACACTTGTTACAAAGAACAAGAGACACTCATGTTAATGTAACACTTGTTACAAAGAACAAGAGACACTCATGTTAATGTAACACTTGTTACAAAGAACAAGAGACACTCATGTTAATGTAACACTTGTTACAAAGAACAAGAGACACTCATGTTAATGTAACACTTGTTACAAAGAACAAGAGACACTCATGTTAATGTAACACTTGTTACAAAGAACAAGAGACACTCATGTTAATGTAACACTTGTTACAAAGAACAAGAGACACTCATGTTAATGTAACACTTGTTACAAAGAACAAGAGACACTCATGTTAATGTAACACTTGTTACAAAGAACAAGAGACACTCATGTTAATGTAACACTTGTTACAAAGAACAAGAGACACTCATGTTAATGTAACACTTGTTACAAAGAACAAGAGACACTCATGTTAATGTAACACTTGTTACAAAGAACAAGAGACACTCATGTTAATGTAACACTTGTTACAAAGAACAAAGAGACACTCATGTTAATGTAACACTTGTTACAAAGAACAAGAGACACTCATGTTAATGTAACACTTGTTACAAAGAACAAGAGACACTCATGTTAATGTAACACTTGTTACAAAGAACAAGAGACACTCATGTTAATGTAACACTTGTTACAAAGAACAAGAAACAATCATGTTAATGTAACACTTGTTACAAAGAACAAGAGACACTCATGTTAATGTAACACTTGTTACAAAGAACAAGAGACACTCATGTTAATGTAACACTTGTTACAAAGAACAAGAGACACTCATGTTAATGTAACACTTGTTACAAAGAACAAGAGACACTCATGTTAATGTAACACTTGTTACAAAGAACAAGAGACACTCATGTTAATGTAACACTTGTTACAAAGAACAAGAGACACTCATGTTAATGTAACACTTGTTACAAAGAACAAGAGACACTCATGTTAATGTAACACTTGTTACAAAGAACAAGAGACACTCATGTTAATGTAACACTTGTTACAAAGAACAAGAGACACTCATGTTAATGTAACACTTGTTACAAAGAACAAGAGACACTCATGTTAATGTAACACTTGTTACAAAGAACAAGAGACACTCATGTTAATGTAACACTTGTTACAAAGAACAAGAGACACTCATGTTAATGTAACACTTGTTACAAAGAACAAGAGACACTCATGTTAATGTAACACTTGTTACAAAGAACAAGAGACACTCATGTTAATGTAACACTTGTTACAAAGAACAAGAGACACTCATGTTAATGTAACACTTGTTACAAAGAACAAGAGACACTCATGTTAATGTAACACTTGTTACAAAGAACAAGAGACACTCATGTTAATGTAACACTTGTTACAAAGAACAAGAGACACTCATGTTAATGTAACACTTGTTACAAAGAACAAGAGACACTCATGTTAATGTAACACTTGTTACAAAGAACAAGAGACACTCATGTTAATGTAACACTTGTTACAAAGAACAAGAGACACTCATGTTAATGTAACACTTGTTACAAAGAACAAGAGACACTCATGTTAATGTAACACTTGTTACAAAGAACAAGAGACACTCATGTTAATGTAACACTTGTTACAAAGAACAAGAGACACTCATGTTAATGTAACACTTGTTACAAAGAACAAGAGACACTCATGTTAATGTAACACTTGTTACAAAGAACAAGAGACACTCATGTTAATGTAACACTTGTTACAAAGAACAAGAGACACTCATGTTAATGTAACACTTGTTACAAAGAACAAGAGACACTCATGTTAATGTAACACTTGTTACAAAGAACAAGAGACACTCATGTTAATGTAACACTTGTTACAAAGAACAAGAGACACTCATGTTAATGTAACACTTGTTACAAAGAACAAGAGACACTCATGTTAATGTAACACTTGTTACAAAGAACAAGAAACACTCATGTTAATGTAACACTTGTTACAAAGAACAAGAGACACTCATGTTAATGTAACACTTGTTACAAAGAACAAGAGACACTCATGTTAATGTAACACTTGTTACAAAGAACAAGAGACACTCATGTTAATGTAACACTTGTTACAAAGAACAAGAGACACTCATGTTAATGTAACACTTGTTACAAAGAACAAGAGACACTCATGTTAATGTAACACTTGTTACAAAGAACAAGAGACACTCATGTTAATGTAACACTTGTTACAAAGAACAAGAGACACTCATGTTAATGTAACACTTGTTACAAAGAACAAGAGACACTCATGTTAATGTAACACTTGTTACAAAGAACAAGAGACACTCATGTTAATGTAACACTTGTTACAAAGAACAAGAGACACTCATGTTAATGTAACACTTGTTACAAAGAACAAGAGACACTCATGTTAATGTAACACTTGTTACAAAGAACAAGAGACACTCATGTTAATGTAACACTTGTTACAAAGAACAAGAGACACTCATGTTAATGTAACACTTGTTACAAAGAACAAGAGACACTCATGTTAATGTAACACTTGTTACAAAGAACAAGAGACACTCATGTTAATGTAACACTTGTTACAAAGAACAAGAGACACTCATGTTAATGTAACACTTGTTACAAAGAACAAGAGACACTCATGTTAATGTAACACTTGTTACAAAGAACAAGAGACACTCATGTTAATGTAACACTTGTTACAAAGAACAAGAGACAATCATGTTAATGTAACACTTGTTACAAAGAACAAGAGACACTCATGTTAATGTAACACTTGTTACAAAGAACAAGAGACACTCATGTTAATGTAACACTTGTTACAAAGAACAAGAGACACTCATGTTAATGTAACACTTGTTACAAAGAACAAGAGACACTCATGTTAATGTAACACTTGTTACAAAGAACAAGAGACACTCATGTTAATGTAACACTTGTTACAAAGAACAAGAGACACTCATGTTAATGTAACACTTGTTACAAAGAACAAGAGACACTCATGTTAATGTAACACTTGTTACAAAGAACAAGAGACACTCATGTTAATGTAACACTTGTTACAAAGAACAAGAGACACTCATGTTAATGTAACACTTGTTACAAAGAACAAGAGACACTCATGTTAATGTAACACTTGTTACAAAGAACAAGAGACACTCATGTTAATGTAACACTTGTTACAAAGAACAAGAGACACTCATGTTAATGTAACACTTGTTACAAAGAACAAGAGACACTCATGTTAATGTAACACTTGTTACAAAGAACAAGAGACACTCATGTTAATGTAACACTTGTTACAAAGAACAAGAGACACTCATGTTAATGTAACACTTGTTACAAAGAACAAGAGACACTCATGTTAATGTAACACTTGTTACAAAGAACAAGAGACACTCATGTTAATGTAACACTTGTTACAAAGAACAAGAGACACTCATGTTAATGTAACACTTGTTACAAAGAACAAGAAACAATCATGTTAATGTAACACTTGTTACAAAGAACAAGAGACACTCATGTTAATGTAACACTTGTTACAAAGAACAAGAGACACTCATGTTAATGTAACACTTGTTACAAAGAACAAGAGACACTCATGTTAATGTAACACTTGTTACAAAGAACAAGAGACACTCATGTTAATGTAACACTTGTTACAAAGAACAAGAGACACTCATGTTAATGTAACACTTGTTACAAAGAACAAGAGACACTCATGTTAATGTAACACTTGTTACAAAGAACAAGAGACACTCATGTTAATGTAACACTTGTTACAAAGAACAAGAGACACTCATGTTAATGTAACACTTGTTACAAAGAACAAGAGACACTCATGTTAATGTAACACTTGTTACAAAGAACAAGAGACACTCATGTTAATGTAACACTTGTTACAAAGAACAAGAGACACTCATGTTAATGTAACACTTGTTACAAAGAACAAGAGACACTCATGTTAATGTAACACTTGTTACAAAGAACAAGAGACACTCATGTTAATGTAACACTTGTTACAAAGAACAAGAGACACTCATGTTAATGTAACACTTGTTACAAAGAACAAGAGACACTCATGTTAATGTAACACTTGTTACAAAGAACAAGAGACACTCATGTTAATGTAACACTTGTTACAAAGAACAAGAGACACTCATGTTAATGTAACACTTGTTACAAAGAACAAGAGACACTCATGTTAATGTAACACTTGTTACAAAGAACAAGAGACACTCATGTTAATGTAACACTTGTTACAAAGAACAAGAAACAATCATGTTAATGTAACACTTGTTACAAAGAACAAGAGACACTCATGTTAATGTAACACTTGTTACAAAGAACAAGAGACACTCATGTTAATGTAACACTTGTTACAAAGAACAAGAGACACTCATGTTAATGTAACACTTGTTACAAAGAACAAGAGACACTCATGTTAATGTAACACTTGTTACAAAGAACAAGAGACACTCATGTTAATGTAACACTTGTTACAAAGAACAAGAGACACTCATGTTAATGTAACACTTGTTACAAAGAACAAGAGACACTCATGTTAATGTAACACTTGTTACAAAGAACAAGAGACACTCATGTTAATGTAACACTTGTTACAAAGAACAAGAGACACTCATGTTAATGTAACACTTGTTACAAAGAACTCATGTTAAGAACACACTCATGTTAATGTAACACTTGTTACAAAGAACAAGAGACACTCATGTTAATGTAACACTTGTTACAAAGAACAAGAGACACTCATGTTAATGTAACACTTGTTACAAAGAACAAGAGACACTCATGTTAATGTAACACTTGTTACAAAGAACAAGAGACACTCATGTTAATGTAACACTTGTTACAAAGAACAAGAGACACTCATGTTAATGTAACACTTGTTACAAAGAACAAGAGACACTCATGTTAATGTAACACTTGTTACAAAGAACAAGAACACTCATGTTAATGTAACAATGTAACACTTGTTAATGTAACACTTGTTACAAAGAACAAGAGACACTCATGTTAATGTAACACTTGTTACAAAGAACAAGAGACACTCATGTTAATGTAACACTTGTTACAAAGAACAAGAGACACTCATGTTAATGTAACACTTGTTACAAAGAACAAGAGACACTCATGTTAATGTAACACTTGTTACAAAGAACAAGAGACACTCATGTTAATGTAACACTTGTTACAAAGAACAAGAGACACTCATGTTAATGTAACACTTGTTACAAAGAACAAGAGACACTCATGTTAATGTAACACTTGTTACAAAGAACAAGAGACACTCATGTTAATGTAACACTTGTTACAAAGAACAAGAGACACTCATGTTAATGTAACACTTGTTACAAAGAACAAGAAACAATCATGTTAATGTAACACTTGTTACAAAGAACAAGAGACACTCATGTTAATGTAACACTTGTTACAAAGAACAAGAGACACTCATGTTAATGTAACACTTGTTACAAAGAACAAGAGACACTCATGTTAATGTAACACTTGTTACAAAGAACAAGAGACACTCATGTTAATGTAACACTTGTTACAAAGAACTCATGTTAATGTAAAGTTACAAAGAACAAGACACTCATGTTAATGTAACACTTGTTACAAAGAACAAAGAACAAGAAACAATCATGTTAATGTAACACTTGTTACAAAGAACAAGAGACACTCATGTTAATGTAACACTTGTTACAAAGAACAAGAGACACTCATGTTAATGTAACACTTGTTACAAAGAACAAGAGACACTCATGTTAATGTAACACTTGTTACAAAGAACAAGAGACACTCATGTTAATGTAACACTTGTTACAAAGAACAAGAGACACTCATGTTAATGTAACACTTGTTACAAAGAACAAGAGACACTCATGTTAATGTAACACTTGTTACAAAGAACAAAGAGATGTAACTCATGTTAATGTAACACTTGTTGTAAAAGAACAAGAACAAGACACTCATGTTAATGTAACACTTGTTACAAAAACAACAAGAGACATGTTCATGTTAATGTAACACTTGTTACAAAGAACAAGAGACACTCATGTTAATGTAACACTTGTTACAAAGAACAAGAGACACTCATGTTAATGTAACACTTGTTACAAAGAACAAGAGACACTCATGTTAATGTAACACTTGTTACAAAGAACAAGAGACACTCATGTTAATGTAACACTTGTTACAAAGAACAAGAGACACTCATGTTAATGTAACACTTGTTACAAAGAACAAGAGACACTCATGTTAATGTAACACTTGTTACAAAGAACAAGAGACACTCATGTTAATGTAACACTTGTTACAAAGAACAAGAGACACTCATGTTAATGTAACACTTGTTACAAAGAACAAGAGACACTCATGTTAATGTAACACTTGTTACAAAGAACAAGAGACACTCATGTTAATGTAACACTTGTTACAAAGAACAAGAGACACTCATGTTAATGTAACACTTGTTACAAAGAACAAGAGACACTCATGTTAATGTAACACTTGTTACAAAGAACAAGAGACACTCATGTTAATGTAACACTTGTTACAAAGAACAAGAGACACTCATGTTAATGTAACACTTGTTACAAAGAACAAGAAACAATCATGTTAATGTAACACTTGTTACAAAGAACAAGAGACACTCATGTTAATGTAACACTTGTTACAAAGAACAAGAGACACTCATGTTAATGTAACACTTGTTACAAAGAACAAGAGACACTCATGTTAATGTAACACTTGTTACAAAGAACAAGAGACACTCATGTTAATGTAACACTTGTTACAAAGAACAAGAAGACACTCATGTTAATGTAACACTTGTTACAAAGAACAAGAGACACTCATGTTAATGTAACACTTGTTACAAAGAACAAGAGACACTCATGTTAATGTAACACTTGTTACAAAGAACAAGAGACACTCATGTTAATGTAACACTTGTTACAAAGAACAAGAGACACTCATGTTAATGTAACACTTGTTACAAAGAACAAGAGACACTCATGTTAATGTAACACTTGTTACAAAGAACAAGAGACACTCATGTTAATGTAACACTTGTTACAAAGAACAAAGAGACACTCATGTTAATGTAACACTTGTTACAAAGAACAAGAGACACTCATGTTAATGTAACACTTGTTACAAAGAACAAGAGACACTCATGTTAATGTAACACTTGTTACAAAGAACAAGAGACACTCATGTTAATGTAACACTTGTTACAAAGAACAAGAGACACTCATGTTAATGTAACACTTGTTACAAAGAACAAGAGACACTCATGTTAATGTAACACTTGTTACAAAGAACAAGAGACACTCATGTTAATGTAACACTTGTTACAAAGAACAAGACACTCATGTTAATGTAACACTTGTTACAAAGAACAAGAGACACTCATGTTAATGTAACACTTGTTACAAAGAACAAGAGACACTCATGTTAATGTAACACTTGTTACAAAGAACAAGAGACACTCATGTTAATGTAACACTTGTTACAAAGAACAAGAGACACTCATGTTAATGTAACACTTGTTACAAAGAACAAGAGACACTCATGTTAATGTAACACTTGTTACAAAGAACAAGAGACACTCATGTTAATGTAACACTTGTTACAAAGAACAAGAGACACTCTCATGTTAATGTAACACTTGTTACAAAGAACAAGAGACACTCATGTTAATGTAACACTTGTTACAAAGAACAAGAGACACTCATGTTAATGTAACACTTGTTACAAAGAACAACTCATGAGTAACACTCATGTTAATGTAACACTTGTTACAAAGAACAAGAGACACTCATGTTAATGTAACACTTGTTACAAAGAACAAGAAACAATCATGTTAATGTAACACTTGTTACAAAGAACAAGAGACACTCATGTTAATGTAACACTTGTTACTCATGTTAATGTAACACTTGTTACAAAGAACAAGAGACACTCATGTTAATGTAACACTTGTTACAAAGAACAAGAGACACTCATGTTAATGTAACACTTGTTACAAAGAACAAGAGACACTCATGTTAATTAACATGTTAACACTTGTTACAAAGAACAAGAGACACTCATGTTAATGTAACACTTGTTACAAAGAACAAGAGACACTCATGTTAATGTAACACTTGTTACAAAGAACAAGAGACACTCATGTTAATGTAACACTTGTTACAAAGAACAAGAGAACTCATGTTAATGTAACACTTGTTACAAAGAACAAGAGACACTCATGTTAATGTAACACTTGTTACAAAGAACAAGAAACAATCATGTTAATGTAACACTTGTTACAAAGAACAAGAGACACTCATGTTAATGTAACACTTGTTACAAAGAACAAGAGACACTCATGTTAATGTAACACTTGTTACAAAGAACAAGAGACACTCATGTTAATGTAACACTTGTTACAAAGAACAAGAGACACTCATGTTAATGTAACACTTGTTACAAAGAACAAGAGACACTCATGTTAATGTAACACTTGTTACAAAGAACAAGAGACACTCATGTTAATGTAACACTTGTTACAAAGAACAAGAGACACTCATGTTAATGTAACACTTGTTACAAAGAACAAGAGACACTCATGTTAATGTAACACTTGTTACAAAGAACAAGAGACACTCATGTTAATGTAACACTTGTTACAAAGAACAAGAGACACTCATGTTAATGTAACACTTGTTACAAAGAACAAGAGACACTCATGTTAACTCATGTTAATGTAACACTTGTTACAAAGAACAAGAGACACTCATGTTAATGTAACACTTGTTACAAAGAACAAGAGACACTCATGTTAATGTAACACTTGTTACAAAGAACAAGAGACACTCATGTTAATGTAACACTTGTTACAAAGAACAAGAGACACTCATGTTAATGTAACACTTGTTACAAAGAACAAGAAACAATCATGTTAATGTAACACTTGTTACAAAGAACAAGAGACACTCATGTTAATGTAACACTTGTTACAAAGAACAAGAGACACTCATGTTAATGTAACACTTGTTACAAAGAACAAGAGACACTCATGTTAATGTAACACTTGTTACAAAGAACAAGAGACACTCATGTTAATGTAACACTTGTTACAAAGAACAAGAGACACTCATGTTAATGTAACACTTGTTACAAAGAACAAAGAACAAGACACTCATGTTAATGTTAATGTAACACTTGTTACAAAGAACAAGAGACACTCATGTTAATGTAACACTTGTTACAAAGAACAAGAGACACTCATGTTAATGTAACACTTGTTACAAAGAACAAGAGACACTCATGTTAATGTAACACTTGTTACAAAGAACAAGAGACACTCATGTTAATGTAACACTTGTTACAAAGAACAAGAGACACTCATGTTAATGTAACACTTGTTACAAAGAACAAGAGACACTCATGTTAATGTAACACTTGTTACAAAGAACAAGAAACAATCATGTTAATGTAACACTTGTTACAAAGAACAAGAGACACTCATGTTAATGTAACACTTGTTACAAAGAACAACACTCATGTTAACACTTGTTCATGTTAATGTAACACTTGTTACAAAGAACAAGAGACACTCATGTTAATGTAACACTTGTTACAAAGAACAAGAGACACTCATGTTAATGTAACACTTGTTACAAAGAACAAGAGACACTCATGTTAATGTAACACTTGTTACAAAGAACAAGAGACACTCATGTTAATGTAACACTTGTTACAAAGAACAAGAAGACACTCATGTTAATGTAACAACAAACTTGTTACAAAGAACAAGACACTCTATGTTAATGTAACACTTGTTACAAAGAACAAGAGACACTCATGTTAATGTAACACTTGTTACAAAGAACAAGAGACACTCATGTTAATGTAACACTTGTTACAAAGAACAAGAGACACTCATGTTAATGTAACACTTGTTACAAAGAACAAGAGACACTCATGTTAATGTAACACTTGTTACAAAGAACAAGAGACACTCATGTTAATGTAACACTTGTTACAAAGAACAAGAGACACTCATGTTAATGTAACACTTGTTACAAAGAACAAGAGACACTCATGTTAATGTAACACTTGTTACAAAGAACAAGAGACACTCATGTTAATATAACACTTGTTACAAAGAACAAGAGAACACTCATGTTAATGTAACACTTGTTACAAAGAACAAGAGACACTCATGTTAATGTAACACTTGTTACAAAGAACAAGAGACACTCATGTTAATGTAACACTTGTTACAAAGAACAAGAGACACTCATGTTAATGTAACACTTGTTACAAAGAACAAGAGACACTCATGTTAATGTAACACTTGTTACAAAGAACAACTTGTTACAAAGAACACTCATGTTAATGTAACACTTGTTACAAAGAACAAGAGACACTCATGTTAATGTAACACTTGTTACAAAGAACAAGAGACACTCATGTTAATGTAACACTTGTTACAAAGAACAAGAGACACTCATGTTAATGTAACACTTGTTACAAAGAACATGTTAATGTAACAGAGAACACTCATGTTAATGTAACACTTGTTACAAAGAACAAGAGACACTCATGTTAATGTAACACTTGTTACAAAGAACAAGAGACACTCATGTTAATGTAACACTTGTTACAAAGAACAAGAGACACTCATGTTAATGTAACACTTGTTCATGTTAATGTAACACTTGTTACAAAGAACAAGAGACACTCATGTTAATGTAACACTTGTTACAAAGAACAAGAGACACTCATGTTAATGTAACACTTGTTACAAAGAACAAGAGACACTCATGTTAATGTAACACTTGTTACAAAGAACAAGAGACACTCATGTTAATGTAACACTTGTTACAAAGAACAAGAGAACAATCATGTTAATGTAACACTTGTTACAAAGAACAAGAGACACTCATGTTAATGTAACACTTGTTACAAAGAACAAGAGACACTCATGTTAATGTAACACTTGTTACAAAGAACAAGAGACACTCATGTTAATGTAACACTTGTTACAAAGAACAAGAGACACTCATGTTAATGTAACACTTGTTACAAAGAACAAGAGACACTCATGTTAATGTAACACTTGTTACAAAGAACAAGAGACACTCATGTTAATGTAACACTTGTTACAAAGAACAAGAGACACTCATGTTAATGTAACACTTGTTACAAAGAACAAGAGACACTCATGTTAATGTAACACTTGTTACAAAGAACAAGAGACACTCATGTTAATGTAACACTTGTTACAAAGAACAAGAGACACTCATGTTAATGTAACACTTGTTACAAAGAACAAGAGACACTCATGTTAATGTAACACTTGTTACAAAGAACAAGAGACACATGTTAATGTCATGTTAATGTAACACTTGTTACAAAGAACAAGAGACACTCATGTTAATGTAACACTTGTTACAAAGAACAAGAGACACTCATGTTAATGTAACACTTGTTACAAAGAACAAGAGACAATCATGTTAATGTAACACTTGTTACAAAGAACAAGAGACACTCATGTTAATGTAACACTTGTTACAAAGAACACTCATGTTAACACTCATGTTAATGTAACACTTGTTACAAAGACAAAGAACAAGAGACACTCATGTTAATGTAACACTTGTTACAAAGAACAAGAGACACTCATGTTAATGTAACACTTGTTACAAAGAACAAGAGACACTCATGTTAATGTAACACTTGTTACAAAGAACAAGAGACAATCATGTTAATGTAACACTTGTTACAAAGAACAAGAGACACTCATGTTAATGTAACACTTGTTACAAAGAACAAGAGACACTCATGTTAATGTAACACTTGTTACAAAGAACAAGAGAACTCATGTTAATGTAACACTTGTTACAAAGAACAAGAGACACTCATGTTAATGTAACACTTGTTACAAAGAACAAGAGAACTCATGTTAATGTAACACTTGTTACAAAGAACAAGAGACACTCATGTTAATGTAACACTTGTTACAAAGAACAAGAGACACTCATGTTAATGTAACACTTGTTACAAAGAACAAGAGACACTCATGTTAATGTAACACTTGTTACAAAGAACAAGAGACACTCATGTTAATGTAACACTTGTTTCATGTTAATGTAACACTTGTTACAAAGAACAAGAGACACTCATGTTAATGTAACACTTGTTACAAAGAACAAGAGACACTCATGTTAATGTAACACTTGTTACAAAGAACAAGAGACACTCATGTTAATGTAACACTTGTTACAAAGAACAAGAGACACTCATGTTAATGTAACACTTGTTACAAAGAACAAGAGACAATCATGTTAATGTAACACTTGTTACAAAGAACAAGAGACACTCATGTTAATGTAACACTTGTTACAAAGAACAAGAGACACTCATGTTAATGTAACACTTGTTACAAAGAACAAGAGACAATCATGTTAATGTAACACTTGTTACAAAGAACAAGAGACACTCATGTTAATGTAACACTTGTTACAAAGAACAAGAGACACTCATGTTAATGTAACACTTGTTACAAAGAACAAGAGACACTCATGTTAATGTAACACTTGTTACAAAGAACAAGAGACACTCATGTTAATGTAACACTTGTTACAAAGAACAAGAGACACTCATGTTAATGTAACACTTGTTACAAAGAACAAGAGACACTCATGTTAATGTAACACTTGTTACAAAGAACAAGAGACACTCATGTTAATGTAACACTTGTTACAAAGAACAAGAGACACTCATGTTAATGTAACACTTGTTACAAAGAACAAGAGACACTCATGTTAATGTAACACTTGTTACAAAGAACAAGAGACACTCATGTTAATGTAACACTTGTTACAAAGAACAAGAGACACTTGTTACAAAGAACAAGAGACACTCATGTTAATGTAACACTTGTTACAAAGAACAAGAGACACTCATGTTAATGTAACACTTGTTACAAAGAACAAGAGACACTCATGTTAATGTAACACTTGTTACAAAGAACAAGAGACACTCATGTTAATGTAACACTTGTTACAAAGAACAAGAGACACTCATGTTAATGTAACACTTGTTACAAAGAACAAGTAACACACTCATGTTAATGTAACACTTGTTACAAAGAACAAGAGACACTCATGTTAATGTAACACTTGTTACAAAGAACAAGAGACACTCATGTTAATGTAACACTTGTTACAAAGAACAAGAGACACTCATGTTAATGTAACACTTGTTACAAAGAACAAGAGACACTCATGTTAATGTAACACTTGTTACAAAGAACAAGAGACACTCATGTTAATGTAACACTTGTTACAAAGAACAAGAGACACTCATGTTAATGTAACACTTGTTACAAAGAACAAGAGACACTCATGTTAATGTAACACTTGTTACAAAGAACAAGAGACACTCATGTTAATGTAACACTTGTTACAAAGAACAAGAGACACTCATGTTAATGTAACACTTGTTACAAAGAACAAGAGACACTCATGTTAATGTAACACTTGTTACAAAGAACAAGAGACATTCATGTTAATGTGACAATTGTTACGAAGAACAAGAGAATCATGTTAATGTAACACTTGTTACAAAGAACAAGAGACAATCATGTTAATGTAACACTTGTTACAAAGAACAAGAGACACTCATGTTAATGTAACACTTGTTACAAAGAACAAGAGACACTCATGTTAATGTAACACTTGTTACAAAGAACAAAAGACACTCATGTTAATGTAACACTTGTTACAAAGAACAAGAGACACTCATGTTAATGTAACACTTGTTACAAAGAACAAGAAACAATCATGTCAATGTAACACTTGTTACAAAGAACAAGAGACACTCATGTTAATGTAACACTTGTTACAAAGAACAAGAGACACTCATGTTAATGTAACACTTGTTACAAAGAACAAGAAACACTCATGTTAATGTAACACTTGTTACAAAGAACAAGAAACAATCATGTCAATGTAACACTTGTTACAAAGAACAAGAGACACTCATGTTAATGTAACACTTGTTACAAAGAACAAGAGACACTCATGTTAATGTAACACTTGTTACAAAGAACAAGAGACACTCATGTTAATGTAACACTTGTTACAAAGAAGAAAAGACACTCATGTTAATGTAACACTTGTTACAAAGAACTAGAGACACTCATGTTAATGTAACACTTGTTACAAAGAACAACAGACACTCATGTTAATGTAACACTTGTTACAAAGAACAAGAGACACTCATGTTAATGTAACACTTGTTACAAAGAACAAGAGACACTCATGTTAATGTAACACTTGTTACAAAGAACAAGAGACACTCATGTTAATGTAACACTTGTTACAAAGAACAAGAGACACTCATGTTAATGTAACACTTGTTACAAAGAACAAGAGACACTCATGTTAATGTAACACTTGTTACAAAGAACAAGAGACACTCATGTTAATGTAACACTTGTTACAAAGAACAAGAGACACTCATGTTAATGTAACACTTGTTACAAAGAACAAGAGACACTCATGTTAATGTAACACTTGTTACAAAGAACAAGAGACACTCATGTTAATGTAACACTTGTTACAAAGAACAAGAGACACTCATGTTAATGTAACACTTGTTACAAAGAACAAGAGACACTCATGTTAATGTAACACTTGTTACAAAGAACAAGAGACACTCATGTTAATGTAACACTTGTTACAAAGAACAAGAGACACTCATGTTAATGTAACACTTGTTACAAAGAACAAGAGACACTCATGTTAATGTAACACTTGTTACAAAGAACAAGAGACACTCATGTTAATGTAACACTTGTTACAAAGAACAAGAGACACTCATGTTAATGTAACACTTGTTACAAAGAACAAAGAGACACTCATGTTAATGTAACACTTGTTACAAAGAACAAGAGACACTCATGTTAATATAACACTTGTTACAAAGAACAAGAGACACTCATGTTAATGTAACACTTGTTACAAAGAACAAGAGACACTCATGTTAATGTAACACTTGTTACAAAGAACAAGAGACACTCATGTTAATGTAACACTTGTTACAAAGAACAAGAAGACACTCATGTTAATGTAACACTTGTTACAAAGAACAAGAGACACTCATGTTAATGTAACACTTGTTACAAAGAACAAGAGACACTCATGTTAATGTAACACTTGTTACAAAGAAGAACAAGACACTCATGTTAATGTAACACTTGTTACAAAGAACAAGAGACACTCATGTTAATGTAACACTTGTTACAAAGAACAAGAGACACTCATGTTAATGTAACACTTGTTACAAAGAACAAGAGACACTCATGTTAATGTAACACTTGTTACAAAGAACAAGAGACACTCATGTTAATGTAACACTTGTTACAAAGAACAAGAGACACTCATGTTAATGTAACACTTGTTACAAAGAACAAGAGACACTCATGTTAATGTAACACTTGTTACAAAGAACAAGAGACACTCATGTTAATGTAACACTTGTTACAAAGAACAAGAGACACTCATGTTAATGTAACACTTGTTACAAAGAACAAGAGACACTCATGTTAATGTAACACTTGTTACAAAGAACAAGAGACACTCATGTTAATGTAACACTTGTTACAAAGAACAAGAGACACTCATGTTAATGTAACACTTGTTACAAAGAACAAGAGACACTCATGTTAATGTAACACTTGTTACAAAGAACAAGAGACACTCATGTTAATGTAACACTTGTTACAAAGAACAAGAGACACTCATGTTAATGTAACACTTGTTACAAAGAACAAGAGACACTCATGTTAATGTAACACTTGTTACAAAGAACAAGAGACACTCATGTTAATGTAACACTTGTTACAAAGAACAAGAGACACTCATGTTAATGTAACACTTGTTACAAAGAACAAGAGACACTCATGTTAATGTAACACTTGTTACAAAGAACAAGAGACACTCATGTTAATGTAACACTTGTTACAAAGAACAAGAGACACTCATGTTAATGTAACACTTGTTACAAAGAACAAGAGACACTCATGTTAATGTAACACTTGTTACAAAGAACAAGAGACACTCATGTTAATGTAACACTTGTTACAAAGAACAAGAGACACTCATGTTAATGTAACACTTGTTACAAAGAACAAGAGACACTCATGTTAATGTAACACTTGTTACAAAGAACAAGAGACACTCATGTTAATGTAACACTTGTTACAAAGAACAAGAGACACTCATGTTAATGTAACACTTGTTACAAAGAACAAGAGACACTCATGTTAATGTAACACTTGTTACAAAGAACAAGAGACACTCATGTTAATGTAACACTTGTTACAAAGAACAAGAGACACTCATGTTAATGTAACACTTGTTACAAAGAACAAGAGACACTCATGTTAATGTAACACTTGTTACAAAGAACAAGAGACACTCATGTTAATGTAACACTTGTTACAAAGAACAAGAGACACTCATGTTAATGTAACACTTGTTACAAAGAACAAGAGACACTCATGTTAATGTAACACTTGTTACAAAGAACAAGAGACACTCATGTTAATGTAACACTTGTTACAAAGAACAAGAGACACTCATGTTAATGTAACACTTGTTACAAAGAACAAGAGACACTCATGTTAATGTAACACTTGTTACAAAGAACAAGAGACACTCATGTTAATGTAACACTTGTTACAAAGAACAAGAGACACTCATGTTAATGTAACACTTGTTACAAAGAACAAGAGACACTCATGTTAATGTAACACTTGTTACAAAGAACAAGAGACACTCATGTTAATGTAACACTTGTTACAAAGAACAAGAGACACTCATGTTAATGTAACACTTGTTACAAAGAACAAGAGACACTCATGTTAATGTAACACTTGTTACAAAGAACAAGAGACACTCATGTTAATGTAACACTTGTTACAAAGAACAAGAGACACTCATGTTAATGTAACACTTGTTACAAAGAACAAGAGACACTCATGTTAATGTAACACTTGTTACAAAGAACAAGAGACACTCATGTTAATGTAACACTTGTTACAAAGAACAAGAGACACTCATGTTAATGTAACACTTGTTACAAAGAACAAGAGACAATCATGTTAATGTAACACTTGTTACAAAGAACAAGAGAACTCATGTTAATGTAACACTTGTTACAAAGAACAAGAGACACTCATGTTAATGTAACACTTGTTACAAAGAACAA
>NW_027467782.1:32339301-32368238 GCF_004210375.1 Tachypleus tridentatus
AATGTAACACTTGTTACAAAGAAGAAGAGACACTCATGTTAATATAAGACTTGCTACTAAGAACAAGAAACAATCATGTCAATGTAACACTTGTTACAAAGAACTAAATACACTCATGTTAATGTAACACTTGTTACTCATTAATAAAGTAACACTTGTTAAAAGAAAAAAGACACTCATGTTTATGTAACACTTATTACAAAGAACAGAGAGAAGTGTTAATATAAAACTTTTCCAAAGAACAAGGGACATTCATGTTAGTGTGACACATTTGGGAAAGTAATACAAAATACAATAAGAAACGATTTGCTTGAATAAACTTGTACAAATATTTTCTGAAATGAGGAGGTTACCAGATTATCCCAGGCAAATCCTGGAATGGGTTAGAATATCGTGGCTCATCCTGTTTTAATAATATATTTGAATGAGCAAATGATGCTGTTGTGGTAATATATTGCTCAGTAATTTGAATTTATTCCTGATTTTTTATGGCAGTTATGAGGTATGTCAAGCCAATCAACCTTATATTTAGTTATTGTAGAAAAAAATAAGATAAAATATAAAACTCTTTCTCAGTAAAATACTTTTGATATTAATTTGGTAGGTTTTGAGATTATGCAAATGACATTGAAAATATTGGATGTTGAAAAGTTTTTTTTAATGTAACTTGAAAACCACCCACCTTACACTAAAGGCAGTCAGCACTGACTCCTTGTATTTATGGTTAATTATTTAGTAAAATTCATATATTTTCGGTCTTTTAGTGTTTACTGAGATCTTGGCAAACTTTACGAACATACATTAATTACTGTCAGTGTATGCATACTGTGCATACTTTTATGGTTACAAGTTATTTACCATGATGGCTACAAGGTTTTGTGAAGTAAATAGCCCATTTCAAAATGGCTTGTTCTTGTAACAATAAGGTTGGACTAAATTTGCCATTCAATACTTATAGAGTTAGCTTTATCTCTTTCAAGTGTTACATTAACATGAGTGTCTCTTGTTCTTTGTAACAAGTGTTATATTAACATGAGTGTTTCTTGTTGTTTTTTGTAACAGTGTTATATTAACATGATTGTATTCTTGTTCTTTGTAACAAGTGTTACATTAACATGAGTGTTTCTTGTTCTTTGTAACAAGTGTTACATTAACATGAGTGTCTCTTGTTCTTTGTAACAAGTGTTACATTAACATGAGTGTCTCTTGTTCTTTGTAACAAGTGTTACATTAACATGAGTGTCTCTTGTTCTTTGTAACAAGTGTTACATTAACATGAGTGTCTCTTGTTCTTTGTAACAAGTGTTTGTTATTAACATGTGTCTCTTGTTCTTTGTAACAAGTGTTACATTAACATGAGTTCTCTTGTTCTTTGTAACAAGTGTTACATTAACATGAGTGTCTCTTGTTCTTTGTAACAAGTGTTACATTAACATGAGTGTCTCTTGTTCTTTGTAACAAGTGTTACATTAACATGAGTGTCTCTTGTTCTTTGTAACAAGTGTTACATTAACATGAGTGTCTCTTGTTCTTTGTAACAAGTGTTACATTAACATGAGTGTCTCTTGTTCTTTGTAACAAGTGTTACATTAACATGAGTGTCTCTTGTTCTTTGTAACAAGTGTTACATTAACATGAGTGTCTCTTGTTCTTTGTAACAAGTGTTACATTAACATGAGTGTTTCTTGTTCTTTGTAACAAGTGTTACATTAACATGAGTGTGTTCTTGTTCTTTGTAACAAGTGTTACATTAACTTGTTCTTTGTAACAAGTGTTACATTAACATGATTTCTTGTTCTTTGTAACAAGTGTTACATTAACATGAGTGTCTCTTGTTCTTTGTAACAAGTGTTACATTAACATGAGTGTCTCTTGTTCTTTGTAACAAGTGTTACATTAACATGAGTTCTTTGTAACAAGTGTTACATTAACATGTTCTTTGTAACAAGTGTTACATTAACATGAGTGTTTCTTGTTCTTTGTAACAAGTGTTACATTAACATGAGTGTCTCTTGTTCTTTGTAACAAGTGTTACATTAACATGAGTGTCTCTTGTTCTTTGTAACAAGTGTTACATTAACATGAGTGTGTCTCTTGTTCTTTGTAACAAGTGTTACATTAACATGAGTGTCTCTTGTTCTTTGTAACAAGTGTTACATTAACATGAGTGTCTCTTGTTCTTTGTAACAAGTGTTACATTAACAAGTGTTACATTAACATGAGTGTCTTGTTCTTTGTAACAAGTGTTACATTAACAAGTGTTATATTGTTCTCTTGTTCTTTGTAACAAGTGATTGTCTCTTGTTCTTTGTAACAAGTGTTACATTAACATGAGTGTCTCTTGTTCTTTGTAACAAGTGTTACATTAACATGAGTGTCTCTTGTTCTTTGTAACAAGTGTTACATTAACATGAGTGTCTCTTGTTCTTTGTAACAAGTGTTATATTAACATGAGTTTCTTGTTCTTTGTAACAAGTGTTACATTAACATGTTACATGTCTCTTGTTCTTTGTAACAAGTGTTACATTAACATGAGTGTCTCTTGTTCTTTGTAACAAGTGTTACATTAACATGAGTGTCTCTTGTTCTTTGTAACAAGTGTTACATTAACATGAGTGTCTCTTGTTCTTTGTAACAAGTGTTACATTAACATGAGTGTCTCTTGTTCTTTGTAACAAGTGTTATATTAACATGAGTGTCTCTTGTTCTTTGTAACAAGTGTTACATTAACATGAGTGTCTCTTGTTCTTTGTAACAAGTGTTACATTAACATGAGTGTCTCTTGTTCTTTGTAACAAGTGTTACATTAACATGATTGTTTCTTGTTCTTTGTAACAAGTGTTACATTTTGTAACAAGTGTTCTTTGTAACAAGTGTTACATTAACTTGTTCTTTGTAACAAGTGTTACATTAACATGAGTGTGTTCTTGTTCTTTGTAACAAGTGTTACATTAACATGAGTGTCTCTTGTTCTTTGTAACAAGTGTTACAGTGTCTCTTGTTCTTTGTAACAAGTTAACATGAGTGTCTCTTGTTCTTTGTAACAAGTGTTATTAATTAACATGAGTGTCTCTTGTTCTTTGTAACAAGTGTTACATTAACATGAGTGTCTCTTGTTCTTTGTAACAAGTGTTACATTAACATGAGTGTCTCTTGTTCTTTGTAACAAGTGTTACATTAACATGAGTGTCTCTTGTTCTTTGTAACAAGTGTTACATTAACATTGTAACAAGTTGTTACATTAACATGAGTGTCTCTTGTTCTTTGTAACAAGTGTTACATTAACATGAGTGTCTCTTGTTCTTTGTAACAAGTGTTACATTAACATGAGTGTGTTTCTTGTTCTTTGTAACAAGTGTTACATTAACATGAGTGTCTCTTGTTCTTTGTAACAAGTGTTACATTAACATGAGTGTTTCTTGTTCTTTGTAACAAGTGTTACATTAACATGAGTGTCTCTTGTTCTTTGTAACAAGTGTTACATTAACATGAGTGTCTCTTGTTCTTTGTAACAAGTGTTACATTAACATGAGTGTCTTTGTTCTTTGTAACAAGTGTTACATTAACATGAGTGTCTCTTGTTCTTTGTAACAAGTGTTACATTAACATGAGTGTCTCTTGTTCTTTGTAACAAGTGTTATTAACATGAGTGTCTCTTGTTCTTTGTAACAAGTGTTACATTAACATGAGTGTCTCTTGTTCTTTGTAACAAGTGTTACATTAACATGAGTGTCTCTTGTTCTTTGTAACAAGTGTTATATTAACATGAGTGTGTCTTGTTCTTGTTCTTTGTAACAAGTGTTTACATTAACATGAGTGTCTCTTGTTCTTTGTAACAAGTGTTACATTAACATGATGTCTCTTGTTCTTTGTGTGTGTCTCTTGTTCTTTGTAACAAGTGTTACATTAACATGAGTGTCTCTTGTTCTTTGTAACAAGTGTTACATTAACATGAGTGTCTCTTGTTCTTGTAACAAGTGTTACATTAACATGAGTGTCTCTTGTTCTTTGTAACAAGTGTTACATTAACATGATGTCTCTTGTTCTTTGTAACAAGTGTTACATTAACATGAGTGTCTCTCTTGTTCTTTGTAACAAGTGTTACATTAACATGAGTGTCTCTTGTTCTTTGTAACAAGTGTTACATTAACATGAGTGTCTCTTGTTCTTTGTAACAAGTGTTACATTAACATGAGTGTCTCTTGTTGTTTTGTAACAAGTGTTACATTAACTTGTTCTTTGTAACAAGTGTTACATTAACATGAGTGTCTCTTGTTCTTTGTAACAAGTGTTACATTAACATGAGAGTGTTTCTTGTTCTTTGTAACAAGTGTTACATTAACATGATTGTTTCTTGTTCTTTGTAACAAGTGTTACATTAACATGATTGTCTCTTGTTCTTTGTAACAAGTGTTACATTAACATGAGTGTCTCTTGTTCTTTGTAACAAGTGTTACATTAACATGAGTGTCTCTTGTTTTTGTTCTTTGTAACAAGTGTTACATTAACATGAGTGTCTCTTGTTCTTTGTAACAAGTGTTACATTAACATGAGTGTTCTTTTTGTTGTTCTTTGTAACAAGTGTTACATTAACATGAGTGTCTCTTGTTCTTTGTAACAAGTGTACATTATTAACATGAGTGTCTCTTGTTCTTTGTAACAAGTGTTATATTAACATGAGTCTCTTGTTCTTTGTAACAAGTGTTACATTAACATGATTGTCTCTTGTTCTTTGTAACAAGTGTTACATTAACATGATTGTCTCTTGTTCTTTGTAACAAGTGTTACATTAACATGAGTGTCTCTTGTTCTTTGTAACAAGTGTTACATTAACAATGTCTCTTGTTCTTTGTAAGTTCTCTTGTTGTTTTGTAACAAGTGTTACATTAACATGAGTGTCTTTTGTTCTTTGTAACAAGTGTTACATTAACATGAGTGTCTCTTGTTCTTTGTAACAAGTGTTACATTAACATGAGTGTCTCTTGTTCTTTGTTGTTCATTTGTAACAAGTGTTACATTAACATGAGTGTCTCTTGTTCTTTGTAACAAGTGTTACATTAACATGAGTGTCTCTTGTTCTTTGTAACAAGTGTGTTCTTTTAACATTAACATGAGTGTCTCTTGTTCTTTGTAACAAGTGTTACATTAACATGAGTGTCTCTTGTTCTTTGTAACAAGTGTTACATTAACATGATTGTGTCTTGTTCTTTGTAACAAGTGTTACATTAACATGAGTGTCTCTTGTTCTTTGTAACAAGTGTTACATTAACATGAGTGTCTCTTGTTCTTTGTAACAAGTGTTACATTAACATGAGTGTCTCTTGTTCTTTGTAACAAGTGTTACATTAACATGAGTGTCTCTTGTTCTTTGTAACAAGTGTTACATTAACATGTGTTCATTCTTGTTCTTTGTAACAAGTGTTACATTAACATGATTGTTTCTTGTTCTTTGTAACAAGTGTTACATTAACATGAGTGTCTCTTGTTCTTTGTAACAAGTGTTACATTAACATGAGTGTCTCTTGTTCTTTGTAACAAGTGTTATATTAACATGAGTGTCTCTTGTTCTTTGTAACAAGTGTTACACAGTGTTACATTAACAAGTGTTACATTAACATGAGTTCTTGTTCTTTGTAACAAGTGTTACATTAACATGAGTGTCATTCTGAGTTCTTTGTTCTTTGTAACAAGTGTTACATTAACATGAGTGTCTCTTGTTCTTTGTAACAAGTGTTACATTAACATGAGTGTCTCTTGTTTTGTAACAAGTGTTACATTAACATGAGTGTCTCTTGTTCTTTGTAACAAGTGTTATATTAACATGAGTGTTCTCTTGTTCTTTGTAACAAGTGTTATATTAACATGATTGTCTCTTGTTCTTTGTAACAAGTGTTACATTAACATGAGTGTCTCTTGTTCTTTGTAACAAGTGTTACATTAACATGAGTGTCTCTTGTTCTTTGTAACAAGTGTTACATTAACATGAGTGTCTCTTGTTCTTTGTAACAAGTGTTACATTAACATGAGTGTCTCTTGTTCTTTGTAACAAGTGTTACATTAACATGAGTGTCTCTTGTTCTTTGTAACAAGTGTTACATTAACATGATTGTGTTCTTTGTAACAAGTGTTTGTAACAAGTGTTACATTAACATGAGTGTCTCTTGTTCTTTGTAACAAGTGTTACATTAACATGAGTGTCTCTTGTTCTTTGTAACAAGTGTTACATTAACATGAGTGTCTCTTGTTCTTTGTAACAAGTGTTATATTAACATGAGTGTCTCTTGTTCTTTGTAACAAGTGTTACATTAACATGAGTGTCTCTTGTTCTTTGTAATTAACATGTAACAAGTGTTCATTCTTGTTCTTTGTAACAAGTGTTACATTAACATGAGTGTCTCTTGTTCTTTGTAACAAGTGTTACATTAACATGAGTGTGTCTCTTGTTCTTTGTAACAAGTGTTACATTAACATGAGTGTCTCTTGTTCTTTGTAACAAGTGTTACATTAACATGAGTGTCTCTTGTTCTTTGTAACAAGTGTTACATTAACATGAGTGTTTCTTGTTCTTTGTAACTTGTTCTTTGTAACAAGTGTTACATTAACATGAGTGTCTCTTGTTCTTTGTAACAAGTGTTACATTAACATGAGTGTCTCTTGTTCTTTGTAACAAGTGTTACATTAACATGAGTGTGTTTCTTGTTCTTTGTAACAAGTGTTACATTAACATGATTGTTTCTTGTTCTTTGTAACAAGTGTTACATTAACATGAGTGTTTCTTGTTCTTTGTAACAAGTGTTACATTAACATTGAGTGTTCTTGTTCTTTGTAACAAGTTAACAGTGTTACATTAACAGTGTTGTTTCTTGTTTGGTAACAAGTGTAATATTAGCATACAGGTGTCTTATTCTTTTGTAATATGTGCTATATTAGCATTTTAGTGTTTTCTTTGTCTTTTGTAACAAGTGTTTATATTAACATGGATTGTCTCTTTGCCCTTTGTAAAAAGTGTTACAGCATCATTATTTTTTCTTGTTCTTCGTAAAACAGTGTTATATGTTTCTAGACTTATTTTGTTGCTTTTGTAACAGTGTTACATTAACATGAGAGTCCCTTGTTCCTTGTAAACAAGTGTTATAATAACAACGAGTGTATGTTGTTTTTGTAATATGTGTAAGCATTAACATGAGTGTCTTATATTCTTTGTAACAATTGTTACATTAACGCAACTTTCTCTAGTTCTTTGTGTAACAAGTGTTACATTCACATGATTGTCTCTTGTTCTTTGTAAAATTGTTACATTACCATGGGTGTCTCTGTCCTCTTTGTAACAAGGTGTTGTATTAACACGACTGTGTCTTGTTCTTTTTAACATGTAAGTTATATTAACATGAATTGTCTTTTTTGTTCTTTGTAACAAGTGTTACTAATGATGTCTATATGTTTTTTGTACAAGTGTTATAGTAACACGAGTTGTTGTTTTATTCTTGCAACATGTTAGATTGACATGATTGTTTCTTGTTCTTTGCAACAAGTGTTATATGCTATGATTGTCTCTTGTTCTTTGTAACAAGTGTTACATGCTTACGAGTGTCTCTAGTTCTTTGTAACAAGTGTTATATTAACGCAGCAAGTTCTTTTGTTCTTTGTAACAAGTGTTACATTAACATGAGTGTCTCTTCTCTTGTAACAAGTGTTATATTTACACGATGAGTGTTTCTTGTTCTTCGTAACAAGTGTCATATTAACATGAGTGACTCTCTTGTTCTTTGTAACAAGTGTTACATTAACATTAGTGTCTCCCCTAGTCTTTGTAACAAGTGTTACATTAACATGAGTGTCTCTTGTTCTTTGTTGTAACATGTTACATTAACATGAAAAGTTTCTTGTTCTTTTAGTAACAAGTGTTATATTGACACGATTATTTTTTGTTCTTTGTAGCAAGTGTTACATGTTAACACGATGTCTCTCGTTCTTTTGTAACAAGTGTTATATTAACATGATTGTTTCTTGTTCTTTGTAACAAGTGTTACATTAACATGAGTGTTTTTCTTGTTCTTTGTAACAAATGTTATATTAACATGATTGTCTCTTGTTCTTTGTAAAGAGTGTTATATATATTAACATGAGTGTCTTGTTCTTTTGTAACAAGTGTTATATTAACATGATTGTTCTTGTTATTTTTAACAAGTGTTATATTAACATGATTGTACTCTTGTTCTTTGTAACAAGTGTTACATTAACATGATTGTCTCTTGTTCTTTGTAACAAGTGTTATATTAACATGAATCTCTTTTGTTCTTTGTAACTAAGTGTTACATTGACATGAGTTTCTATTTCTTTGTAACAAGTGTTACTATTAACATGAGTGTTCTCTTGTTCTTTGTAACAAAGTGTTACATTAACATGAGTGTCTCTTGTTCTTTGTAACAAGTGTTACATTAACATGATTGTCTTCTTGTTCTTTGTAACAAGTGTTATATTAACACGAGTGTCTCTTGTTCTTGTAACAAGTGTTACATTAACATGAGTGTTTCTTGTTCTTTTGTAACAAGTGTTACATTAACATGAGTGTCTTTCTTGTTCTTGTAACAAGTGTTACATTAACATGATGTCTCTCGTTCTTTATAATAAGTGTTAGCATTAACATGATTGTCTCTTGTTCTTTTGTAACAAGTGTTACATTAACATGATTGTTTCTTGTTCTTTGTAAGCAAGTGTTACATTAACATGAGTGTCTCTTGTTCTTTGTAACAAGTGTTACATTAACATGAGTGTCTTTAGTTCCTTTGTAAAAAGTGTTATGATTAACACGAGTGTTTCTTGTTCTTTGTAACAAAGTGTTACATTAACATGATTGTCTCTTTGTTCTTTGTAACAAGTGTTACATTAACATGATTGTTTGCCCTTGTTCTTTGTAACAAGTGTTACATTAACATGAGTGTCTCTTGTTCTTTGTAACAAGTGTTACATTGACACGAGTTTTTCTTGTTCTTTGTAACAAGTGTTATATTAACATGAGGTGTCTCTTGTTCTTTGTAACAAGTGTTACATTAACATGGATTGTTTTCTTGTTCTTTGTAACAAGTGTTACATTAACATGAGTGTCTCTTGTTCTTTGTAACAAGTGTTATATTAACATGAGTGTCTCTTGTTCTTTGTAACAAGTGTTATATTGATGATGATTGTTTCTTGTTTTTTTTTATAACAAGTGTTACATTAACATGAGTGTCTTTTGTTCTTTGTAACAAGTGTTACATTAACATGAGTGTCTCTAGTTCTTTGTAACAAGTGTTATATTAACGTGAGTGTTTCTTGTTTTTTTTGTAACGTGTTACATTAACATGATTGTCTCTTATTCTTTGTAACAAGTGTTATATTAACATGAGTGTCTTCTTGTTCTTTGTAACAAGTGTTATATTAACATGAGTTCTCTTGTTCTTTGTAACAAGTGTTCTTGTTTCTTGTTCTTTGTAACAAGTGTTACATTAATGATGATTGTTTATGGTTCTAGTTCTTTGTAACAAGTGTTACATTAACATGAGTGTCTCTTGTTTTTTGTAACAAGTGTTATATTAACACGAGTTTTGTTCTTTGTAAGCAAAGTGTTATATTAACATGACTGTTCTCTTGTTCTTTGTAACAAGTGTTACATTAACATGAGTGTCTCTTGTTCTTTGTAAAAAGTGTTACATTAACATGAGTGTCTCTAGTTCTTTGTAACAAGTGTTATATTAACGTGAGTGTTTCTTGTTTTTTGTAACATGTGTTATATTAACATGATTGTCTCTTGTTCTTTGTAACAAGTGTTATATTAACGTGATTGTCTCTTGTTCTTTGTAACAAGTGTTATATTAACATGATTGTCTGTTCTTTGTAACAAGTGTTACATTAACATGAGTTGTCTCTTGTTCTTTGTAACAAGTGTTACATTAACATGAATGTCTCTTGTTCTTTGTAACAAGTGTTACATTAACTTGTTCTTTGTAACAAGTGTTCATTAACATGAGTCTTGTTCTTTGTAACAAGTGTTACATTAACATGATTGTCTTTTTCTTTGTAACAAGTGTTACATTAACATGAGTGTTTTTTGTTCTTTGTAACAAGTGTTACATTAACATGAGTGTCTTTTGTTCTTTGTAACAAGTGTTACATTAACATGATTGTTTCTTGTTCTTTGTAACAAGTACATTAACACGATTCTCTTTCTTCTTTGTAACAAGTGTTACATTAACATGATTGTCTCTTGTTCTTTGTAACAAGTGTTATATTAACATGTCTTTTGTTCTTTGTAACAAGTGTTACATTAACATGAGTGTCTCTTGTTCTTTGTAACAAGTGTTATATTAACATGAGTGTGTCTTGTTCTTTGTAACAAGTGTTACGTTATTGACATGATTGTTTCTTGTTCTTTGTAACAAGTGTTACATTAACATGATTGTTTCTTGTTCTTTGTAACAAGTGTTACATTAACGTGAGTGTTTCTAGTTCTTTGTAACAAGTGTTATATTAACATTAGAGTGTCTCCTTGTTCTTGTAACCTTGTTATGCATTAACATGATGGTGTCTTGTTCTTTGTAACAAGTGTTACATTAACATGATTGTTTCTTGTTCTTTGTAACAAGTGTTATATTAACATGAATGTCTCTTGTTCTTGTTCAGTGTTACATTAACATAGTGTCTCTTGTTCTTTGTAACAAGTGTTACATTAACGATTGTGTAACAAGTGTTATATTAACATGAAAGTTCTTGTTCTTTGTAACAAGTGTTATATTAACATGAGTTCTCTCGTTCTTTGTAACAAGTGTTACATTAACTCTTGTTCTTTGTAACAAGTGTTACATTAACATGAGTGTCTCTTGTTCTTTGTAACAAGTGTTATATTCACTTGAGTGTTACTTGTTTTTTGTAACGTGTTATATTAACATGATTGTCTGTTGTTCTTTGTAACAAGTGTTATATTAACATGAGTCTCTCTTTTGTTCGTTATAACAAGTGTTAACAAGTATTATACATGATTGTTTCTTGTTCTTTGTAACAAGTGTTACATTAACATGATTGTTTATTGTTCTTTGTAACAAGTGATTGTCCTTGATCTTTTCTAAAAGTGTTATATTAACACTTCTCTTGTTCTTTGTAATAAGTGTTACATTAACATGAGTGTCTCTGGTTCTTTGTAACAAGTGTTATATTAACATGAGTTCTTTTTTTTCTTTGTAACAAGTGTTAAATTAACATAAATGTCTCTTGTTCTTTGTAAAAGTGTTATATTAACATGAGTGTCTAGTTCTTTGTAACAAGTGTTACATTAACATGAGTGTCTCTTGTTCTTTGTAAAAAGTGTTATATTAACATGAGTGTCTAGTTCCTTGTAACAAGTGTTATATTAACATGATTGTTTCTTGTTTTTTGTAACAAGTGTTACATTAACATGATTTCTCTTGTTCTTTGTAACAAGTGTTACATTAACATGATTGTCTCTTGTTCTTGTAACAAGTGTTACATTAACATGAGGTGTCTTTCTTTGTAACAAGTGTTATATTAACGAGTGTCTCTTGTTCTTTCTAACCTTAACATGAGTTCTTGTTCTTTGTAACAAGTGTTACATTAACATGAGTGTCTTGTTCTTCTTGTAACAAATGTTACATTAACATGAGTGTCTCTTGTTTTTTGTAACAAGTGTTATATTAACATGATTGTCTCTTGTTCATTGTAACAAGTGTTACATTGACATGAGTGTCTTTGTTCTTTGTAACAAGTGTTACATTAACATGAGTTTTCTTGTTCTTTGTAACAAGTGTTACATTGACATGATTGTTTCTTGTTCTTTGTAACAAGTGTTACATTAACATGAGTTCTCTTGTTCTTTGTAATAAGTGTTATTTATGATTGTTGTCTTGTTCTTTGTAACAAGTGTTATATTAACATGAGTCTCTCTTGTTCTTGTAACAAGTGTTACATTAACATGATTGTTTCTTGTTCTTTGTAACAAGTGTTATATTAACATGAGTGTCTTCTCTTGTTCAATGTTGTAACAAGTGTCTTGTTAACAATTTACATTAACATGAGTTCTTGTTCTTTGTAACAAGTGTTACATTAACATGATTGTTTCTTGTTCTTTGTAACAAGTGTTACATTAACATAGATGTCTCTTGTTCTTTGTAACAAGTGTTACATGTAACATGAGTGTCTTTGTTCTTTAACAAGTGTTATATTAACATGAGTGATTCTTCTTGTTCTTTGTAACAAGTGTTACATTAACATGATTGTCTCTTGTTCTTTTGTAACAAGTGTTATATTAACATGATTTCTCTTGTTCTTTGTAACAAGTGTTACATTAACATGAGTGATTTTCTTCTTGTTCTTTTTATTAACAAGTGTTATATTAACATGAGTTGTCTCTTTTCTTTGTAACAAGTGTTATATTAACATGATTGTTTCTTGTTCTTTGTAACAAGTGTTACATTAACATGATGATTGTTTCTTGTTCTTTGTAACAAGTGTTACATTAACATGAGTGTCTCTTGTTCTTTGTAACAAGTGTTACATTAACATGAGTGTGTTTTGTTCTTTTGTAACAACTGTTATATTAACATGCACGAATGTTTCTTGTTCTTTGTAACAAGTGTTATATTAACATGAAAGTGTCTTGTTCTTTGTAACAAGTGTTACATTAACATGAGTGTCTCTAGTTCTTTGTAACAAGTGTTATATTAACATGAGTGTTCTCTTGTTCTTTGTTGTAACAAGTGTTATATTAACATGAGTTTTTCTTGTTCTTTGTAAAGTGTTATATTAACATGATTGTCTCTTGTTCTTTTTGTAATAAGTGTTACATTAACATGATTTTTTTTCTTGTTCTTTGTAACAAGTGTTACATTAACGAGTTGTTTCTTTGTTCTTTTGTAACAAGTGTTACATTAACATGATTATCTCTTGTTCTTTGTAACAAGTGTTACATTAACATGAGTGTCTTCTTGTTCTTTGTAACAGTGTTATATTAACAGTGAGTCTTTTTCATTTGTAACAAGTGTTACATTAACATAAGTGTCTCTTGTTCTTTGTAACAAGTGTTACATTAACATGAGTGTCTTTTGTTCTTTGTAACAAGTGTTACATTGACATGATTGTCTTCTTGTTCTTTGTAACAAGTGTTACTATTAACATGTTCTTGTTTTAGTAGTGTTATTGTTCTTTGTAACAAGTGTTATATTAAAACGAGTGTCTCTTGTTCTTTATAACAAGTGTTACATTAACATGAGTGTCTCTTGTTCTTTTGTAACAAGTGTTACATTAACATGAGTGTCTCTTGTTCTTTGTAACAAGTGTTACATTAACATGAGTGTCTCTTGTTTTTGTAACAAGTGTTATATTAACATGAGTGTCTCTTTGTTCTTTGTAACAAGTGTTATATTTACACGAGTGTCTCTTGTTCTTTATAACAAGTGTTATATTAACATGAGTGTCTCTTGTTCTTTGTAACAAGTTGTTACATTAACATGAGTGTTCGAGTTCTTTGTAACAAGTGTTATATTAACATGAGTGTCTTTTGTTTTTTGTAACAAGTGTTACATTAACATGATTGTCTCTTGTTCTTTGTAACAAGTGTCACATTACATTAACTCTTGTAACAAGTGTTACATTAACAACTTGTTCTTTGTAACAAGTGTTACATTAACATGAGTGTCTCTTGTTCTTTGTAACAAGTGTTACATTAACATGAGTGTTTCTTGTTCTTTGTAACAAGTGTTACATTAACATGAGTGTCTTGTTCTTTGTAACAAGTGTTACATTAACATGAGTGTCTCTTGTTCTTTGTAACAAGTGTTACATTAACATGAGTGTTCTCTTGTTCTTTGTAACAAGTGTTATATTAACACGAGTGTCTTTGTTCTTTTGTAACAAGTGTTACATTAACATGAGTGTCTCTTGTTCTTTGTAACAAGTGTTACATTAACACGAGTGTTTCTTGTTCTTTGTAACAAGTGTTACATTAACATGAGTGTCTCTTGTTCTTTGTAACAAGTGTTACATTAACATGAGTGTTTCTTTTTCTTTGTATAAGTTATATTAACAATGAGTGTCTCTTGTTCTTTGTAACAAGTGTTACATTAACATGAGTGTCTCTAGTTCTTTGTAACAAGTGTTATATTAACATGAGTGTCTCTTGTTCTTTGTAACAAGTGTTATATTAACATGAGTGTCTCTTGTTCTTTGTAACAAGTGTTATATTAACATGAGTGTCTAGTTCTTTGTAACAAGTGTTATATTAACATGATTGTCTCTTGTTCTTTGTAACAAGTGTTATATTAACATGAGTTCTCTTGTTCTTTGTAACAAGTGTTATATTAACATGAGTGTCTTGTTTTTTGTAACAAGTGTTATATTAACATGATTGTCTCTTGTTCTTTGTAACAAGTGTTATATTAACATGATTGTTCTCTTGTTCTTTGTAACAAGTGTTACATTAACATGAGTGTCCCTTGTTCTTTGTAACAAGTGTTATATTAACATGAGTGTCTCTAGTTCTTTATAACAAGTGTTACATTAACATGAGTGTCTTTTCTTCTTTGTAACAAGTGTTACATTTACACGAGTGTCTCTTGTTCATTGTAACAAGTGTTACATTGACATGATTGTTTCTTGTTCTTTGTAACAAGTGTTACATTGACATGATTGTTTCTTGTTCTTTGTAACAAGTGTTACATTAACATGAGTGTCTCTTGTTCTTTGTAACAAGTGTTACATTAACATGATTGTCTCTTGTTTTTATAACAAGTGTTACATTAACATGAGTGTCTTCTTCTTTCTTTGTAACAAGTGTTATATTAACATGAGTGTCTCATGAGTCTTTCTTTGTAACAAGTGTTACATTAACATGAGTGTTTTCTTGTTCTTTGTAACAAGTGTTACATTAACATGAGTGTCTTTGTTCTTTGTAACAAGTGTTATATTAACATGAGTGTCGTGTTACATTAACATGATTGTTGTTTTGTAACAAGTGTTATATTAACATGAGTGTTTCTTGTTCTTTGTAACAAGTGTTACATTAACATGATTGTGTCTCTTGTTTTTGTAACAAGTGTTATATTAACATGATTGTTTCTTGTTCTTTGTAACAAGTGTTACATTAACATGAGTGTCTTTTGTTCTTTGTAACAAGTGTTACATTAACATGAGTGTCTCTTGTTCTTTGTAACAAGTGTTATATTAACACGAGTTCTCTTGTTCTTTGTAACAAGTGTTACATTAACATGATTGTTCTTTTTGTTCTTTGTAACAAGTGTTATCATTAACAAAGCAATTGTAACTTCTTGTTTTTGTAACAAGTGTTACATTAACATAAAAGTGTCTCAGTTGTTCTTTGTAACAACTTATGTTTATGTATTAACTATGAGTTCTTTTGTTCTTTGTAACAAGTGTTATCCACACAGAGATGGGAAAAATGATTGTTTCTTGATTTCTTTGTAACAAGTGTTACATGTAACATTTGATCCATGTATCTATATTCTGAATGTAACAAGTGTTAAATTAACAAGTATTCTCTTGTTCTTTGTAACAAACTTTATTTTAACATGAGTGTGTCTTGTTCTTTGTAACAAGTGTTATATTACCATGAGTTTCTTGTAACCATAAAAAGTATGTAAGAAGTGTTACATTGACATGATTAATGTATGTTGTTAAAGTAACAAGTGTAGTATATTAACATGACTTCTCTTGAATTTTTGTAATAAGTAAACCATTAACAATGAGTCAGTCTGACTTGTTAGTGTGTAAGGTGGAGTGGTTTTCAGTTACCTTTAAAACAACCTTTGAACATCCATTATTTTCAATGTCATTTGTAATCTCAAAGTGTTCACATTAACATCAAAAGTTTTTACTGAGAAAGAGTGTTATATTGTATCTTATTTTTGTTACAATTAACATGATTGTCATTTCTCACATGTTCATTTGTAACAAGTGAATACATTAACATGAATGTTTCTTGTTCTTTGCCTAAGGTGGAGTGGTAATCTACAAGTTTAACATTATTGTATTAACATGTGATGAATGTCTCTTTGAAACAAGTTTTATATTAACACGAGTTCTCTTTCTTTGTAACAAGTGTTACATTAACATGAGTGTCTTTTTTTCTTTTTTAACAAGTGTTACATTTACACGAGTGTCTCTTGTTCTTTGTAACAAGTGTTACATTAACACGAGTGTCTCTAGTTCTTTGTAACAAGTGTTATATTAACGTTAGTGTTTATTGTTTTTTATAACATGTGTTATATGAACATGAAAGTCCCTTGTTCTTTGTAACAAGTGTTATATTAAAACGACTTCTCTCGTTCTTTATAATAAGTGTTACATTAACATGAGTGTCTCTTGTTCTTTGTAACAAGTGTTACATTAACATGAGTGTCTCTTGTTCTTTGTAATAAGTGTTATATTAACACGAGTGTCTCTTGTTCTTTGTAATATGTGTTACATTAACATTAGTGTCTTTTGTTCTTTGTAACAAGTGTTACATTAACACGAGTGTCTCTTGTTCTTTGTAACAAGTGTTATATTAACACGAGTTCTCTTGTTCTTTGTAACAAGTGTTACATTGACATGATTGTTTCTTTGTTCTTTGTAACAAATGTTACATTAACATGATTGTTTCTGTTCTTTTTAACAAGTGTTACATTAACATGAGTGTCTCTAGTTCTTTGTAACAACTGTTATATTAACACGAGTTGTTTTGTTCTTTGTAACAAGTGTTACATTGACATGATTGTTTCTTGTTCTTTGTAACAAGTGTTACATTAACATGAGTGTCTCTTGTTCTTTGTAACAAGTGTTACATTAACATGAGTGTCTAGTTCTTTGTAACAAGTGTTATATTAACGTGAGTGTTTCTTGTTTTTTGTAACAAGTGTTATATTAACATGATTGTCTCTTGTTCTTTGTAACAAGTGTTATATTAACACGAGTTGTCTTGTTCTTTGTAACAAGTGTTACATTGACATGATTCTTTCTTGTTCTTTGTAACAAGTGTTACATTAACATGAGTGTCTCTTGTTCTTTGTAACAAGTGTTATATTAACACGAGTTCTTTTGTTCTTTGTAACAAGTGTTACATTAACATGAGTGTCTCTTGTTTTGTAAAAGTGTTATATTAACATGAGTGTCTCTTTGTTCTTTGTAACAAGTGTTATATTAACATGAGTGTTCTTTGTAACAAGTGTTATATTAACATGATTGTTTCTTGTTCTTTGTAACAAGTGTTACATTAACATGAGTGTCTCTTGTTCTTTGTAACAAGTGTTATATTAACACGATTTCTTTGTTCTTTGTAACAAGTGTTACATTAACATGAGTGTCTCTAGTTCTTTATAACAAGTGTTATATTAACGTGAGTGTTTCTTGTTTTTTATAACATGTTATATTAACATGATTGTATCTTGTTCTTTGTACAAGTGTTATATTAACATGATTGTTTCTTGTTCTTCGTAACAAGTGTTACATTAACATGAATGTCCCTTGTTCTTTGTAACAAGTGTTATATTAACACGATTTCTCTCGTTCTTTGTAACAAGTGTTACATTAACATGAGTGTCTTTTGTTCTTTGTAACAAGTGTTACATTAACATGAGTGTCTCTTGTTCTTTGTAACAAGTGTTACATTAACACGAGTTCTCTTGTTCTTTGTAACAAGTGTTACATTGACATGATTGTTTCTTGTTCTTAGTAGCAAGTGTTATATTAACATGAGTGTCTCTTGTTCTTTGTAACAAGTGTTACATTAACATGAGTGTCTCTTGTTCTTTGTAACAAGTGTTACATTAACATGAGTGTTTTTGTTCTCTTGTTCTTTGTAACAAGTGTTATATTAACATGATTGTCTCTTGTTCTTTGTAACAAGTGTTATATTAACATGAGTTCTCTTGTTCTTTGTAACAAGTGTTACATTAACATGAATGTCTCTTGTTCTTTGTAACAAGTGTTATATTAACACTTCTCTCGTTCTTTGTAATAAGTGTTACATTAACATGAGTGTTTTTTGTTCTTTGTAACAAGTGTTATATTAACATGAGTGTCTCTTGTTCTTTGTAACAAGTGTTATATTAACATGAGTGTCTAGTTCTTTGTAACAAGTGTTATATTAACCTGTTTCTTGTTTTTTATAACGTGTTATATTAACATGATTGTCTCTTGTTCTTTGTAACAAGTGTTACATTAACATGATTGTCTCTTGTTCTTTGTAACAAGTGTTACATTAACATGAGTGTCTCTGTTCTTTGTAACAAGTGTTATATTAACATGAGTGTCTCTTGTTCTTTGTAACAAGTGTTACATTAACATGAGTGTCTTTTGTTCTTTGTAACAAGTGTTACATTGACATGATTGTTTCTTGTTCTTTGTAACAAGTGTTACATTAACATGAGTGTCTCTTGTTCTTTGTAACAAGTGTTATATTAACATGAGTGTCTCTTTGTTCTTTGTAACAAGTGTTACATTAACATGAGTGTCTCTAGTTCTTTATAATAAGTGTTACATTAACATGAGTGTCTTTTCTTCTTTGTAACAAGTGTTACATTTACACGAGTGTCTCTTGTTCTTTGTAACAAGTGTTACATTAACATGAGTGTCTCTTGTTCTTTGTAATAAGTGTTATATTAACACGAGTTCTCTTCTTCTTTGTAACAAGTGTTACATTAACATGAGTGTCTCTTGTTCTTTGTAACAAGTGTTACATTAACATGATTGTCTCTTTGTTTTGTAGCAAGTGTTGTAACAAGTGTTACATTAACATAAGTGTTCATTTTGTTCTTTGTAACAAGTGTTACATTAACATGATTGTCTCTTGTTCTTTGTAACAAGTGTTACATTAACATGATTGTCTCTTGTTCTTTGTAACAAGTGTTACATTAACATGAGTTTTTTTTGTTCTTTGTAACAAGTGTTACATTAACATGAGTGTCTCTTTTGTTCTTTGTAACAAGTGTTACATTAACATGAGTGTCTTTAGTTCTTTGTAATAAGTGTTACATTAACATGAGTGTTTTTTGTTCTTTGTAACAAGTGTTACATTAACATGAGTGTTCTTGTTCTTTGTAACAAGTGTTACATTAACACGATTGTTTCTTGTTCTTTGTAACAAGTGTTACATTAACATGAGTGTCTCTTGTTCTTTTAACAAGTGTTACATTAACATGAGTGTGTTTCTTGTTCTTTGTAACAAGTGTTACATTAACATGAGTGTCTCTTGTTCTTTGTAACAAGTGTTACATTAACATGAGTGTTTTTTTGTTCTTTGTAACAAGTGTTACATTAACATGAGTGTCTCTTGTTCTTTGTAACAAGTGTTATATTAACACGAGTTGTTTTGTTCTTTGTAACAAGTGTTACATTAACATGATTGTTTCTTGTTCTTTGTAACAAGTGTTACATTAACATGAGTGTCTCTTGTTCTTTGTAAAAAGTGTTACATTAACATGAGTGTCTATAGTTCTTTGTAACAAGTGTTATATTAACGTGAGTGTTTCTTGTTTTTTGTAACGTGTTATATTAACATGATTGTCTCTTGTTCTTTGTACAAGTGTTATATTAACATGATTGTTTCTTGTTCTTTGTAACAAGTGTTACATTAACATGAATGTCTTGTTCTTGTTCAAGTGTTTGTAACATGAGAATGTCTCTTGTTCTTTGTTACATTACACATGAGTGTCTCTTGTTCTTTGTAACAAGTGTTATATTAACGTGAGTGTTTCTTGTTTTTATAACATGTTATATTAACATGATTGTATCTTGTTCTTTGTACAAGTGTTATATTAACATGATTGTTTCTTGTTCTTTGTAACAAGTGTTACATTAACATGATTGTCTCTTGTTCTTTGTAACAAGTGTTACATTAACATGATTGTTCTTATTCTTTGTAAGAAGTGTTACATTAACATGAGTGTCTCTTGTTCTTTGTAACAAGTGTTATATTAACATGAGTTCTCTTGTTCTTTGTAACAAGTGTTACATTAACATGAGTGTCTCTTGTTCTTTGTAACAAGTGTTACATTAACATGAGTGTCTCTTGTTCTTTGTAACAAGTGTTACATTAACATGATTGTTTCTTATTCTTTACATTAACAAGTGTTACATTAACATGAGTGTCTCTTGTTCTTTGTAACAAGTGTTACATTAACATGAGTGTCTCTTGTTCTTTGTAACAAGTGTTACATTAACATGAGTGTCTCTTGTTCTTGTAACAAGTGTTACATTGACATGATGTAACAATCTTTGTTCTTTGTAACAAGTGTTACATTAACATGATTGTTTCTTGTTCTTTGTAACAAGTGTTACATTAACATGATTGTTTCTTGTTCTTTGTAACAAGTGTTATATTAACATGAGTGTCTCATGTTCTTTGTAACACTTGTTACAAAGACAAGATTGTCTTCTGTGTTAATGTAACACTTGTTACATTAACATGAGACACTCATGTGTTAATGTAACACTTGTTACAAAGAACAGAGACATTAACTCATGTTAATGTAACACTTGTTACAAAGACAAGAGAAACTCATGTTAATGTAACACTTGTTGTTACAAAGAACAAGAAACAATCATGTCAATGTAACACTTGTTACTAAGAACAAGAAACAATCATGTCAATGTAACACTTGTTACAAAGAACAAAAGACACTCATGTTAATGTAACACTTGTTACAAAGAAAAAAAAACACTCATGTCAATGTAACACTTGTTACAAAAACAAGAAACACACTAATGTTAATGTAACACATATTACAAAGAACGACAGAAGTCGTGTTAATATAACACTTATTACAAAGAACTAGAGACACTCATGTTAATGTAACACTTCTTACGAAGAACAAGAGACACTCATGTTAATGTAACACTTATTATAAAGAACGAGAGAAGTCGTTTTAATATAACACTTGCTACTAAGAACAAGAAACAATCATGTCATAGTAACACTTGTTACAAAGAACAAGAGACACTCGTGTTAATGTAACACTTGTTACAAAGAACAAGAGACACTCATGTTAATATAACACTTGCTACTAAGAACAAGAAACAATCATGTCATAGTAACACTTGTTACAAAGAACTAAAGACACTCATGTTAATGTAACACTTGTTACAAAGAACAAGAGACACTCATGTTAATATAACACTTATAAAGAAATAGAGACACTCATGTTAATGTAACACTTGTTACAAAGAACAAGGGAGATTCATGTTAATGTAACACTTGTTACAAAGAACAAGAAAAAATCGTGTCAATGTAACACTTGTTACAAAGAACAAGATACAATCATGTTAATATAACACGTTATAAAAAACAAGAAACAGGTTAATATAACACTTGTTACAAAGAACTAGACACCCATGTTAATATAACACTTTTTACAAAGAACAAGAGACACTCATGTTAATATAACACTTGTTATAAAGAACAAAAAAACACTCATGTTAATGTAACACTTATTACAAAGAACAAGAAACAATCATGTCAATATAACACTTGTTACAAAGAACAAGGGAAATTCATGTTAATGTGAGAATTGTTACGAAGAACAAGAGAATCATGTTAATATAACACTTGTTACAAAGAAAGAGACACTCTTGTTAATATAACACTTGTTACAAAGAACAAGAGAATCATGTTAATATAACACTTGTTACAAAGAACAAAAAACACTCATGTTAATGTAACACTTATTACAAAGAACAAGAGAAGTGTTAATATAACACTTTAGAAAGAACAAGGGACATTCATGTTAATGTAACACTTCTTACGAAGAATAAGAAACAATCATGTTGATATAACACTTGCTACTAAGAACAAGAAACAATCATGTCAATGTAACACTTGTTACAGAGAACAAGAAACAAACATGTCAATGTAACACTTGTTAGAAAGAACAAGAGACACTCGTGTTAATGTAACACTTGTTACAAAGAACAAAAGACACTCATGTTAATGTAACACTTATTACAAAGAACGAGAGAAATCGTGTTAATATAACACTTGTTACAAAAAACAAGGGACATTCATGTTAATGTAACACTTCTTACGAAGAAGAAGAAACAATCATGTTAATATAACATTTGTTACAAAGAACAAGAGACAATCATGTAATATAACACGTTACAACAAACACTGACGTTAATATAGCACTTGTTACAAAGAACTAAAGACACTCATGTTAATGTAACACTTGTTACAAAGAAGAAGAGACACTCATGTTAATATAAGACTTGCTACTAAGAACAAGAAACAATCATGTCAATGTAACACTTGTTACAAAGAACTAAAGACACTCATGTTAATGTAACACTTGTTACAAAGAAGAAGAGACACTCGTGTAAATGTAACACTTGTTAAAAAGAAGAAAAGACACTCATGTTTATGTAACACTTATTACAAAGAACGAGAGAAGTGTTAATATAAAACTTTTTTCCAAAGAACAAGGGACATTCATGTTAGTGTGACACATTTGGGAAAGTAATACAAAATACAATAAGAAACGATTTGCTTGAATAAACTTGTACAAATATTTTCTGAAATGAGGAGGTTACCAGATTATCCCAGGCAAATCCTGGAATGGGTTAGAATATCGTGGCTCATCCTGTTTTAATAATATATTTGAATGAGCAAATGATGCTGTTGTGGTAATATATTGCTCAGTAATTTGAATTTATTCCTGATTTTTTATGGCAGTTATGAGGTATGTCAAGCCAATCAACCTTATATTTAGTTATTGTAGAAAAAATAAGATAAAATATAAAACTCTTTCTCAGTAAAATACTTTTGATATTAATTTGGTAGGTTTTTGAGATTATGCAAATGACATTGAAAATATTGGATGTTGAAAAGTTTTTTTTTAATGTAACTTGAAAACCACCCCACCTTACACTAAAGGCAGTCAGCACTGACTCCTTGTATTTATGGTTAATTATTTAGTAAAAATTCATATTTTTCGGTCTTTTAGTGTTTACTGAGATCTTGGCAAACTTTACGAACATACATTAATTACTGTCAGTGTATGCATACTGTGCATACTTTTATGGTTGCAAGTTATTTACCATGATGGCTACAAGGTTTTGTGAAGTAAATAGCCCATTTCAAAAATGGCTTGTTCTTGTAACAATAAAGGTTGGACTAAATTTGCCATTCAATACTTATAGAGTTAGCTTTATCTCTTTCATTCAGGTTTATATATATGTAATATACATGGATGAAATTAATGTACAGAAATATTAGTATCATTGTTTTGAAAACATCCCATAATCATAAACAGTGCATCATTTTTCCCATCTCTGCATGTGGATAACAAACTGAAATAGTTTTAAAAAAGAAAAGAACTTGTAGTTTCAACTACATCAAACTATAAGTTGGTTTTAAGAGAAACTGATAAAGAGTGTTATATTAACATGGGTGTCTAGTTCTTTGTAACAAGTGTTATATTAACCTGTTTTTTGTTTTTTATAACGTGTTATATTAACATGATTGTATCTTGTTCTTTGTAACAAGTGTTACATTGACACGATTTTTTCTTGTTCTTTGTAACAAGTGTTACATTAACATGAATCTCCCTTGTTCTTTGTAACAAGTGTTACATTAACATGAGTGTCTCTATTTCTTTATAAGTGTTATATTAACATGAGTGTCTCTTGTTCTTTGTAACAAGTGCTATATTAACGTTAGTGTTTCTTGTTTTTTGTAACGTGTAATATTAACATGATTGTCTCTTATTCTTTGTAACAAGTGTTATATTAACATGATTGTTTCTTGTTCTTCGTAACAAGTGTCACATTAACATGAATGACCCTTGTTCTTTGTAAAAAGTGTTATATTAACACTTCTCTCGTTCTTTGTAATAAGTGCTACATTAACATGAGTGTCTTTCTTTGTAACAAGTGTTACATTTACACGAGTGTTTCTTGTTCTTTGTAACAAGTGTTACATTAACACGAGTTCTCTTGTTCTTTATAATAAGTGTTACATTAACATGAGTGTCTTTTCTTCTTTGTAACAAGTGTTACATTGACACGATTTTTTCTTGTTCTTTGTAACAAGTGTTACATTAACATGAATCTCCCTTGTTCTTTGTAACAAGTGTTACATTAACATGAGTGTCTCTATTTCTTTATAAGTGTTATATTAACATGAGTGTCTCTTGTTCTTTGTAACAAGTGTTACATTAACATGAGTGTCTTTAGTTCTTTGTAACAAGTGCTACTATGACATGATTGTTTCTTGTTCTTAGTAGCAAGTGTTATATTAAAACGACTTCTCTCGTTCTTTATAATAAGTGTTACATTAAAATGAGTGTCTCTTATTCTTTATAAGTGTTATATTAACATGAGTGTCTCTTGTTCTTTGTAACAAGTGTTACATTAACACGAGTGTCTCTTGTTCTTTGTAACAAGTGTTACTATGACATGATTGTTTCTTGTTCTTAGAGCAAGTGTTATATTAAAACGACTTCTCTCGTTCTTTATAATAAGTGTTACATTAAAATGAGTGTCTCTTGTTCTTCGTAAGAAGTGTTACATTAACATGAGTGTCTTTAGTTCTTTGTAACAAGTGTTACATTGACATGATTGTTTCTTGTTCTTAGTAGCAAGTGTTACATTGACATGATTGTATCTTGTTCTTTGTAACAAGTGTAACATTGACACGATTTTTTCTTATTCTTTGTAACAAGTGTTACATTAACATGAGTGTCTCTATTTCTTTATAAGTGTTACATTAACATGAGTGTCTTTTCTTCTTTGTAACAAGTGTTACATTAACATGAGTGTCTTTTGTTCTTTGTAACAAGTGTTACATTAACATGAGTGTTTTTTGTTTTTTGTAACAAGTGTTACATTAACACGAGTGTCTCTTGTTCTTTGTAACAAGTGTTATATTAACATGAGTTGTTTTGTTCTTTGTAACAAGTGTTACATTAACATGATTGTATCTTGTTCTTTGTAACAAGTGTAACATTGACGATGATTTTTTCTTATTCTTTGTAACAAGTGTTACATTAACATGAGTGTCTCTATTTCTTTATAAGTGTTACATTAACATGGGTGTCTTTTCTTCTTTGTAACAAGTGTTACATTAACATGAGTGTCTTTTGTTCTTTGTAACAAGTGTTACATTAACATGAGTGTTTTTTTGTTTTTTGTAACAAGTGTTACATTAACACGAGTGTCTCTTGTTCTTTGTAACAAGTGTTATATTAACACGAGTTGTTTTGTTCTTTGTAACAAGTGTTACATTGACATGATTGTTTCTTGTTCTTTTTAACAAGTGTTACATTAACGTGAGTGTCTCTTGTTCTTTTTAAAAGTGTTACATTAACATGAGTGTCTAGTTCTTTGTAACAAGTGCTATATTAACGTTAGTGTTTCTTGTTTTTTGTAACGTGTAATATTAACATGATTGTCTCTTATTCTTTGTAACAAGTGTTATATTAACATGATTGTTTCTTGTTCTTCGTAACAAGTGTCACATTAACATGAATGACCCTTGTTCTTTGTAAAAAGTGTTACATTAATATGAGTGTCTCTAGTTCTTTGTAACAAGTGTTATATTAACGTGAGTGTTTATTGTTTTTTATAACATGTGTTATATGAACATGAAAGTCCCTTGTTCTTTGTAACAAGTGTTATATTAAAACGACTTCTCTCGTTCTTTATAATAAGTTTTACATTAACATGAGTGTCTCTTGTTCTTTGTAAAAATTGTTACATTAATATGAGTGTCTCTAGTTCTTTGTAAGAAGTGTTATATTCACTTGAGTGTTTCTTGTTTTTTGTAACGTGTTATATTAACATGATTGTCTCTTGTTCTTTGTAACAAGTGTTATATTCACGTGAGTATTTCTTGTTTTTTGTAACGTGTTATATTAACATGATTGTCTCTTGTTCTTTGTAACAAGTGTTATATTAACATGATTGTTTCTTATTCTTCGTAAGAAGTGTTACATTAACATGAATGTCCCTTGTTCTTTCTAAAAAGTGTTATATTAACACTTCTCTCGTTCTTTGTAATAAGTGTTACATTAACATGAGTGTCTTTTCTTCTTTGTAACAAGTGTTACATTTACACGAGTGTCTCTTGTTCTTTGTAACAAGTGTTACATTAACACGAGTTCTCTTGTTCTTTATAATAAGTGTTACATTAACATGAGTGTGTTTTCTTCTTTGTAACAAGTGTTACATTAACATGAGTGTTTTTGTTCTTTGTAACAAGTGTTACATTAACATGAATGTTTTTGTTTTTTGTAACAAGTGTTACATTAACACGAGTGTCTCTTGTTCTTTGTAACAAGTGTTACATTAACATGAGTGTCTTTAGTTCTTTTTAACAAGTGTTACATTGACATGATTGTTTCTTGTTCTGATAAACAAGTGTTACATTGACATGATTGTTTCTTGTTTTTAGTAGCAAGTGTTATATTAACATGAGTGTCTCTTGTTCTTTGTAACAAGTGTTACATTAACATGAGTATCTTTAGTTCTTTGTAACAAGTGTAACATTGACATGATGTAACAATCATGTCAATGTAACACTTGTTACAAAGAACAAAACAACTCGTGTTAATATAACACTTGTTACAAAGAACAAGAGACACTCGTGTTAATGTAACACTTGTTACAAAAAACAAAAAAAACACTCATGTTAATGTAACACTTGTTACAAAGAACAAAAGACACTCATGTTAATGTAACACTTGTTACAAAGAAAAAAGACACTCATGTTAATGTAACACTTATAAAGAAATAGAGACACTCATGTTAATGTAACACTTGTTACAAAGAACAAGAAAAAATCATGTCAATGTAACACTTGTTACAAAGAACAAGATACAATCATGTCAATGTAACACTTGCTACTAAGAACAAGAAACAATCATGTCAATGTAACACTTGTTACAAAGAACTAAAGACACTCATGTTAATGTAACACTTGTTACAAAGAACAAGAGACACTCGTGTTAATGTAACACTTGTTACAAAAAACAAAAAAACACTCATGTTAATGTAACACTTGTTACAAAGAACGACAGAAGTCGTGTTAATATATCCCTTATTACAAAGAACTAGAGACACTCATGTTAATGTAACACTTCTTACGAAGAACAAGAGACACTCATTTTAATGTAACACTTATTATAAAGAACGAGAGAAGTCGTTTTAATATAACACTTGCTCTAAGAACAAGAAACAATCATGTCATAGTAACACTTGTTACAAAGAACAAGAGACACTCGTGTTAATGTAACACTTGTTACAAAGAACAAGAGACACTCATGTTAATATAACACTTGCTACTAAGAACAAGAAACAATCATGTCATAGTAACACTTGTTACAAAGAACAAAAGACACTCATGTTAATGTAACACTTGTTACAAAGAACAAGAGACACTCATGTTAATATAACACTTATAAAGAAATAGAGACACTCATGTTAATGTAACACTTGTTACAAAGAACAAGGGAGATTCATGTTAATGTAACACTTGTTACAAAGAACAAGAAAAAATCGTGTCAATGTAACACTTGTTACAAAGAACAAGATACAATCATGTTAATATAACACGTTATAAAAAACAAGAAACAGGTTAATATAACACTTGTTACAAAGAACTAGACACCCATGTTAATATAACACTCTTTACAAAGAACAAGGGACATTCATGTTAATGTAACACTTCTTAGGAAGAATAAGAAACAATCATGTTGATATAACACTTGCTACTAAGAACAAGAAACAATCATGTCAATGTAACACTTGTTACAGAGAACAAGAAACAATCATGTCAATGTAACACTTGTTACAAAGAACAAGAGACACTCGTGTTAATGTAACACTAGTTACAAAGAACAAAAGACACTCATGTTAATGTAACACTTATTAAAAAGAACGAGAGAAATCGTGTTAATATAACACTTGTTACAAAAACAAGGGACATTCATGTTAATGTAACACTTCTTACGAAGAAGAAGAAACAATCATGTTAATATAACATTTGTTACAAAGAACAAGAGACAATCATGTAATATAACACGTTACAACAAACACTGACGTTAATATAGTACTTGTTACAAAGAACTAAAGACACTCATGTTAATGTAACACTTGTTACAAAAAGAAGAAGAGACACTCATGTATAAATATAAGACTTGCTACTAAGAACAAGAAACAATCATGTCAATGTAACACTTGTTACAAAGAAGAAGAAGAGACACTCGTGTAAATGTAACACTTGTTAAAAGAAGAAAAAGACACTCATGTTTATGTAACACTTATTACAAAGAACGAGAGAAGTGTTAATATAAAACTTTTTCCAAAGAACAAGGGACATTCATGTTAGTGTGACACATTTGGGAAAGTAATACAAAATACAATAAGAAACGATTTGCTTGAATAAACTTGTACAAATATTTTCTGAAATGAGGAGGTTACCAGATTATCCCAGGCAAATCCTGGAATGGGTTAGAATATCGTGGCTCATCCTGTTTTAATAATATATTTGAATGAGCAAATGATGCTGTTGTGGTAATATATTGCTCAGTAATTTGAATTTATTCCTGATTTTTTTTATGGCAGTTATGAGGTATGTCAAGCCAATCAACCTTATATTTAGTTATTGTAGAAAAAATAAGATAAAATATAAAACTCTTTCTCAGTAAAATACTTTTGATATTAATTTGGCAGGTTTTTGAGATTATGCAAATGACATTGAAAATATTGGATGTTGAAAAGTTTTTTTAATGTAACTTGAAAACCACCCACCTTACACTAAAGGCAGTCAGCACTGACTCCTTGTATTTATGGTTAATTATTTAGTAAAATTCATATTTTTCGGTCTTTTAGTGTTTACTGAGATCTTGGCAAACTTTACGAACATACATTAATTACTGTCAGTGTATGCATACTGTGCATAC
>NW_027467782.1:32368738-32476211 GCF_004210375.1 Tachypleus tridentatus
TATCACTAACTAACAACAATACTCAACTGACGACAAGAATATCACTAACAAACAACAATACTCAACTGACGACAAGAATATCACTAACTAACAACAATACTCAACTGACGACAAGAATATCACTAACTAACAACAATACTCAACTGACGACAAGAATATCACTAACTAACAACAATACTCAACTGACGACAAGAATATCACTAACTAACAACAATACTCAACTGACGACAAGAATATCACTAACAAACAACAATACTCAACTGACGACAAGAATATCACTAACTAACAACAATACTCAACTGACGACAAGAATATCACTAACTAACAACAATACTCAACTGACGACAAGAATATCACTAACTAACAACAATACTCAACTGACGACAAGAATATCACTAACAAACAACAATACTCAACTGACGACAAGAATATCACTAACTAACAACAATACTCAACTGACGACAAGAATATCACTAACTAACAACAATACTCAACTGACGACAAGAATATCACTAACTAACAACAATACTCAACTGACGACAAGAATATCACTAACTAACAACAATACTCAACTGACGACAAGAATATCACTAACAACAAACAACAATACTCAACTGACGACAAGAATATCACTAACTAACAACAATACTCAACTGACGACAAGAATATCACTAACTAACAACAATACTCAACTGACGACAAGAATATCACTAACTAACAACAATACTCAACTGACGACAAGAATATCACTAACTAACAACAATACTCAACTGACGACAAGAATATCACTAACAAACAACAATACTCAACTGACGACAAGAATATCACTAACTAACAACAATACTCAACTGACGACAAGAATATCACTAACTAACAACAATACTCAACTGACGACAAGAATATCACTAACAATACTCAACTGACGACAAGAATATCACTAACTAACAACAATACTCAACTGACGACAAGAATATCACTAACTAACAACAATACTCAACTGACGACAAGAATATCACTAACTAACAACAATACTCAACTGACGACAAGAATATCACTAACTAACAACAATACTCAACTGACGACAAGAATATCACTAACTAACAACAATACTCAACTGACGACAAGAATATCACTAACTAACAACAATACTCAACTGACGACAAGAATATCACTAACTAACAACAATACTCAACTGACGACAAGAATATCACTAACTAACAACAATACTCAACTGACGACAAGAATATCACTAACAAACAACAATACTCAACTGACGACAAGAATATCACTAACTAACAACAATACTCAACTGACGACAAAGAATATCACTAACTAACAACAATACTCAACTGACGACAAGAATATCACTAACTAACAACAATACTCAACTGACGACAAGAATATCACTAACTAACAACAATACTCAACTGACGACAAGAATATCACTAACTAACAACAATACTCAACTGACGACAATACTCAACTGAGATATCACTAACTAACAACAATACTCAACTGACGACAAGAATATCACTAACAAACAACAATACTCAACTGACGACAAGAATATCACTAACTAACAACAATACTCAACTGACGACAAGAATATCACTAACTAACAACAATACTCAACTGACGACAAGAATATCACTAACTAACAACAATACTCAACTGACGACAAGAATATCACTAACTAACAACAATACTCAACTGACGACAAGAATATCACTAACTAACAACAATACTCAACTGACGACAAGAATATCACTAACAACAACAATACTCAACTGACGACAAGAATATCACTAACAAGAATATCACTAACAACAATACTCAACTGACGACAAGAATATCACTAACACTAACAACAATACTCAACTGACGACAAGAATATCACTAACAACAAACTCAACTGAACAATCAATACTCAACTGACGACAAGAATATCACTAACTAACAACAATACTCAACTGACGACAATAATATCACTAACAAAATAACAATACTCAACTGACGACAAGAATATCACTAACTAACAACAATACTCAACTGACGACAAGAATATCACTAACTAACAACAATACTCAACTGACGACAAGAATATCACTAACTAACAACAATACTCAACTGACGACAAGAATATCACTAACTAACAACAATACTCAACTGACGACAAGAATATCACTAACAACAATACTCAACTGACGACAAGAATATCACTAACTCAAACTGACAACAAGAATATCACTAACTAACAACAATACTCAACTGACGACAAGAATATCACTAACTAACAACAATACTCAACTGACGACAAGAATATCACTAACTAACAACAATACTCAACTGACGACAAGAATATCACTAACTAACAACAATACTCAACTGACGACAAGAATATCACTAACTAACAACAATACTCAACTGACGACAAGAATATCACTAACTAACAACAATACTCAACTGACGACAAGAATATCACTAACAAACAACAATACTCAACTGACGACAAGAATATCACTAACTAACAACAATACTCAACTGACGACAAGAATATCACTAACTAACAACAATACTCAACTGACGACAAGAATATCACTAACTAACAACAATACTCAACTGACGACAAGAATATCACTAACTAACAACAATACTCAACTGACGACAAGAATATCACTAACTAACAACAATACTCAACTGACGACAAGAATATCACTAACAAACAACAATACTCAACTGACGACAAGAATATCACTAACAAACAACAATACTCAACTGACGACAAGAATATCACTAACTAACAACAATACTCAACTGACGACAAGAATATCACTAACTAACAACAATACTCAACTGACGACAAGAATATCACTAACAAACAACAATACTCAACTGACGACAAGAATATCACTAACTAACAACAATACTCAACTGACGACAAGAATATCACTAACAAACAACAATACTCAACTGACGACAAGAATATCACTAACAAACAACAATACTCAACTGACGACAAGAATATCACTAACTAACAACAATACTCAACTGACGACAAGAATATCACTAACTAACAACAATACTCAACTGACGACAAGAATATCACTAACTAACAACAATACTCAACTGACGACAAGAATATCACTAACTAACAACAATATCAACTGACACAAGAATATCACTAACTAACAACAATACTCAACTGACGACAAGAATATCACTAACAAACAACAATACTCAACTGACGACAAGAATATCACTAACTAACAACAATACTCAACTGACGACAAGAATATCACTAACTAACAACAATACTCAACTGACGACAAGAATATCACTAACAACAATACTCAACTCAACTGACGACAAGAATATCACTAACTAACAACAATACTCAACTGACGACAAGAATATCACTAACTAACAACAATACTCAACTGACGACAAGAATATCACTAACAAACAACAATACTCAACAACTGACGACAAGAATATCACTAACTAAAAACAATACTCAACTGACGACAAGAATATCACTAACTAACAACAATACTCAACTGACGACAAGAATATCACTAACAAACTCAACTGACGACAAGAATAATACTAACAACAACTCAACTGACGACAAGAATATCACTAACTAACAACAATACTCAACTGACGACAAGAATATCACTAACAAACAACAATACTCAACTGACGACAAGAATATCACTAACTAACAACAATACTCAACTGACGACAAGAATATCACTAACTAACAACAATACTCAACTGACGACAAGAATATCACTAACAAACAACAATACTCAACTGACGACAAGAATATCACTAACAAACAACAATACTCAACTGACGACAAGAATATCACTAACTAACAACAATACTCAACTGACGACAAGAATATCACTAACAAACAACAATACTCAACTGACGACAAGAATATCACTAACAAACAACAATACTCAACTGACGACAAGAATATCACTAACTAACAACAATACTCAACTGACGACAAGAATATCACTAACTAACAACAATACTCAACTGACGACAAGAATATCACTAACTAACAACAATACTCAACTGACGACAAGAATATCACTAACTAACAACAATACTCAACTGACGACAAGAATATCACTAAGAAACAACAATACTCAACTGACGACAAGAATATCACTAACTAACAACAATACTCAACTGACGACAAGAATATCACTAACTAACAACAATACTCAACTGACGACAAGAATATCACTAACTAACAACAATACTCAACTGACGACAAGAATATCACTAACTAACAACAATACTCAACTGACGACAAGAATATCACTAACAAACAACAATACTCAACTGACAAACAAGAATATCACTAACTAACAACAATACTCAACTGACGACAAGAATATCACTAACAAACAACAATACTCAACTGACGACAAGAATATCACTAACTAACAACAATACTCAACTGACGACAAGAATATCACTAACTAACAACAATACTCAACTGACGACAAGAATATCACTAACAAACAACAATACTCAACTGACGACAAGAATATCACTAACTAACAACAATACTCAACTGACGACAAGAATATCACTAACTAACAACAATACTCAACTGACGACAAGAATATCACTAACTAACAACAATACTCAACTGACGACAAGAATATCACTAACTAAAAACAATACTCAACTGACGACAAGAATATCACTAACAAACAACAATACTCAACTGACGACAAGAATATCACTAACAAACAACAATACTCAACTGACGACAAGAATATCACTAACAAACAACAATACTCAACTGACGACAAGAATATCACTAACTAACAACAATACTCAACTGACGACAAGAATATCACTAACTAACAACAATACTCAACTGACGACAAGAATATCACTAACTAACAACAATACTCAACTGACGACAAGAATATCACTAACAAACAACAATACTCAACTGACGACAAGAATATCACTAACAAACAACAATACTCAACTGACGACAAGAATATCACTAACTAACAACAATACTCAACTGACGACAAGAATATCACTAACTAACAACAATACTCAACTGACGACAAGAATATCACTAACTAACAACAATACTCAACTGACGACAAGAATATCACTAACTAACAACAATACTCAACTGACGACAAGAATATCACTAACTAACAACAATACTCAACTGACGACAAGAATATCACTAACTAACAACAATACTCAACTGACGACAAGAATATCACTAACAAACAACAATACTCAACTGACGACAAGAATATCACTAACTAACAACAATACTCAACTGACGACAAGAATATCACTAATCAACAACAATACTCAACTGACGACAAGAATATCACTAACTAACAACAATACTCAACTGACGACAAGAATATCACTAACTAACAACAATACTCAACTGACGACAAGAATATCACTAACTAACAAACAAACAAACAAGAATATCACTAACTAACAACAATACTCAACTGACGACAAAGAATATCACTAACTAACAACAATACTCAACTGACGACAAGAATATCACTAACTAACAACAATACTCAACTGACGACAAGAATATCACTAACAAACAACAATACTCAACTGACGACAAGAATATCACTAACTAACAACAATACTCAACTGACGACAAGAATATCACTAACAAACAACAATACTCAACTGACGACAAGAATATCACTAACAAACAACAATACTCAACTGACGACAAGAATATCACTAACTAACAACAATACTCAACTGACGACAAGAATATCACTAACTAACAACAATACTCAACTGACGACAAGAATATCACTAACTAACAACAATACTCAACTGACGACAAGAATATCACTAACTAACAACAATACTCAACTGACGACAAGAATATCACTAACAAACAACAATACTCAACTGACGACAAGAATATCACTAACTAACAACAATACTCAACTGACGACAAGAATATCACTAACTAACAAACAATACTCAACTGACGACAAGAATATCACTAACTAAAACAAACAATACTCAACTGACGACAAGAATATCACTAACAAACAACAATACTCAACTGACGACAAGAATATCACTAACTAACAACAATACTCAACTGACGACAAGAATATCACTAACTAACAACAATACTCAACTGACGACAAGAATATCACTAACTAACAACAATACTCAACTGACGACAAGAATATCACTAACAAACAACAATACTCAACTGACGACAAGAATATCACTAACTAACAACAATACTCAACTGACGACAAGAATATCACTAACAAACAACAATACTCAACTGACGACAAGAATATCACTAACAAACAACAATACTCAACTGACGACAAGAATATCACTAACTAACAACAATACTCAACTGACGACAAGAATATCACTAACTAACAACAATACTCAACTGACGACAAGAATATCACTAACTAACAACAATACTCAACTGACGACAAGAATATCACTAACTAACAACAATACTCAACTGACGACAAGAATATCACTAACTAACAACAATACTCAACTGACGACAAGAATATCACTAACTAACAACAATACTCAACTGACGACAAGAATATCACTAACTAACAACAATACTCAACTGACGACAAGAATATCACTAACACTAACAACAATACTCAACTGACGACAAGAATATCACAAGAATATCACTAACAACAATACTCAACTGACGAATATCACTAAGAATATCAACTGACGACAAGAATATCACTAACTAACAACAATACTCAACTGACGACAAGAATATCACTAACTAACAACAATACTCAACTGACGACAAGAATATCACTAACTAACAACAATACTCAACTGACGACAAGAATATCACTAACTAACAACAATACTCAACTGACGACAAGAATATCACTAACTAACAACAATACTCAACTGACGACAAGAATATCACTAATAACAACAATACTCAACTGACGACAAGAATATCACTAACTAACAACAATACTCAACTGACGACAAGAATATCACTAACTAACAACAATACTCAACTGACGACAAGAATATCACTAACTAACAACAATACTCAACTGACGACAAGAATATCACTAACTAACAACAATACTCAACTGACGACAAGAATATCACTAACTAACAACAATACTCAACTGACGACAAGAATATCACTAACAAACAACAATACTCAACTGACGACAAGAATATCACTAACAAACAACAATACTCAACTGACGACAAGAATATCACTAACAACAATACTCAACTGACGACAAGAATATCACTAACTAACAACAATACTCAACTGACGACAAGAATATCACTAACTAACAACAATACTCAACTGACGACAAGAATATCACTAACTAAACAACAATACTCAACTGACGACAAGAATATCACTAACTAACAACAATACTCAACTGACGACAAGAATATCACTAACTAACAACAATACTCAACTGACGACAAGAATATCACTAACTAACAACAAATCAACTGACGACAAGAATAACTAACAACAATACTCAACTGACGACAAGAATATCACTAACTAACAACAATACTCAACTGACGACAAGAATATCACTAACAAACAACAATACTCAACTGACGACAAGAATATCACTAACAAACAACAATACTCAACTGACGACAAGAATATCACACTATCACTAACAACAATACTCAACTGACGACAAGAATATCACTAACAAACAACAATACTCAACTGACGACAAGAATATCACTAACTAACAACAATACTCAACTGACGACAAGAATATCACTAACTAACAACAATACTCAACTGACGACAAGAATATCACTAACAAACAACAATACTCAACTGACGACAAGAATATCACTAACTAACAACAATACTCAACTGACGACAAGAATATCACTAACTAACAACAATACTCAACTGACGACAAGAATATCACTAACAAACAACAATACTCAACTGACGACACAAGAATATCACTAACTAACAACAATACTCAACTGACGACAAGAATATCACTAACTAAACAACAATACTCAACTGACGACAAGAATATCACTAACTAAAACAACAATACTCAACTGACGACAAGAATATCACTAACTAACAACAATACTCAACTGACGACAAGAATATCACTAACAAACAACAATACTCAACTGACGACAAGAATATCACTAACAAACAACAATACTCAACTGACGACAAGAATATCACTAACAAACAACAATACTCAACTGACGACAAGAATATCACTAACTAAAACAACAATACTCAACTGACGACAAGAATATCACTAACAAACAACAATACTCAACTGACGACAAGAATATCACTAACTAACAACAATACTCAACTGACGACAAGAATATCACTAACTAACAACAATACTCAACTGACGACAAGAATATCACTAACTAACAACAATACTCAACTGACGACAAGAATATCACTAACAAACAACAATACTCAACTGACGACAAGAATATCACTAACAAACAACAATACTCAACTGACGACAAGAATATCACTAACTAACAACAATACTCAACTGACGACAAGAATATCACTAACAAACAACAATACTCAACTGACGACAAGAATATCACTAACTAACAACAATACTCAACTGACGACAAGAATATCACTAACTAACAACAATACTCAACTGACGACAAGAATATCACTAACTAACAACAATACTCAACTGACGACAAGAATATCACTAACTAACAACAATACTCAACTGACGACAAGAATATCACTAACTAACAACAATACTCAACTGACGACAAGAATATCACTAATAACAACAACAATACTCAACTGACGACAAGAATATCACTAACTAACAACAATACTCAACTGACGACAAGAATATCACTAACAAACAACAATACTCAACTGACGACAAGAATATCACTAACAAACAACAATACTCAACTGACGACAAGAATATCACTAACTAACAACAATACTCAACTGACGACAAGAATATCACTAACTAACAACAATACTCAACTGACGACAAGAATATCACTAACAAACAACAATACTCAACTGACGACAAGAATATCACTAACAAACAACAATACTCAACTGACGACAAGAATATCACTAACTAACAACAATACTCAACTGACGACAAGAATATCACTAACAAACAACAATACTCAACTGACGACAAGAATATCACTAACTAAAAACAATACTCAACTGACGACAAGAATATCACTAACTAACAACAATACTCAACTGACGACAAGAATATCACTAACTAACAACAATACTCAACTGACGACAAGAATATAACTAACAACTGAACAACAATACTCAACTGACGACAAGAATATCACTAACTAACAACAATACTCAACTGACGACAACAATAATATCACTAACTAACAAGAATATCACTAACAATACTCAACTGACGACAAGAATATCACTAACTAACAACAATACTCAACTGACGACAAGAATATCACTAACAAACAACAATACTCAACTGACGACAAGAATATCACTAACAAACAACAATACTCAACTGACGACAAGAATATCACTAACTAACAACAATACTCAACTGACGACAAGAATATCACTAACTAACAACAATACTCAACTGACGACAAGAATATCACTAACAACAAACAACAATACTCAACTGACGACAAGAATATCACTAACTAACAACAATACTCAACTGACGACAAGAATATCACTAACTAACAACAATACTCAACTGACGACAAGAATATCACTAACTAACAACAATACTCAACTGACGACAAGAATATCACTAACTAACAACAATACTCAACTGACGACAAGAATATCACTAACTAACAACAATACTCAACTGACGACAAGAATATCACTAACTAACAACAATACTCAACTGACGACAAGAATATCACTAACAACAACAATACTCAACTGACGACAAGAATATCACTAACTAACAACAATACTCAACTGACGACAAGAATATCACTAACTAACAACAATACTCAACTGACGACAAGAATATCACTAACAAACAACAATACTCAACTGACGACAAGAATATCACTAACTAACAACAATACTCAACTGACGACAAGAATATCACTAACTAACAACAATACTCAACTGACGACAAGAATATCACTAACTAACAACAATACTCAACTGACGACAAGAATATCACTAACAAAAACAATACTCAACTGACGACAAGAATATCACTAACAAACAACAATACTCAACTGACGACAAGAATATCACTAACTAACAACAATACTCAACTGACGACAAGAATATCACTAACTAACAACAATACTCAACTGACGACAAGAATATCACTAACTAACAACAATACTCAACTGACGACAAGAATATCACTAACTAACAACAATACTCAACTGACGACAAGAATATCACTAACTAACAACAATACTCAACTGACGACAAGAATATCACTAACTAACAACAATACTCAACTGACGACAAGAATATCACTAACAAACAACAATACTCAACTGACGACAAGAATATCACTAACAAACAACAATACTCAACTGACGACAAGAATATCACTAACTAACAACAATACTCAACTGACGACAAGAATATCACTAACTAACAACAATACTCAACTGACGACAAGAATATCACTAACTAACAACAATACTCAACTGACAACAATAATATCACTAACTAACAACAATACTCAACTGACGACAAGAATATCACTAACTAACAACAATACTCAACTGACGACAAGAATATCACTAACTAACAACAATACTCAACTGACGACAAGAATATCACTAACTAACAACAATACTCAACTGACGACAAGAATATCACTAACTAACAACAATACTCAACTGACGACAAGAATATCACTAACTAACAACAATACTCAACTGACGACAAGAATATCACTAACAAACAACAATACTCAACTGACGACAAGAATATCACTAACTAACAACAATACTCAACTGACGACAAGAATATCACTAACTAACAACAATACTCAACTGACGACAAGAATATCACTAACTAACAACAATACTCAACTGACGACAAGAATATCACTAACAAACAACAATACTCAACTGACGACAAGAATATCACTAACTAACTAACAACAATACTCAACTGACGACAAGAATATCACTAACTAACAACAATACTCAACTGACGACAAGAATATCACTAACTAACAACAATACTCAACTGACGACAAGAATATCACTAACAAACAACAATACTCAACTGACGACAAGAATATCACTAACTAACAACAATACTCAACTGACGACAAGAATATCACTAACTAACAACAATACTCAACTGACGACAAGAATATCACTAACTAACAACAATACTCAACTGACGACAATAATATCACTATCTAACAACAATACTCAACTGACGACAAGAATATCACTAACTAACAACAATACTCAACTGACGACAAGAATATCACTAACAAACAACAATACTCAACTGACGACAAGAATATCACTAACTAACAACAATACTCAACTGACGACAAGAATATCACTAACTAACAACAATACTCAACTGACGACAAGAATATCACTAACTAACAACAATACTCAACTGACGACAAGAATATCACTAACTAATATCACTATCTAACAACAATACTCAACTGACGACAAGAATATCACTAACAAACAACAATACTGAACTGACGACAAGAATATCACTAACTAAAAACAATACTCAACTGACGACAAGAATATCACTAACTAACAACAATACTCAACTGACGACAAGAATATCACTAACAAACAACAATACTCAACTGACGACAAGAATATCACTAACTAACAACAATACTCAACTGACGACAAGAATATCACTAACTAACAACAATACTCAACTGACGACAAGGAATATCACTTTGTAACAAGTGTTACATTGACATGAGAGTTTCTTTGTTCTTTGTAACAAGTGTTACATTAACATGAGTGTCTCTAGTTCTTTTGTAACAAGTGTTACATTGACATGAGTGTTTCTTGTTCTTTGTAACAAGTGTTACATTAACATGAGTGAGTCTTGTTCTTTGTAACAAGTGTTATATTAACATGATTGTTTCTTGTTCTTTGTAACAAGTGTTATATTAACATGAATGTCTCTTGTTCTTTGTAACAAGTGTTATATTAACATGAGTTTCTAACTTGTTCTGGCTGTAACAAGTGTTACATTAACATGATTGTTTTTTGTTCTTTGTAACAGAGTGTTACATTAATGCCGAATGTCTCTTTTTTTTTTGTAACAAGTGTTATATTAACATGAGTGTCTTGTTCTTTTGTAACAAGTGTTATATTAACATGAGTGTCTCTTATTCTTTGTAACAAGTGTTACATTAACATGATTGTGTCTTTGTTCTTTGTAACAAGTGTTATATTAACATGAGTGTCTCTTGTTCTTTGTAACAAGTGTTATATTGACATGATTGTTTCTTCTTCTTTGTAACAAGTGTTACATTGACATGATTGTTTCTTGTTTTTTGTAACAAGTGTTATATTAACATGAGTGTCTCTTGTTCTTTGTAACAAGTGTTACATTAACATCAGTGTCTTTAGTTCTTTGTAATAAGTGTTATATTAACATGAGTGTCTCTTTTGTTCTTTGTAACAAGTGTTACATTAACACGAGTGTCTCTTCTTCTTTGTAACAAGTGTTACATTAACATGAGTGTCTCTTGTTCTTTGTAATAAGTGTTATATTAACACGAGTGTCTTTTTGTTCTTTGTAACAAGTGTTATATTAACATGAGTGTTTTTTGTTCTTTGTAACAAGTGTTACATTAACATGATTGTCCCTTGTTCTTTGTAACAAGTGTTATATTAACATGATTATTTCTTGTTCTTTGTAATAAGTGTTACATTAACATGCAAGTGTCTCTTGTTCTTTGTAACAAGTGTTACATTGACATGAGTTTTTCTTGTTCTTTGTAACAAGTGTTATATTAACATGAGTGTCTCTTGTTCTTTGTAACAAGTGTTACATTAACACATGATTGTTTCTTGTTCTTTGTAATAAGTGTTACATTAACATGAGTGTCTTTTGTTCTTTGTAACAAGTGTTACATTAACATGTGTCTTTTTTGTTCTTTGTAACAAGTGTTATATTAACATGAGTGTTTCTTCTTCGTGTTATAAACATGAGTGATTCTCTTGTTCTTTGTGACAAGTGTTACATTAACATGAATGTTGTTGTTTTTTGTAACAAGTGTTATATTAATGTGACTGTCTCTCGTTCTTTTTAATAAGTGTTACATTAACATGATTGTTTCTTGTTCTTTGTAACAAAGTGTTATATTAACATGAGTTTCTCTTGTTCTTTGTAACAAGTATTTACATTTTATGGTGTCTTGTTCTTTGTAACAAGTGTTATATTAACATGAGTATTCTTTGTTCTTTCTAACAAGTGTTATATTAACATGAGTGTTCTCCTGTTCTTTGTAACAAGTGTTATATTAACATGAGTGTCTTTTTTTTTGTAACAAGTGTTATATTAACATGAGTGTGTTTTGTTCTTTGTAACAAGTGTTACATTAACATGAGTGTCTTTTTTTTTTTGTAACAAGTGTTATATTAACATGATTGTTTTTTGTTCTTTGTAACAAGTGTTACATTAACACGAATGTCTCTTGTTCTTTGTAACAAGTGTTATATTAACATGAGAGTCTCTTTTTTTTTCTTGTAACAAGTGTTACATTTACATGAGTGTCTCTTGTTCTTTGTAACAAATGTTATATTAACTTGCTTGTTTCTTGTTCTTTCTAACAAGTGTTATATTAACATGAGTTCTCTTGTTCTTTGTAACAAGTGTTACATTAACATTGTTTCTTTGTTTTTAACTTTGTGACTAATGTTACATTAACATGAGTTCTCTAGTTCTTTGTAACTGATTATATGTTTTTTTTACTTGAGTTCTTTCTTGTCTTTGTAACAAGTGTTATATTAACATGAGTGTCTCTTTGTTCTTTGTAACAAGTGTTATATATATAAATGTCTTGTCTTTTCCAATGTAACAAGTGTTACATTATTATTTCTCTCTCGTTCTTTGTAAAAGTGTTATATTAACATGAGTGTCTCTTGTTCTTTGTAACAAGTGTATTAATTAACTTGAATGTTTCTTGTTCTTTGTAACAAGTGTTACATTTACATTAACATGAGTGTCTTTCTTGTTCTTTGTAACAAGTGTTACATTAACATAGTGTCTCTTGTTCTTTGTAACAAGTGTTATATTAACATGAGTGTCTCTTGTTCTATTGTAACAAGTGTTACATTGACATGAGAGTGTGTCTTGTTCTTTGTAACAAGTGTTACATTAACATGATTGTTTCTTGTTCTTTGTAACAAGTGTTACATTAACATGAGTGTGTCTTTAGTTCTTGTAACAAGTGTTATATTAACATGATTGTTTCTTCTTGTTCTTTGTAACAGTGTTATATTAACGCATGATTGTTTCTTGTTCTTTGTAACAAGTGTTATATTAACATGAGTGTCTCTTGTTCTTTGTAACAAGTGTTACATTAACATGAGTGTCTTTGTTCTTTGTAACAAGTGTTATATTAACATGAGTGTTTGTTTGTAACGTGTTATATTACATGTTGTCTCTTTTCTTTTAACAAGTGTTACATTAACATTAGAATGTCTCTTGTTCTTTGTAACAAGTGTTACATTAACATGAGTGTCTTTGTTCTTTTTAAGAGTGTTACATTCATGCAGTGTCTTTTGTTCTTTGTAACAAGTGTTACATTAACATGAGTGTTTTGTTCTTTGTTAAAGTGTTACATTAACACGAATGTCTCTTGTTCTTTGTAAGTGTTACATTAACATGAGTGTCTTTTTTTCTTCTTTTTAACAAGTGTTATATTAACATGTGAGTGTCTTTTTGTTCTTTGTAACAAGTGTTACATTAACATAGGTGTTTCTTGTTCTTTGTAACAAGTGTTACATTAACATGAGTGTCTCTTGTTCTTTGTAACAAGTGTTACATTAACATGAGTGTCTTCTTTTGTTCTTTTAACAAGTGTTACATTAACATGCAGTGCTCTTGTTCATGTGTCTGTAACAAGTGTTACATTTACATGAGTGTCTTTGTTCTTTGTAACAAGTGTTACATTAACATGATTGTTTCTTGTTTCTTTGTAACAAGTGTTACATTAACATGAGTTTTTTTGTTCTTTGTAACAAGTGTTACATTAACATGAGTGTCTCTAGTTCTTTGTAACAAGTGTTACATTAACATGAGTGTCTCTTGTTCTTTGTAACAAGTGTTACATTAACATGAGTGTCTCTAGTTCTTTGTAACAAGTGTTACATTAACATGAGTGTTTCTTGTTCTTTGTAACAAGTGTTATATTAACATGAGTTCTCTTGTTCTTTGTAACAAGTGTTACATTAACATGATTGTTTCTTGTTCTTTGTAACAAGTGTTACATTAACACAGAGTGTCTCTTGTTCTTTGTAACAAGTGTTACATTAACATGAGTGTCTTTTTTGTTCTTTGTAACAAGTGTTACATTAACATGAGTGTCTCTTGTTCTTTGTAACAAGTGTTACATTAACATGAGTTCTTTTGTTCTTTGTAACAAGTGTTACATTAACATGTGTGTCTTTGTTCTTTGTAACAAGTGTTACATTAACATGATTGTGTTTTGTTCTTTGTAACAAGTGTTACATTAACATGATTGTCTCTTGTTCTTTGTAACAAGTGTTATATTAACATGAGTGTCTCTTGTTCTTTGTAACAAGTGTTACATTAACATGATTGTTTGTTGTTCTTTGTAACAAGTGTTACATTAACATGAGTGTCTTTGTTCTTTGTAACAAGTGTTACATTAACATGAGTGTCTCTTGTTCTTTGTAACAAGTGTTACATTAACATGAGTGTTTCTTGTTCTTTGTAACAAGTGTTACATTAACATGAGTGTTTCTTGTTCTTTGTAACAAGTGTTACATTAACATGAGTGTCTCTTGTTCTTTGTAACAAGTGTTACATTAACATGAGTGTCTCTTGTTCTTTGTTAACAAGTGTTATATTAACATGAGTGTCTCTTGTTCTTTGTAACAAGTGTTATATTAACATGATTGTCTCTTTTTCTTTGTAACAAGTGTTACATTAACATGAGTGTCTCTTGTTCTTTGTAACAAGTGTTACATTAACATGATTGTTTCTTGTTCTTTGTAACAAGTGTTACATTAACATGAGTGTCTTGTTCTTTGTAACAAGTGTTATATTAACATGAGTGTCTCTTGTTCTTTGTAACAAGTGTTACATTAACATGAGTGTCTTTGTTCTTTGTAACAAGTGTTACATTAACATGATTGTTTCTTGTTCTTTGTAACAAGTGTTACATTAACATGAGTGTCTCTTGTTCTTTGTAACAAGTGTTACATTAACATGAGTGTCTCTTTTTTGTTCTTTGTAACAAGTGTTATATTACATTATTGAGTTCTCTTGTTCTTTGTAACAAGTGTTACATTAACATGAGTGTTTCTTGTTCTTTGTAACAAGTGTTACATTAACATGAGTTCTCTTGTTCTTTGTAACAAGTGTTACATTAACATGATTGTCTCTTGTTCTTTGTAACAAGTGTTACATTAACATGAGTGTCTTCTTGTTCTTTGTAACAAGTGTTACATTAACATGAGTGTCTCTTGTTCTTTGTAACAAGTGTTACATTAACATGAGTGTCTCTTGTTCTTTGTAACAAGTGTTATATTAACATGAGTGTTTCTTGTTCTTTGTAACAAGTGTTATATTAACATGAGTGTCTCTTGTTCTTTGTAACAAGTGTTACATTAACATGAGTTCTTTTGTTCTTTGTAACAAGTGTTACATTAACATGAGTGTCTCTTGTTCTTTGTAACAAGTGTTATATTAACATGAGTGTCTCTTGTTCTTTGTAACAAGTGTTACATTAACATGAGTGTTTCTTGTTCTTTGTAACAAGTGTTACATTAACATGAGTGTCTTTTGTTCTTTGTAACAAGTGTTACATTAACATGAGTGTCTTTTGTTCTTTGTAACAAGTGTTACATTAACATGAGTGTCTCTTGTTCTTTGTAACAAGTGTTACATTAACATGATTGTTTCTTGTTCTTTGTAACAAGTGTTACATTAACATGAGTGTCTCTTGTTCTTTGTAACAAGTGTTACATTAACATGAGTGTCTCTTGTTCTTTGTAACAAGTGTTACATTAACATGATTGTTTCTTGTTCTTTGTAACAAGTGTTACATTAACATGATTGTCTTCTTGTTCTTTGTAACAAGTGTTATATTAACATGAGTTCTCTTGTTCTTTGTAACAAGTGTTACATTAACATGAGGTGTCTTTTGTTCTTTGTAACAAGTGTTACATTAACATGAGTGTCTTTTGTTCTTTGTAACAAGTGTTATATTAACACGAGTTCTCTTGTTCTTTGTAACAAGTGTTACATTGACATGATTGTTTCTTGTTCTTTGTAACAAGTGTTACATTAACATGAGTGTCTCTTGTTCTTTGTAACAAGTGTTACATTAACATGAGTGTCTCTTGTTCTTTGTAACAAGTGTTATATTCATGAGTTCTCTTGTTCTTTGTAACAAGTGTTACATTAACATGATTGTTTCTTGTTCTTTGTAACAAGTGTTACATTAACATGAGTGTCTCTTGTTCTTTGTAAAAGTGTTACATTAACATGTTTTTTTTCTTGTAACAAGTGTTACATTAACATGAGTGTCTCTTGTTCTTTGTAACAAGTGTTACATTAACATGAGTGTCTCTTGTTCTTTGTAACAAGTGTTACATTAACATGAGTGTCTTTTGTTCTTTGTAACAAGTGTTACATTAACATGATTGTGTCTTTGTTCTTTGTAACAAGTGTTATATTAACATGAGTGTCTCTTGTTCTTTGTAACAAGTGTTACATTAACATGATTGTTTCTTGTTCTTTGTAACAAGTGTTACATTAACATGAGTGTCTCTTGTTCTTTGTAACAAGTGTTACATTAACACGAGTTCTCTTGTTCTTTGTAACAAGTGTTACATTAACATGAGTTCTCTTGTTCTTTGTAACAAGTGTTACATTAACATGAGTGTCTCTTGTTCTTTGTAACAAGTGTTACATTAACATGAGTGTCTCTTGTTCTTTGTAACAAGTGTTACATTAACATGAGTGTCTCTTGTTCTTTGTAACAAGTGTTACATTAACATGATTGTTTCTTGTTCTTTGTAACAAGTGTTACATTAACATGAGTGTCTCTTGTTCTTTGTAACAAGTGTTACATTAACATGAGTGTCTCTTGTTCTTTGTAACAAGTGTTACATTAACATGAGTGTTTTTGTTCTTTGTAACAAGTGTTACATTAACATGAGTGTTTCTTGTTCTTTGTAACAAGTGTTACATTAACATGATTGTCTCTTGTTCTTTGTAACAAGTGTTATATTAACATGAGTGTTTCTTGTTCTTTGTAACAAGTGTTACATTAACATGAGTGTCTCTTGTTCTTTGTAACAAGTGTTATATTAACATGATTTCTCTTGTTCTTTGTAACAAGTGTTACATTAACATGATTGTCTCTTGTTCTTTGTAACAAGTGTTACAAGTGTTACATATTAACATGAGTGTCTCTTGTTCTTTGTAACAAGTGTTACATTAACATGAGTGTCTCTTGTTCTTTGTAACAAGTGTTATATTAACATGAGTGTCATTGACTTGTTCTTTGTAACAAGTGTTACATTAACATGAGTGTCTCTTGTTCTTTGTAACAAGTGTTACATTAACATGAGTGTCTCTTGTTCTTTGTAACAAGTGTTACATTGACATGATTGTTTCTTGTTCTTTGTAACAAGTGTTACATTGACATGATTGTTTCTTGTTCTTTGTAACAAGTGTTACATTAACATGAGTGTCTCTTGTTCTTTGTAACAAGTGTTACATTAACATGAGTGTCTCTTGTTCTTTGTAACAAGTGTTACATTAACATGAGTGTCTTGTTCTTTGTAACAAGTGTTATATTAACATGATTGTCTCTTGTTCTTTGTAACAAGTGTTACATTAACATGAGTGTCTCTTGTTCTTTGTAACAAGTGTTACATTAACATGAGTGTCTTTTGTTCTTTGTAACAAGTGTTACATTAACATGAGTGTCTCTTGTTCTTTGTAACAAGTGTTACATTAACATGAGTGTCTTTTGTTCTTTGTAACAAGTGTTACATTAACATGAGTGTCTCTTGTTCTTTTTGTAACAAGTGTTATATTAACATGAGTGTCTAGTTCTTTGTAACAAGTGTTACATTAACATGAGTGTTTCTTGTTCTTTGTAACAAGTGTTACATTAACATGAGTGTCTTTTGTTCTTTGTAACAAGTGTTACATTAACATGAGTGTCTCTTGTTCTTTGTAACAAGTGTTACATTAACATGAGTGTCTCTTGTTCTTTGTAACAAGTGTTATATTAACATGATTGTTTCTTGTTCTTTGTAACAAGTGTTACATTAACATGAGTGTCTCTTGTTCTTTGTAACAAGTGTTACATTAACATGATTGTCTCTTGTTCTTTGTAACAAGTGTCAACAGTGTTACATCTAACAACAAGTGTTACATTAACATGATTGTTTCTGTTTTGTAACAAGTGTTACATTAACATGAGTGTCTCTTGTTCTTTGTAACAAGTGTTACATTAACATGAGTGTCTCTTGTTCTTTGTAACAAGTGTTACATTAACATGAGTGTTTCTTGTTCTTTGTAACAAGTGTTACATTAACATGAGTGTCTCTTGTTCTTTGTAACAAGTGTTACATTAACATGAGTGTCTCTTGTTCTTTGTAACAAGTGTTACATTAACATGAGTGTCTCTTGTTCTTTGTAACAAGTGTTACATTAACATGAGTTTCTCTTGTTCTTTGTAACAAGTGTTACATTAACATGATTGTTTCTTGTTCTTTGTAACAAGTGTTACATTAACATGAGTGTCTCTTGTTCTTTGTAACAAGTGTTATATTAACATGATTGTTTCTTGTTCTTTGTAACAAGTGTTACATTAACATGAGTGTCTTCTTGTTCTTTGTAACAAGTGTTACATTAACATGAGTGTTTCTTGTTCTTTGTAACAAGTGTTAACATGAGTGTTCTTTTTTTTAACAGTGTTATATTAACATGATTGTCTTGTTCTTTGTAACAAGTGTTACATTAACATGAGTGTCTTTTGTTCTTTGTAACAAGTGTTACATTAACATGAGTGTCTTCTTGTTCTTTGTAACAAGTGTTACATTAACATGAGTGTCTCTTGTTCTTTGTAACAAGTGTTACATTAACATGAGTGTCTCTTGTTCTTCTTTGTAACAAGTGTTACATTAACATGAGTGTCTCTTGTTCTTTGTAACAAGTGTTACATTAACATGAGTGTCTCTTTTGTTCTTTGTAACAAGTGTTACATTAACATGAGTGTCTACATGATTGTTCTTGTTCTTTGTAACAAGTGTTACATTAACATGAGTGTTTCTTGTTCTTTGTAACAAGTGTTACATTAACATGAGTGTCTCTTGTTCTTTGTAACAAGTGTTACATTAACATGAGTGTCTCTTGTTCTTTGTAACAAGTGTTACATTAACATGAGTGTCTCTTGTTCTTTGTAACAAGTGTTATATTAACATGAGTGTCTCTTGTTCTTTGTAACAAGTGTTACATTAACATGATTGTCTCTTGTTCTTTGTAACAAGTGTTACATTAACATGAGTGTCTCTTGTTCTTTGTAACAAGTGTTACATTAACATGAGTGTCTCTTGTTCTTTGTAACAAGTGTTACATTAACATGAGTGTCTCTTGTTCTTTGTAACAAGTGTTACATTAACATGAGTGTCTCTTGTTCTTTGTAACAAGTGTTACATTAACATGAGTGTCTCTTGTTCTTTGTAACAAGTGTTACATTAACATGAGTGTCTCTTGTTCTTTGTAACAAGTGTTACATTAACATGAGTGTCTCTTGTTCTTTGTAACAAGTGTTATATTAACATGAGTGTCTCTTGTTCTTTGTAACAAGTGTTACATTAACATGAGTGTCTCTTGTTCTTTGTAACAAGTGTTACATTAACATGAGTGTCTCTTGTTCTTTGTAACAAGTGTTACATTAACATGAGTGTCTTCTTGTTCTTTGTAACAAGTGTTACATTAACATGATTGTCTCTTGTTCTTTGTAACAAGTGTTACATTAACATGAGTGTCTCTTGTTCTTTGTAACAAGTGTTACATTAACATGAGTGTCTCTTGTTTTTTTTGTAACAAGTGTTACATTAACATGAGTGTCTTTTGTTCTTTGTAACAAGTGTTACATTAACATGAGTGTTTCTTGTTCTTTGTAACAAGTGTTATATTAACATGATTGTTTCTCTTGTTCTTTGTAACAAGTGTTATATTAACATGAGTGTCTCTTGTTCTTTGTAACAAGTGTTACATTAACATGAGTGTCTCTTGTTCTTTGTAACAAGTGTTACATTAACATGAGTGTCTCTTGTTCTTTGTAACAAGTGTTACATTAACATGAGTGTCTCTTGTTCTTTTTTGTAACAAGTGTTACATTAACATGAGTGTCTCTTGTTCTTTGTAACAAGTGTTACATTAACATGATTGTCTCTTGTTCTTTGTAACAAGTGTTACATTAACATGAGTGTCTCTTGTTCTTTGTAACAAGTGTTATATTAACATGAGTTCTCTTGTTCTTTGTAACAAGTGTTATATTAACATGAGTGTCTTGTTCTTTGTAACAAGTGTTACATTAACATGAGTGTCTCTTGTTCTTTGTAACAAGTGTTACATTAACATGAGTGTCTCTTGTTCTTTGTAACAAGTGTTATATTAACATGAGTGTCTCTTGTTCTTTGTAACAAGTGTTACATTAACATGATTGTTTCTTGTTCTTTGTAACAAGTGTTACATTAACATGAGTGTTCTTGTTCTTTGTAACAAGTGTTACATTAACATGAGTGTCTCTTGTTCTTTGTAACAAGTGTTATATTAACATGAGTGTCTCTTGTTCTTTGTAACAAGTGTTACATTAACATGAGTGTCTCTTGTTCTTTGTAACAAGTGTTACATTAACATGAGTGTCTCTTGTTCTTTGTAACAAGTGTTATATTAACATGAGTGTCTCTTGTTTCTTTGTAACAAGTGTTATATTAACATGAGTGTTTCTTGTTCTTTGTAACAAGTGTTACATTAACATGAGTGTTTCTTGTTCTTTGTAACAAGTGTTACATTAACATGAGTGTCTCTTGTTCTTTGTAACAAGTGTTATATTAACATGAGTGTCTCTTGTTCTTTGTAACAAGTGTTACATTAACATGAGTGTCTCTTGTTCTTTGTAACAAGTGTTACATTAACATGAGTGTCTCTTGTTCTTTGTAACAAGTGTTACATTAACATGATTGTTTCTTGTTCTTTGTAACAAGTGTTACATTAACATGAGTGTCTCTTGTTCTTTGTAACAAGTGTTACATTAACATGAGTGTCTCTTGTTCTTTGTAACAAGTGTTACATTAACATGAGTGTTTCTTGTTCTTTGTAACAAGTGTTACATTAACATGAGTGTCTCTTGTTCTTTGTAACAAGTGTTACATTAACATGAGTGTCTCTTGTTCTTTGTAACAAGTGTTACATTAACATGAGTGTCTCTTGTTCTTTGTAACAAGTGTTATATTAACATGATTGTCTCTTGTTCTTTGTAACAAGTGTTACATTAACATGAATGTCTCTTGTTCTTTGTAACAAGTGTTACATTAACATGAGTGTCTCTTGTTCTTTGTAACAAGTGTTACATTAACATGAGTGTCTCTTGTTCTTTGTAACAAGTGTTATATTAAAGTGTTACATTAACATGAGTGTCTCTTGTTCTTTGTAACAAGTGTTACATTAACATGAGTGTCTCTTGTTCTTTGTAACAAGTGTTATATTAACAAGAGTTCTCTTCTTCTTTGTAACAAGTGTTACATTGACATGATTGTTTCTTGTTCTTTGTAACAAGTGTTACATTAACATGAGTGTCTCTTGTTCTTTGTAACAAGTGTTACATTAACATGAGTGATCTCTTGTTCTTTTGTTTTGTAACAAGTGTTATATTAACATGAGTGTCTCTTGTTTTGTTCTTTGTAACAAGTGTTACATTAACATGAGTGTCTCTTGTTCTTTGTAACAAGTGTTACATTAACATGATTGTCTCTTGTTCTTTGTAACAAGTGTTACATTAACATGATTGTCTCTTGTTCTTTGTAACAAGTGTTACATTAACATGATTTCTCTTGTTCTTTGTAACAAGTGTTACATTAACATGAGTGTCTCTTGTTCTTTGTAACAAGTGTTACATTAACATGAGCTTGTCTCTTGTTCTTTGTAACAAGTGTTACATTAACATGAGTGTCTCTTGTTCTTTGTAACAAGTGTTACATTAACATGAGTGTCTCTTGTTCTTTGTAACAAGTGTTACATTAACATGAGTGTCTCTTGTTCTTTGTAACAAGTGTTACATTAACATGAGTGTCTCTTGTTCTTTGTAACAAGTGTTACATTAACATGAGTGTTCTTGTTCTTTGTAACAAGTGTTACATTAACATGAGTGTCTCTTGTTCTTTGTAACAAGTGTTACATTAACATGAGTGTCTCTTGTTCTTTGTAACAAGTGTTACATTAACATGAGTGTTCTCTTGTTCTTTGTAACAAGTGTTACATTAACATGAGTGTCTCTTGTTCTTTGTAACAAGTGTTACATTAACATGAGTGTCTCTTGTTCTTTGTAACAAGTGTTACATTAACATGAGTGTCTCTTGTTCTTTGTAACAAGTGTTACATTAACATGAGTGTCTCTTGTTCTTTGTAACAAGTGTTACATTAACATGATTGTTTCTTGTTCTTTGTAACAAGTGTTACATTAACATGAGTGTCTCTTGTTCTTTGTAACAAGTGTTACATTAACATGAGTGTCTCTTGTTCTTTGTAACAAGTGTTACATTAACATGAGTGTCTCTTGTTCTTTGTAACAAGTGTTACATTAACATGAGTGTCTCTTGTTCTTTGTAACAAGTGTTACATTAACATGAGTGTCTCTTGTTCTTTGTAACAAGTGTTACATTAACATGAGTGTCTCTTGTTCTTTGTAACAAGTGTTATATTAACATGAGTTCTCTTGTTCTTTGTAACAAGTGTTACATTAACATGAGTGTCTCTTGTTCTTTGTAACAAGTGTTACATTAACATGAGTGTCTCTTGTTCTTTGTAACAAGTGTTACATTAACATGAGTGTCTCTTGTTCTTTGTAACAAGTGTTACATTAACATGAGTGTCTCTTGTTCTTTGTAACAAGTGTTACATTAACATGAGTGTCTCTTGTTCTTTGTAACAAGTGTTACATTAACATGAGTGTCTTTTGTTCTTTGTAACAAGTGTTACATTAACATGAGTGTCTTTGTTCTTTGTAACAAGTGTTACATTAACATGAGTGTCTTCTTGTTCTTTGTAACAAGTGTTACATTAACATGAGTGTCTTGTTCTTTGTAACAAGTGTTACATTAACATGAGTGTCTCTTGTTCTTTGTAACAAGTGTTACATTAACATGAGTGTCTCTTGTTCTTTGTAACAAGTGTTACATTAACATGAGTGTCTCTTGTTCTTTGTAACAAGTGTTACATTAACATGAGTGTCTCTTGTTCTTTGTAACAAGTGTTACATTAACATGAGTTCTCTTGTTCTTTGTAACAAGTGTTACATTAACATGAGTGTCTCTTGTTCTTTGTAACAAGTGTTACATTAACATGAGTGTCTTTGTTCTTTTAACAAGTGTTATATTAACATGATTGTTTCTTGTTCTTTGTAACAAGTGTTACATTAACATGATTGTTTCTTGTTCTTTGTAACAAGTGTTACATTAACATGAGTGTCTCTTGTTCTTTGTAACAAGTGTTACATTAACATGAGTGTCTCTTGTTCTTTGTAACAAGTGTTACATTAACATGATTGTCTCTTGTTCTTTGTAACAAGTGTTACATTAACATGAGTGTCTTGTTCTTTGTAACAAGTGTTACATTAACATGATTGTTTCTTGTTCTTTGTAACAAGTGTTACATTAACATGAGTGTCTCTTGTTCTTTGTAACAAGTGTTATATTATGGTGTCTCTTGTTCTTTGTAACAAGTGTTACATTAACATGAGTGTTTCTTGTTCTTTGTAACAAGTGTTACATTAACATGATTGTCTCTTGTTCTTTGTAACAAGTGTTACATTAACATGATTGTTTCTTGTTCTTTGTAACAAGTGTTACATTAACATGAGTGTCTCTTGTTCTTTGTAACAAGTGTTACATTAACATGAGTGTCTCTTGTTCTTTGTAACAAGTGTTACATTAACATGAGTGTCTCTTGTTCTTTGTAACAAGTGTTACATTAACATGATTGTCTCTTGTTCTTTGTAACAAGTGTTACATTAACATGAGTGTCTCTTGTTCTTTGTAACAAGTGTTACATTAACATGAGTGTCTCTTGTTCTTTGTAACAAGTGTTACATTAACATGATTGTCTCTTGTTCTTTGTAACAAGTGTTACATTAACATGAGTGTCTCTTGTTCTTTGTAACAAGTGTTACATTAACATGAGTGTCTTCTTGTTCTTTGTAACAAGTGTTACATTAACATGAGTGTCTCTTGTTCTTTGTAACAAGTGTTACATTAACATGAGTGTTCTTGTTCTTTGTAACAAGTGTTACATTAACATGAGTGTCTCTTGTTCTTTGTAACAAGTGTTACATTAACATGAGTGTCTCTTGTTCTTTGTAACAAGTGTTATATTAACATGAGTGTCTCTTGTTCTTTGTAACAAGTGTTACATTAACATGATTGTTTCTTGTTCTTTGTAACAAGTGTTACATTAACATGAGTGTCTCTTGTTCTTTGTAACAAGTGTTACATTAACATGAGTGTCTCTTGTTCTTTGTAACAAGTGTTACATTAACATGAGTGTCTCTTGTTCTTTGTAACAAGTGTTACATTAACATGAGTGTCTCTTGTTCTTTGTAACAAGTGTTACATTAACATGAGTGTTTCTTGTTCTTTGTAACAAGTGTTACATTAACATGAGTGTCTCTTGTTCTTTGTAACAAGTGTTACATTAACATGAGTGTTTCTTGTTCTTTGTAACAAGTGTTACATTAACATGAGTGTCTCTTGTTCTTTGTAACAAGTGTTACATTAACATGAGTGTCTCTTGTTCTTTGTAACAAGTGTTACATTAACATGATTGTCTCTTGTTCTTTGTAACAAGTGTTACATTAACATGAGTGTCTCTTGTTCTTTGTAACAAGTGTTATATTAACATGAGTGTCTCTTGTTCTTTGTAACAAGTGTTACATTAACATGAGTGTCTCTTGTTCTTTGTAACAAGTGTTACATTAACATGAGTGTCTCTTGTTCTTTGTAACAAGTGTTACATTAACATGATTGTTTCTTGTTCTTTGTAACAAGTGTTACATTAACATGAGTGTCTCTTGTTCTTTGTAACAAGTGTTACATTAACATGAGTGTCTCTTGTTCTTTGTAACAAGTGTTACATTAACATGAGTGTCTCTTGTTCTTTGTAACAAGTGTTACATTAACATGATGTGTTTCTTGTTCTTTGTAACAAGTGTTACATTAACATGAGTGTCTCTTGTTCTTTGTAACAAGTGTTACATTAACATGAGTGTCTCTTGTTCTTTGTAACAAGTGTTACATTAACATGAGTGTCTCTTGTTCTTTGTAACAAGTGTTACATTAACATGAGTGTCTCTTGTTCTTTGTAACAAGTGTTACATTAACATGAGTGTCTCTTGTTCTTTGTAACAAGTGTTACATTAACATGAGTGTCTCTTGTTCTTTGTAACAAGTGTTACATTAACATGAGTGTCTCTTGTTCTTTGTAACAAGTGTTACATTAACATGAGTGTCTCTTGTTCTTTGTAACAAGTGTTACATTAACATGAGTGTCTCTTGTTCTTTGTAACAAGTGTTACATTAACATGAGTGTCTCTTGTTCTTTGTAACAAGTGTTATATTAACATGAGTGTCTCTTGTTCTTTGTAACAAGTGTTATATTAACATGAGTGTCTCTTGTTCTTTGTAACAAGTGTTACATTAACATGAGTGTCTCTTGTTCTTTGTAACAAGTGTTACATGAGTGTCTCTTGTTCTTTGTAACAAGTGTTACATTAACATGTCTGTTCTTGTTCTTTGTAACAAGTGTTACATTAACATGAGTGTCTCTTGTTCTTTGTAACAAGTGTTACATTAACATGAGTGTCTCTTGTTCTTTGTAACAAGTGTTACATTAACATGAGTGTCTCTTGTTCTTTGTAACAAGTGTTACATTAACATGAGTGTCTCTTGTTCTTTGTAACAAGTGTTACATTAACATGAGTGTCTCTTGTTCTTTGTAACAAGTGTTACATTAACATGAGTGTCTCTTGTTCTTTGTAACAAGTGTTACATTAACATGAGTGTCTCTTGTTCTTTGTAACAAGTGTTACATTAACATGAGTGTCTCTTGTTCTTTGTAACAAGTGTTACATTAACATGAGTGTCTCTTGTTCTTTGTAACAAGTGTTACATTAACATGAGTGTCTCTTGTTCTTTGTAACAAGTGTTACATTAACATGAGTGTTTCTTGTTCTTTGTAACAAGTGTTATATTAACATGAGTGTCTCTTGTTCTTTGTAACAAGTGTTACATTAACATGAGTGTCTCTTGTTCTTTGTAACAAGTGTTATATTAACATGAGTGTCTCTTGTTCTTTGTAACAAGTGTTACATTAACATGAGTGTCTCTTGTTCTTTGTAACAAGTGTTACATTAACATGAGTGTCTCTTGTTCTTTGTAACAAGTGTTACATTAACATGAGTGTCTCTTGTTCTTTGTAACAAGTGTTACATTAACATGATTGTTTCTTGTTCTTTGTAACAAGTGTTACATTAACATGAGTGTCTCTTGTTCTTTGTAACAAGTGTTACATTAACATGAGTGTCTCTTGTTCTTTGTAACAAGTGTTACATTAACATGAGTGTCTCTTGTTCTTTGTAACAAGTGTTACATTAACATGAGTGTCTCTTGTTCTTTGTAACAAGTGTTACATTAACATGAGTGTCTCTTGTTCTTTGTAACAAGTGTTACATTAACATGAGTGTCTCTTGTTCTTTGTAACAAGTGTTACATTAACATGAGTGTCTCTTGTTCTTTGTAACAAGTGTTACATTAACATGAGTGTCTCTTGTTCTTTGTAACAAGTGTTACATTAACATGAGTGTCTCTTGTTCTTTGTAACAAGTGTTACATTAACATGAGTGTCTCTTGTTCTTTGTAACAAGTGTTATATTAACATGAGTGTCTCTTGTTCTTTGTAACAAGTGTTACATTAACATGAGTGTCTCTTGTTCTTTGTAACAAGTGTTACATTAACATGAGTGTCTCTTGTTCTTTGTAACAAGTGTTACATTAACATGATTGTTTCTTGTTCTTTGTAACAAGTGTTACATTAACATGAGTGTCTCTTGTTCTTTGTAACAAGTGTTACATTAACAGTGTCTCTTGTTCTTTGAGTGTTATATTAACATGAGTGTCTCTTGTTCTTTGTAACAAGTGTTACATTAACATGAGTGTCTTTTGTTCTTTGTAACAAGTGTTACATTAACATGAGTGTCTCTTGTTCTTTGTAACAAGTGTTACATTAACATGAGTGTCTCTTGTTCTTTGTAACAAGTGTTACATTAACATGTGTCTTTTGTTCTTTGTGTCTCTTGTTCTTTGTAACAAGTGTTACATTAACATGAGTGTCTCTTGTTTTTGTAACAAGTGTTATATTAACATGAGTGTCTCTTGTTCTTTGTAACAAGTGTTACATTAACATGAGTGTCTCTTGTTCTTTGTAACAAGTGTTACATTAACATGAGTGTCTCTTGTTCTTTGTAACAAGTGTTACATTAACATTTGTCTTGTTCTTTGTAACAAGTGTTACATTAACATGAGTGTCTCTTGTTCTTTGTAACAAGTGTTACATTAACATGAGTGTCTCTTGTTCTTTGTAACAAGTGTTATATTAACATGAGTTCTCTTGTTCTTTGTAACAAGTGTTACATTAACATGATTGTCTCTTGTTCTTTGTAACAAGTGTTACATTGACATGATTGTTTCTTGTTCTTTGTAACAAGTGTTACATTAACATGAGTGTCTCTAGTTCTTTGTAACAAGTGTTATATTAACACGAGTTCTTCTTTTTCTTTGTAACAAGTGTTACATTAACATGAGTGTCTCTTGTTCTTTGTAACAAGTGTTACATTAACATGAGTGTCTCTTGTTCTTTGTAACAAGTGTTACATTAACATGAGTGTCTCTTGTTCTTTGTAAAAAGTGTTATATTAACATGAGTGTCTAGTTCTTTGTAACAAGTGTTACATTAACATGAGTGTTTCTTGTTCTTTGTAACAAGTGTTACATTAACATGAGTGTCTCTTGTTCTTTGTAACAAGTGTTACATTGACATGATTGTTTCTTGTTCTTTGTAACAAGTGTTACATTGACATGATTGTTTCTTGTTCTTTGTAACAAGTGTTACATTAACATGAGTGTCTCTTGTTCTTTGTAACAAGTGTTACATTAACATGAGTTTTTCTTGTTCTTTGTAACAAGTGTTACATTAACATGAGTGTCTCTTGTTCTTTGTAACAAGTGTTATATTAACATGAGTGTCTCTTGTTCTTTGTAACAAGTGTTACATTAACATGAGTGTCTCTTGTTCTTTGTAACAAGTGTTATATTAACATGAGTGTCTCTTGTTCTTTGTAACAAGTGTTACATTAACATGAGTGTCTTTTGTTCTTTGTAACAAGTGTTACATTAACATGAGTGTCTCTTGTTCTTTGTAACAAGTGTTATATTAACATGTGTTCTCTTGTTCTTTGTAACAAGTGTTACATTGACATGATTGTTTCTTGTTCTTTGTAACAAGTGTTACATTAACATGAGTGTCTCTTGTTCTTTGTAACAAGTGTTACATTAACATGAGTGTCTCTTGTTCTTTGTAACAAGTGTTACATTAACATGAGTGTTTCTTGTTCTTTGTAACAAGTGTTATATTAACATGATTGTTTCTTGTTCTTTGTAACAAGTGTTACATTAACATGAGTGTCTCTTGTTCTTTGTAACAAGTGTTACATTAACATGAGTGTCTCTTGTTCTTTGTAACAAGTGTTATATTAACACGAGTTCTCTTGTTCTTTGTAACAAGTGTTACATTAACATGATTGTTTCTTGTTCTTTGTAACAAGTGTTACATTAACATGAGTGTCTCTTGTTCTTTGTAACAAGTGTTACATTAACATGAGTGTCTCTTGTTCTTTGTAACAAGTGTTATATTAACATGAGTGTTTCTTGTTCTTTGTAACAAGTGTTATATTAACATGATTGTCTCTTGTTCTTTGTAACAAGTGTTACATTAACATGAATGTCTCTTGTTCTTTGTAACAAGTGTTATATTAACACTTCTCTCGTTCTTTGTAACAAGTGTTACATTAACATGATTGTTTCTTGTTCTTTGTAACAAGTGTTACATTAACATGAGTGTTTCTTGTTCTTTGTAACAAGTGTTACATTAACATGAGTGTCTTTTGTTCTTGTTCTTTGTAACAAGTGTTATATTAACAGTGAGTTCTTTTTGTTCTTTGTAACAAGTGTTACATTAACATGAGTGTCTCTTGTTCTTTGTAACAAGTGTTACATTAACATGAGTGTCTCTTGTTCTTTGTAACAAGTGTTACATTAACATGAGTGTTTCTTGTTCTTTGTAACAAGTGTTACATTAACATGATTGTCTCTTGTTCTTTGTAACAAGTGTTACATTAACATGATTGTTTCTTGTTCTTTGTAACAAGTGTTACATTAACATGAGTGTCTCTTGTTCTTTGTAACAAGTGTTACATTAACATGAGTGTCTCTAGTTCTTTGTAACAAGTGTTATATTAACGTGAGTGTTTCTTGTTTTTTGTAACGTGTTATATTAACATGATTGTCTCTTGTTCTTTGTAACAAGTGTTATATTAACATGATTCTCTTGTTCTTCGTAACAAGTGTTACATTAACATGAATGTCTCTTGTTCTTTGTAACAAGTGTTATATTAACATGAGTTCTCTTGTTCTTTGTAACAAGTGTTACATTAACATGAGTGTCTCTTGTTCTTTGTAACAAGTGTTATATTAACCTGTTTCTTGTTTTTTATAACGTGTTATATTAACATGATTGTCTCTTGTTCTTTGTAACAAGTGTTACATTAACATGAGTGTCTCTTGTTCTTTGTAACAAGTGTTATATTAACATGAGTTCTCTTGTTCTTTGTAACAAGTGTTACATTGACATGATTGTTTCTTGTTCTTTGTAACAAGTGTTACATTAACATGAGTGTCTCTTGTTCTTTGTAACAAGTGTTACATTAACATGAGTGTCTCTTGTTCTTTGTAACAAGTGTTATATTAACACGAGTTCTTTTGTTCTTTGTAACAAGTGTTACATTAACATGAGTGTCTTTTGTTCTTTGTAACAAGTGTTACATTAACATGAGTGTCTCTTGTTCTTTGTAACAAGTGTTACATTAACATGAGTGTCTCTTGTTCTTTGTCTCTTGTTCTTTGTAACAAGTGTTATATTAACATGATTGTTTCTTGTTCTTTGTAACAAGTGTTACATTAACATGAGTGTCTCTTGTTCTTTGTAACAAGTGTTATATTAACACGATTTCTCTCGTTCTTTGTAATAAGTGTTATATTAACATGATTGTTTCTTGTTCTTCGTAACAAGTGTTACATTAACATGAATGTCTCTTGTTCTTTGTAAAAAGTGTTATATTAACATGAGTGTCTAGTTCTTTGTAACAAGTGTTACATTAACATGTGTCTCTTGTTCTTTGTAAAAAGTGTTATATTAACATGAGTGTCTAGTTCTTTGTAACAAGTGTTACATTAACATGAGTGTCTCTTGTTCTTTGTAACAAGTGTTATATTAACAAGAGTTCTCTTGTTCTTTGTAACAAGTGTTACATTGACATGATTGTTTCTTGTTCTTTGTAACAAGTGTTACATTAACGTGAGTGTCTCTTGTTCTTTGTAACAAGTGTTACATTAACATGAGTGTCTTGTTTTTGTAACAAGTGTTATATTAACACGAGTTCTTTTGTTCTTTGTAACAAGTGTTACATTAACATGAGTGTCTCTTGTTCTTTGTAAAAAGTGTTACATTAACATGAGTGTCTCTAGTTCTTTATAACAAGTGTTATATTAACGTGAGTGTTTCTTGTTTTTTATAACATGTTATATTAACATGATTGTTTCTTGTTCTTTGTAACAAGTGTTACATTAACATGAATGTCTCTTGTTCTTTGTAACAAGTGTTATATTAACACGATTTCTCTCGTTCTTTGTAATAAGTGTTACATTAACATGAGTGTCTTTTGTTCTTTGTAACAAGTGTTACATTAACATGAGTGTCTCTTGTTCTTTGTAACAAGTGTTACATTAACATGAGTTCATTTGTTCTTTGTAACAAGTGTTACATTGACATGATTGTTTCTTGTTCTTTGTAACAAGTGTTACATTAACATGAGTGTCTCTTGTTCTTTGTAACAAGTGTTACATTAATATGAGTGTCTCTAGTTCTTTGTAACAAGTGTTATATTAACGTGAGTGTTTCTTGTTTTTTGTAACGTGTTATATTAACATGATTCTCTTGTTCTTCGTAACAATTGTCACATTAACATGAATGTCCCTTGTTCTTTGTAACAAGTGTTATATTAACACTTCTCTCGTTCTTTGTAACAAGTGTTACATTAACATGATTGTTTCTTGTTCTTTGTAACAAGTGTTACATTAACATGAGTGTCTCTTGTTCTTTGTAACAAGTGTTACATTAACATGAGTGTCTAGTTTTTGTAACAAGTGTTATATTAACACGAGTTCTTTTGTTCTTTGTAACAAGTGTTATATTAACATGAGTGTCTCTTGTTCTTTGTAACAAGTGTTATATTAACAAGAGTGTCTCTTTTTTTGTAACGAGTGTTATATTAACATGAGTGTATCTTGTTTTTTGTAACACGTGTTACATTAACACAGGTTCTTTTTTTGTTACAAGTGTTATATTAACATCATTGTCTCTTGTTCTTCGTAACAAGTGTTACATTAACATGAGTGTCTCTAGTTCTTTGTAATAAGTGATATATTAACAAGACTTCTGTCGTTCTTTGTAATATGTGTTACATTTACATTAACATTAGTGTCTTTTGTTCTTTGTAACAAGTGTTACATTAACACGAGTGTCTCTTGTTCTTTGTAACAAGTGTTACATTAACATGAGTGTCTCTTGTTCTTTGTAACAAGTGTTACATTGACATGATTGTTTCTTGTTCTTTGTAACAAATGTTACATTGACATGATTGTTTCTGGTTCTTTTTAACAAGTGTTACATTAACATGAGTGTCTCTTGTTCTTTGTAACAAGTGTTATATTAACATGAGTGTCTCTTGTTCTTTGTAACAAGTGTTACATTAACATGAGTGTCTCTTGTTCTTTGTAACAAGTGTTACATTAACATGAGTGTCTCTTGTTCTTTGTAACAAGTGTTACATTAACATGAGTGTCTCTTGTTCTTTGTAACAAGTGTTACATTAACATGAGTGTCTCTTGTTCTTTGTAACAAGTGTTACATTAACATGAGTGTTTCTTGTTCTTTGTAACAAGTGTTACATTAACATGAGTGTCTCTTGTTCTTTGTAACAAGTGTTACATTAACATGAGTGTCTCTTGTTCTTTGTAACAAGTGTTACATTGACATGATTGTTTCTTGTTCTTTGTAACAAGTGTTACATTAACACGAGTTCTCTTGTTCTTTGTAACAAGTGTTACATTAACATGAGTGTCTCTTGTTCTTTGTAACAAGTGTTACATTAACATGAATGTCTCTTGTTCTTTGTAACAAGTGTTACATTAACATGAATGTTCTCTTGTTCTTTGTAACAAGTGTTACATTAACATGAGTGTCTCTTGTTCTTTGTAACAAGTGTTACATTAACATGAGTGTCTCTTGTTCTTTGTAACAAGTGTTACATTAACATGAGTGTCTCTTGTTCTTTGTAACAAGTGTTACATTAACATGAGTGTCTCTTGTTCTTTGTAACAAGTGTTACATTAACATGAGTGTCTCTTGTTCTTTGTAACAAGTGTTACATTAACATGATTGTTTCTTGTTCTTTGTAACAAGTGTTACATTAACATGAGTGTCTCTTGTTCTTTGTAACAAGTGTTACATTAACATGAGTGTCTCTAGTTCTTTGTAACAAGTGTTATATTAACGTGAGTGTTTCTTGTTTTTTATAACATGTTATATTAACATGATTGTTTCTTGTTCTTTGTAACAAGTGTTACATTAACATGAGTGTCTCTTGTTCTTTGTAACAAGTGTTACATTAACATGAGTGTCTCTTGTTCTTTGTAACAAAGTTATATTAACACGAGTTCTCTTTTTCTTTGTAACAAGTGTTACATTGACATGATTGTTTCTTGTTCTTTGTAACAAGTGTTACATTAACATGAGTGTCTCTTGTTCTTTGTAACAAGTGTTACATTAACATGAGTGTCTCTTGTTCTTTGTAACAAGTGTTATATTAACATGAGTGTTTCTTGTTTTTGTAACAAGTGTTATATTAACATGATTCTCTTGTTCTTTGTAACAATTGTCACATTAACATGAATGTCCCTTGTTCTTTGTAACAAGTGTTATATTAACACTTCTCTCGTTCTTTGTAACAAGTGTTACATTAACATGATTGTTTCTTGTTCTTTGTAACAAGTGTTACATTAACATGAGTGTTTCTTGTTCTTTGTAACAAGTGTTACATTAACATGAGTGTCTAGTTTTTGTAACAAGTGTTATATTAACACGAGTTCTTTTGTTCTTTGTAACAAGTGTTACATTAACATGAGTGTCTCTTGTTCTTTGTAACAAGTGTTACATTAACATGAGTGTCTCTTGTTCTTTGTAACAAGTGTTATATTAACGTGTTTCTTGTTTTTTATAACGTGTTATATTAACATGATTGTCTCTTGTTCTTTGTAACAAGTGTTACATTAACATGATTGTTTCTTGTTCTTTGTAACAAGTGTTACATTAACATGAATGTCTCTTGTTCTTTGTAACAAGTGTTATATTAACATGACTTCTCTTGTTCTTTGTAACAAGTGTTACATTAACATGAGTTCTTCTTGTTCTTTGTAACAAGTGTTATATTAACATGAGTTCTCTTGTTCTTTGTAACAAGTGTTACATTAACATGAGTGTCTTTTCTTCTTTGTAACAAGTGTTACATTTACATGAGTGTCTCTTGTTCTTTGTAACAAGTGTTATATTAACAAGAGTTCTCTTCTTCATTGTAACAAGTGTTACATTGACATGATTGTTTCTTGTTCTTTGTAACAAGTGTTACATTAACATGAGTGTCTCTTGTTCTTTGTAACAAGTGTTACATTAACATGAGTGTCTCTAGTTCTTTGTAACAAGTGTTATATTAACGTGAGTGTTTCTTGTTTTTTATAACATGTTATATTAACATGATTGTTTCTTGTTCTTTGTAACAAGTGTTACATTAACATGAGTGTCTTTAGTTCTTTGTAACAAGTGCTATATTAACGTGAGTGTTTCTTGTAACGTGTTATATTAACATGATTGTCTCTTGTTCTTTGTAACAAGTGTTATATTAACATGATTGTTTCTTGTTCTTTGTAACAAGTGTTACATTAACATGAATGTCCTTGTTCTTTGTAACAAGTGTTACATTAACATGAGTGTCTTTTCTTCTTTGTAACAAGTGTTACATTAACACGAGTGTCTCTTGTTCTTTGTAACAAGTGTTACATTAACACGAGTTCTCTTGTTCTTTGTAACAAGTGTTACATTAACATGATTGTTTCTTGTTCTTAGTAGCAAGTGTTATATTAACATGAGTGTCTCTTGTTCTTTGTAACAAGTGTTACATTAACATGAGTGTCTTTAGTTCTTGTAACAAGTGTTACATTAACATGATTGTTTCTTGTTCTTTGTAACAAGTGTTACATTGACATGATTGTTTCTTGTTCTTTGTAACAAGTGTTATATTAACATGAGTGTCTCTTGTTCTTTGTAACAAGTGTTACATTAACATGAGTGTCTTTAGTTCTTTGTAACAAGTGCTATATTAACGTGAGTGTTTGTTGTAACGTGTTATATTAACATGATTGTCTCTTGTTCTTTGTAACAAGTGTTACATTAACATGAGTGTCATGAGTGTTTTTGTTCTTTTAACAAGTGTTACATTAACATGAGTGTCTTTTGTTCTTTGTAACAAGTGTTACATTAACATGAGTGTTTTTTGTTCTTTGTAACAAGTGTTACATTAACATGAGTGTCTCTTGTTCTTTGTAACAAGTGTTACATTAACATGAGTGTCTTTTCTTCTTTTTAACAAGTGTTACATTAACATGAGTGTCTTTTGTTCTTTGTAACAAGTGTTACATTAACATGAGTGTTTTTTGTTCTTTGTAACAAGTGTTACATTAACACGAGTGTCTCTTGTTCTTTGTAACAAGTGTTACATTAACACGAGTTCTCTTGTTCTTTGTAACAAGTGTTACATTAACATGATTGTTTCTTGTTCTTAGTAGCAAGTGTTATATTAACATGAGTGTCTCTTGTTCTTTGTAACAAGTGTTACATTAACATGAGTGTCTTTAGTTCTTTGTAACAAGTGTTACATTAACATGATTGTTTCTTGTTCTTTGTAACAAGTGTTACATTAACATGATTGTTTCTTGTTCTTTGTAACAAGTGTTATATTAACATGAGTGTTTCTTGTTCTTTGTAACAAGTGTTATATTAACATGAGTGTCTCTTGTTCTTTGTAACAAGTGTTACATTAACATGAGTGTCTTTGTTCTTTGTAACAAGTGTTACATTAACATGATTGTTTCTTGTTCTTTGTAACAAGTGTTACATTAACATGAGTGTCTTGTTCTTTGTAACAAGTGTTACATTAACATGATTGTTTCTTGTTCTTTGTAACAAGTGTTACATTAACATGAGTGTCTCTTGTTCTTTGTAACAAGTGTTATATTAACATGAGTGTCTTTGTTCTTTGTAACAAGTGTTACATTAACATGATTGTTTCTTGTTTTTGTAAAAGTGTTACATTAACATGAGTGTCTCTTGTTCTTTGTAACAAGTCTCTTCTTCTTTGTTAGTGTTACATTAACATGAGTGTCTCTTGTTTTTTGTAACAAGTGTTACATACACTTGTACAAAATTTGGATTTTTTTAATTACATTAACTTAATGGTAGGGTGCAAGTTTGTGTACATCATTGTTCATGTTATCCAATTAATAAACAATGTTTGTATTGGAAATAACCATTTATTCTTGATGCATCTATGAGTAATTCTTTAAAAAACACTTATAAAAACAGTCACATCTTTAAACTAAAAAAACGTTTAATGAATGTTATCTTACACCAGGGTTCCCAACCTTTTGGCACTCTCGAGTGACCCCTTACCTAAAAGTTTGAAACCCATGTGACCCCCTACTTAGGGCTTACTATCAGCAGCTTAATTTTTTTTATTTTCTGTGAAGAAGAGGGAAAGAAACATCTGAAAAAATATTTAAAAATTCTGTAATTATTTATTAGCAAATTAAATCACATTGGTCCAACCTGAATTCACAAAAGAACATATATTTCTTAAAATAATATTAACATAGGTTTGAACAGCTATCCAACCCAGCTAGTGAGATGCCTGATGTTGCATTTCAGCAACAAGCTTTGAAATTCGTGGTCGAGCATTTGTTAGAGCCAGTCTCATGTCATCTCCAACATCCAATCTGTTCCTATTCTTTGTTTTTTTTATATTGACAAGAGTGGAAAATCCTGCCTCACACAAGTAGGTAGAAGCAAATGGAACAAGGACACATAAAGCTATCATGCTGACTTTGGAGTATGACTGATACATAGCGCACCAGAACTGAGTCACGGATTTCACCTTGAAGAGATCACGAGCTGAAGAGTCATTCCTTAGATCCAGAAATTCATCTTGGATATCATCTGGGATGCTGGATACATCAAGTTCAGCACAAAATGGGTTCCTTACCAGGGCCTCCTGTTCCTGTGATAGCTCAGGGAAGTAATGCTCGACTTCCTTTTCTAGAGACTGAAGATGTTTGGTAATCTCATCCTTGAGGAACTGATCCAGTTGGATCTGAGACTCATCCGTCACTCCACAAAGTTTTTCAAACATAGCAATGTTTCCAAAATTGGTTTTCCGACGCCAGTTCTGCAGTTTGGAAACAAAGGCCCGAAGACTATCTTGAAAAAGGAGAACATGTGTTTCCCTTCCTTGAAGCTTCAAATTGAGCTTGTTCAGCTGGTCAAAAATGTCAGCTAGGTACACAACCCTTTTATTCCATGCTTCATCTTCAAAGTGAGCTACAAGATCTTTCCTTTCTTGAGTCTTCAGGAATAGCTTTATTTCATCTTTCATTTCATAGACACGATTAATAACGTTTCCTTTCGACAACCAACGTACTGTTGTGTAGAAAATAAGGACTTCGTGGTCAGCATTCATGTCTTTGCATAGTTCTTTGAATAGGCGAGTGTTGAGTGCTTGAGTCTTCACATAATTTACAATTTTGATTACAGATTCGAGCACTTCCTGCAGAGAGGCAGGGGAGACTCTTACTGGCGAGAGCATATCAGTGAATCATGCAGTGGATGCCCTTGCTTGAGGTGCTAGCTTCTTCACTCTCGACTGGAATCCTGATTTCGACCCCAGCATAGCCGGTGCCCCATCCGTACAAACCCCACACACGTTTTCCCATTGAAGATCTTCATCTTGAAAAAAAGTTGAAACTTTTTCCATGACATCATCAGCTTTTGTTGTGGTTTCAAGTGCACTGCAGAATAAGAATTCGTCTTTGATGTCACCTGAATTAATGTATCTCACGAAGACAAGCAACTGAGAACATGAACTTACATCTGTTAACTCGTCAAGCTGAAAGGAGAACAAAGGGGAACCCTTGATTTCAGTCAAAGCCTGTTCCTTCACATCCATAGACATTTTAGAAATTAGCCTCTGTATAGTATTATTTGACAGGAATACTTGCTGCATCTTCTTTGCACTGGCTTCTCCAAGAATAAGATTTACTGCTTTCATCATGCAGGGTTTAAGAGTGTTTCTCCAGTCGTGTGAGGCTTTTTTTTTTTAGCAATTTCAGATGCAATCTCATATGAAGCTTCCACTACGGCTGCACTCTGCTGCTGAAACGACCCACTTCTATCGATTCTTTGGCTTTTAAGACACCGTTCATGCCGTTTGAAGAAATCCAAACCCTTCTTTGCGTGTTCTGGATGTTTCAAAACACACTGTGGTTTCTCGATGCCGTGGTTGGCGAGCACAGTGGTGAAGCCAATGTTGAGGTAGCATTCTGAGTATCTGCGCCGTTTAGCCATGGGCATAACTCACCTCTACTGCTTACTTATCTCCTTGTTAAAAATAAAATAAAAATGTTGAATAATGAATGCTTTGGCAACTGTAGATCTTACACTGACTACTTGTGGGGGTGCAGGTAGAGTAATGATGGGATAAGTATTGAGAGGGAAGGGAGCGTGGCCAGTCGTGCGATTCGTCATCCACCAATCAGCAACGGACATGTGACTCACGTGTCGACAGCGAACACACAAAGAACTAAAACACTCGTGTTAATATAACACTTGTTACAAAGAACTAAAGACACTCATGTTAATGTAACACTTGTTACAAAGAATAAGAAACAATCATGTCAATGTAACACTTCTTACAAAGAACAAGACACTGATATTAATATAACACTTGCTACTAAGAACAAGAAACAATCATGTCAATGTAACACTTGTTACAAAGAACTAAAGACTCTCATGTTAATGTAACACTTGTTACAAAGAACAAGAGACACTCATGTTAATATAACACTTGCTACTAAGAACAAGAAAGAATCATGTCAATCTAACACTTGCTACTAAGAACAAGAAACAATCATGTTAATGTAACACTTGTTACAAAGAACTAAAGACACTCGTGTTAATATAAAACTTGTTACAAAGAACTAGAGACACTCATGTTAATGTAACACTTGTTACAAAGAATAAGAAACAATCATGTCAATGTAACGCTTCTTACAAAGAACAGTTAAACAACTTACAGGCTCAGTTTGTTTTATTAAACAATTTTTTGCTATGTGGCTAACCTTACCACACTTAAAACACTGCAAGTCCTCGCACTTATTTTGTCCATTTCGCCAGTTTACTGTTTCATTCATACTCTTACTTATCATACTTATTACAGACTGCTTGTGTTTGTATATCTGTTGCTCTCTTGTTTTCTCGATTAAATCTAATAAGGTTGCTCGTTGGGTATTGGATTCATTAACATCACTCCGAGCTCTATCGCTAAGCGACCTTCGCTCATACTCAGACTTTAGTGTATCTTGGATCATCATCTAATCTAAGTTCTACGTAATCTATTACCTTGGTCTTGTAGCTTATGTCCAAACACTCGAACAGATTCGCCTTTTTCTTGATTCATATTTCGTAATTGTGCCATGATTGTGCTTGGCGTTTCTCGTTTACCATATTCCTCTGTCAGCATACGTATTAAAAACTGAAAATCTACAGTTTCACACAATGCCTCAATGAAACGTTTTGCTTTTCCTGCTGTTCTCAGTCACAAAATGTCTGATTTCTGTGCATCAGTCTAACCTGATATTCTAACAGCTTCATTTAATGCATCTATAAAACTTTCGACATCCTCGTCGAGCTTACAGTGAAAAAAGGTATCGTGCCGTTAAGTGTGTAGTGCCTTACAAACCTACTTGAGTGGGTGTATCTGAAACAGCTTCCACATAATCATCAGCCCTTCTGGTAGTAGTAGTGTCCAGTGCCTCACAACCTACTTGAGTAAGTGGATCTGACACAGCTTCCACATTATCATCAGCCCTTCTAGTAGTAGTGGTGTCTATGCCAGCAGTAGCCACAGTTACTTATTTAATTTTATTTTCTACTTACCCTACCTATAGAACCTTAAACTAACTTCTCTACCTCAAATTCTTTCTTTATTTTAACCCACCTGTTGTTAGTTACTCCAACAATATCCTCCAAGACTTCACTAATCACGTAACGGTGAGAAGGCAGGCCGAGTGGTTGGTTTAGCTCAACTGTTGGAACTTCGACTGACAGTACGTGTTGTTACACGACTTATTTATTTTTAAGTGAGGATGTAGTGGGTGAATGGAGCAAACAGATACTAACTGTCTTACCTCTTGTCTTACACTGCAAAATTAGGGACGGGTAGCGCAGATAGCCCACCTTTAGCTTTACGTGAAATTCAAACCAAACCACGTCGATAGAACATCAGAATTAGTTATCATAAAATGGTTAATAAAGATAAATTATTGTTACTCAAGAGCTTGAAACCATTGATGTTGAATATAAGTACAGTTTGAATTTCAAAGGTATTAAAGATATATCGCTGATGTATTTTCAAGGTAGCTGATGGGGGAATAATCTTCCAAAACTGACATTTATCAAATACAGTTGACGAACTAACCGATAGATTGGACTCGATATTTGTTTTTAGTATTTTAAACGATTTATCTACTGAGTAATTAAGAAAGATAAATTAATAGCGGAAACGCTAAATATTTTAAAATCCTGTATGGATATAGGTTGACGTACCATAACGAGTAGAAGACAACTAATATACAATTTATAGATACATAACATAGAATAGGAAACTGTCCAATGACTTTGTATTTAGTTATTGAATATCCAGTACGTTATCTCAGTAAGCAAACCACTTGACCATTGTACAGGGTATCCAGGGTTCGATACCAACCTTACTAGTAAGTGATGTAGGGATGAAGTTTGTAGAGCACCTGCATAACGTACGACAGATAATGTTACATAAAAATAAAATTACCACACCAAGAAGCTTTATTCCAATGAGAGGACGAGACTTTATTTTAGTAACACACATACTAAAACATATACAATCTTAAATTCATTTGAAAAATGAAACTTGAATAAAATTCTGTACTTCTTCAGACAGAACAGTGTAAAAATAATACATATAGTGTCTTCTTCACGGAGAATAATAGAATAATCAAGTATGTGTTGATAAACCAGGAAGCTACGGAGGGAAAGAAAAGACAACAATACATTACTTCTAATTGTATTACAGTTGGTCAGCTGCAGAAATGATACACGTAAAGCAATGTTTCTAATATTGTATTTTTATATTGCACTGATTTCTGATTTGAGTGACAATGAAGATATGGTGCATAATGGGAGATTTTTAATTTTATATTATTGGATTAAGAGAGAAATAGAAACCAGTATAAATAAAGAGAGCCAACAAAATCATAATAAACAAATTTTATCATGAACCACAGAAGTGTTTCATAAAATGGATCACAACAAAACCGTATAGAATGTGACGACGAAAAACACCTTAAATAGTAAATATTCAAGTCAGTTAAAACACTTTAAACCCTTTGTTTGTTTATTACTAAGACTATACACATATAAAAATATGTAAAAATAAAAGCAGTACAAAACGACCCATTTAAAAATGTTAAATATGAGGTGAAAGAAGAATTATCAGCCCATAACACATAAATATATTTATATGTAACATATAGATACTGAAATTCTTTCTACATTATACACTCGGTCACCTCTAGTGGCACAGCGGTGCATCTATGAATTTATAACGCTAGAAACCTAGTTTCGATACCCGTGGTCCCCATGTAATTTTGTGTTTAATTCTAAACAAACGGTGTTTTCAAGTAGCCAACCCCTATATTATATATGAAGAGAAGTAGTAAATAAATCAATACACATAATATCAAATTTTATTACACACATGGTAGAATAATTACTTCAAAATACATGAAGAAATATTTATAGTGACATTTTAGTCTTACATGTTTCATTTGAAAGACTGCTGTCGTACTTGTTATACTCACGTAAAGGAAGTTGTGTCTTGTATATAGTTTTACTTTACTATACATACATAATGTCGTTACACGGCAGCTATTAATGTTCAATATATTCTCAAACAAATCTCCATCTGCAGTTTAACATTTTATATTTCAAACAAATGCTATCAAATAGTCAATAGTACAGTAAATCATCACGTACCGTATCAACGGCTAAAAGGGCGAGCATGTTTGGTGTGACGGGGATCCGGACTCGCGATCCTCAGATTACCCTTATGCACCTGGCTATGCCGGGCCCGTTTTAATTTGGGATACATTGAGTCGTTAATAGGTTAATTCACTTTCAAAGACCGACTAATGGTATGTATTTAATGTTACACTTATATATCAAAACTCACACTACAGCACGTGACCCATAGGTTGCTAGTTGAGCACCCTAAGTACTTACAAGTGCTACAAGTGTTGTGTAATTGAGTGTAGGAATGTAAAGAGCGTGCTTAGATGTTTGATTATAAATATAAAGAGAACCACAAAATTTTTATTAGTTTGTTTTTAGTAGCATCTATTTCTGTAGAGGGCATGCTTAGATGTTTGATTATATTTACACAACCCCCCTTCAAACATGTGGTCAGCTATTGGTCAGTTACTTCTTTTTTCTTCTTTGTGAACCTGACGATGACCGAAAAAGGTCGAAAAGTTGTTCGCTCCTCTACATAACTAAATTTATCAACCAATACCAGCCATTTTAAAATATGTACTTTTCTCTACAAGTTGTTTTTCTCGTCATCACGGATTTAAAAAAATGTGTTTGTTTTTTCCCCAATAACACGTAACTAAATACATGAAACCCAGTTTATGTGTGTCTGTGTACGTATGAAGACCTTTTCACATCTCAGAACACATCAGTTCATTATACACGTATGGACAACACAAAACCACCCGAGCAGAACATTTAATATACTGAAACGAAACATAAAACATAAAAAACTAAAACAATTTAAAGTTTCTATCTTACAGTAAACAAAAGATCTTAAAAAAGATAAATACAATGGAAGCTATACCCGTTAACGAAATAAATACAAAACAAACAGATACAATGGACGGTACATGTAATTAAACCGATGTTCAAAACATAAAAACAACACACAATAACAATATATTTGATATTGTTTCTTTTACTTTAACACTTAAAGTATCACACAATATTACAGTTTGTTTTATCATAACTAGAAAATTGTGTATCCTTTCAACTTTAAAACACAGAAATAGATGCTGCTAAAACAAACTGATCAGAAAACAATCGTGGTTCTCTTTATTTTTATATTTCATGTAATACAAATATATATATACGTTTAAACTTGTATATGCAGAATAAATCTACAGACGAGAAACATCTTAAACTTGTTTCTCTGTGATTTACACCAACATATCGTTACATTCGTGAGCATGAAGAACGACCCTTTTATTTACACTCTAGGTACAAATTGTTAACTAAGTTTAAGAGAAACTGTCTTTTGTATAACTCTACTTTTAAAATCTTCACTTTTCAGTTTTATATTTCTCTTTCATTTTCCCTTTCTTTCATTACGTAATTTATAATAATTGATTGAGTAGTATTGTTTCACTTCTAACCAATATAAATTGTGAGACAAAACAATAAAGTTGAACCACGATACTATTAAATATCTGTATGTAGTAACTATGGAGACGAAATATTAAAATATAAACCGAACTGTGCGAAGAAAGAACAAAATCTTTATGGTCAAAGGTTGCTCACCACGTATTCCCTATGTTCTTCGGCCATTACAGTTTGTAGGTATAATGTTTTGCATAAATATTTTAAATGTGAATTAAATTCTTGAAATGAGAAACAAAAGTTAGACAACTGGTAACATTTACTTTACTCTACAACCTATGAGAAGGTTAGCGATTACTGAACTGTTTTACATCACGTCGTACTGGAAAACTTTGAAAAGTAAAATTTTCTGAAAAAAAGATTCAGTTTACAGCAAATACTGCAGGGGAAAAGTGTTCAGGTTGTGCTGATTCAAACAGTCATTTTGTATCTCTTAAATGTGCTACACTTTGTTAAAGAAAACCCACCAGTTTTTCTTTTCTTAAAACTATACTTATAAATTACATCATTAAAATATAATCAAACCTTCAGGTTCAGTCCAGGTTCTTGTTACAAGAAGAATACTTAAAATTAAATTTGTGACAAACAAAGGAATTTTATACGTATCCTACTTATTTTTGTAATTGTCTAAATCTAGAATACCAAAAGTGGAAATTTTAAATAGATATTTGTTTGTGGTGCCATTTGATAGATATGCCAAAACTTATTTATTGTTTCGGTCACATACACTGATAGATACAGATATACATGCCATATTATAGTAAGATTAGAAAATGTGACGTTATTAATTCTTTATATTGGACTTACCAAACATATATATCTTCAACACTATATAATGCTCCAATTGGTAATACATAGCCGATACTATGTTCTTGTATTATTAATTAACTTTGCATTTACTTAGTAAATTTATAATAATTATTTTTACAACAATTATGCTAACAACTTAATATACTGTGATGGTTTACACGGTGTCTTCTCATCATCAGACAAATGTCTACAACACTTTTGTTACTAAGTTTTCTCAAGCATTTTGTTGATTTTGAAATTTCACACAAAGATACATGAAGGTTATATTCGATAGCCGTCCTCAATTTAGCAGTGTTAGACGAAAGAGAAAGCAACCAGTCATCACCACCCACTACCAATTCTTCGGTTACTCTTTTACCAACAAATAATAGTATTGACCGTAACATTATCACGAACCCACGGGAGAAAGGACGAGCATGGTTGGTGTGATGGGATTTGTACCTGTGACCCTCAGATTACGAATCAAGCGCCTTAATCATCTGGTCATCTTTGGAATGTTTCCTTAAGTAATAATTTAAGGATCATTGATAAGGATATTAAATTTGGTAAAGTGGTCAAGAATAACCACTTTTTGGTTAAGTGGTCATTTCGGGTAAGAATAACAATGGTACTATTGGATGATATAACCTGAATATTTTTATTCAGTGATAGTTCTTTTAAAATATTTCTTTAGGGCTCAGAAGGTTAGGATGAATCTAAACATAAATTTATAAAAAAGTAGAAAAGGTAGAATTTTCTGTCAAGGAAGAATAGGGTAGACAACTTTTTTATTGTTTTCTTGGAAAGTTCCAAATGTTTAATAGCTCTTACTATTTGGTTTGGTTTCGTCAGTATAGCAGACCATACGGTCTTCATACGTATAAAATATATACAAGCTTCGAGTTAAGAGAAATTCGGATGACTTTAGTCAGAAGAAATCTTGTGTGTATGATATGGGGTTAAAACTAATCTGGAACTAAAACGTAATTTGTGAGTTATAAAATAACCATTACTAATCATCTACTGCAATGTATCTTTTTAACCTTTTGATCTTTTACTGCACCTGATTTTTATCCTTCCACAACTTGTGAGCATCTTTCAGGTTTTGAGTGCGCATCAACATGTCATATTTTAAACTTTAAGTAAAAAATAATTATAAATCTGTATGAACAGTTTTACTCAGACATACATTATAATTTTGTAACATTTAGTGAGTGTAAGTCACAAAGAAGTAATAAACCAATCCAGACTTTCATGTTTGTTAACATGCACGTATGTGTATTTTCTTAGAACAAAGCCACATTGGGCTATCTGCTGAGTCCACCGAGGGGAATCAAACGCCTGATTTTAGCGTTGTAAGTCTGTATACTTGCTGCTGTACTTGCGGGGGACTGTTTAATATCTAAACTATAACGTGTTTCTCCAGTAGACAATTTACCTATTAATTTTTAAATCATAATACCAAATCCTATGATTGTATTTGTTAATAAATGTTTATTACTTCACATACTAATTACTCATCTTTTGGTTTTCTTACAGTTTTCTTTGTGGTTTATTTGCTATAAACTTTATATTTTACAACTCTATGATATTACAGACTTCGATCTGAACAACAACCAATGAAGATCGACTTTGAAAGTAGCCGTCATCAACATCTGAATATGATTGGACATTATATACTACTATTATATATATATATCGTGAGCCGTAGTGTCTTTCCAACAGTTTATCTTTGTCTCCTGTTTATGGTATCTTTTTCTCGCGCTAAGTTTGAAAACCTCGGACGAAGACAGAGCTCAACATTTTTTAAATAACGAAATAACAGGTATGAATAATGTTAACAACAAACAGAATATTCTACACTAGCTTGTTAGGAATTAATTACACTGTCATTCACATTTTAAAATGTGACATAACGGTATGTTATTGTTGAGTGGCTTTTAACAGAACACTTCCTACACAAACTTGGAACATAAAACATGGAAAACTGACATCCTTTTGACACACTTACTTTAGAGCAGTGATTCCCAACCTTTTTGTGCCCCGCACCCCTAACAAATTTTCTAGAGTATTGCAAAATAACTCAATTTGTTTTTGTCACTGGTAGTAACTTGTGTATTCTTTCAACTTTATATGTTTGTTTCTTAATAGTACCTATTTATGTATTTTAATCTAATCATAAAACATTTTGTGGTTCTTTCTATTTTTATTTTTCACATATTACGACTGGATAATACATATATATATATATGTATACACACATATATATAAATCTACAGACGACATGTATGACTTGTCACATCTCAAACTTTTCCTCTGAGATATGCACCAACAAACGGTTATACACTTAATCGCGAAGGGCGACCCTTTATTCATGCTCTACCTACAATTTGTTGAAAAAGTTTAAAGGAGAAATTGTTTTTATAACTCAACTTTGAACATCTTCTGTCTTTTCCAACTGCTATCCCTCACTTGTCTGTTTTATATTTCTGTCTTTATTTTCCTTACGTCATATATATACAACAATTGATTGACAAGTATTGCTCAATACAAACTGAGAAAGACAATAATGAAATTGTTGGGAGTCTGTTGATAAAACGGTCATTTTCTGTCTGTTAAACTTGCTACTGTTTATTGATAAAACAAGTTTGTTTTATTTTTTAACTGCGTTTCTTAAAGCACCCCGCTAGTACAGTGGTATGTCTCCGGATTTACAACGCTTAAATTAGGGGTTGGATTCCCTTTGGCTTCACTGTAAGAAAGCACACACCATTTCTTATAACTATAAGTTACATCAATAAAGATACAATCAAACTTTCAGGTTTAGTCCAAGTGAAAGCTGGGTTCTTGTCACAAGGAGGGTACTTAACATTCTATCGAGCTTAAACAAAGGAATGTTATACGTATCGTATTTAGTGTTATAATTGTATGAATATAGAATACCATATGTGGGAATTTTTAAATAGATTTTGGTTTGTGGTGCCATTTGATAGATATACCCTAATGTATTTATTGTTTCTGTAGATAGTTACAGAATACAGATATGAACACCATCTTATAGTAAAATTAAAAAATATGACGTAATTCTATATATTGAATTTACCAAAAATATTTTTATTCAACATTGTAACATGCTACAGTTGTTAATATACAGCCTATACTATGTTGTTGTATTATTAATTAACTTTGCTTTTTGTTCGTGATTTTAGTAAAGTTTGATAATTATAATTATGTAACCCACAACAACTTAATACACTGTGATGGCTCACCTAGTATCGTATTATCATTACTAAAATGTTTACGACATTTCAATTTTAACACTCCTACGAAAAAATATTTACATCCAATAAAGTGGTTTTGGGGCCTATCAGGCCCCATATATTTTCCCAATAGAAACACAGTGATTTAGCAACATTCATTGCAAACAACTTTAGAATGGCTCTGACAAACATTTTTTTTACAATTTGAGCAAACAATTTTCGACTGTCTATCTTTTGATCTGCCGCACAAATGGCATCGTCCTCTTTTTGCCCTTTTTGCAGGCGGTTCACATGAGGTTGTTTTGTCATTATCTTTGCAGTAAATTTCTTTGATTTCAAGTACCAATTGCCGTATAAATTCTCTTCTTTCGTATAGAATGAAAGCATTGTACGCAGCAAGATCTAGAATGTTATAGAATATGCAGACTGACCAGCGCTTTGATCGCCTCTTTGTTGTATAATACCTCACCAGTTGATCGAGAGTGTCGACACCTGCCTTTGTTGCATTGTAAAGATTGACGATTTCGGGCTTTCCATTCTCTTCTACTTCACCAGACTGATGCTGAGAACTCAGTAGTAGCACATATTTTCCTGGTTTGTCTGAGTGCCTGAGAAGAGTGATGTCGTCATGGTAGAAAAACTTTGGTGATAACTCTCTAGATTTTGCATTTATTTCAGGAGGCAGGAAGGTTCTTATTTTCCGTATGATTCCAACAAGTCCTGTTCTTTTTGTTCGTAGGTACTTGGCAAGTGTCATTGTTGTGAAGAAATTATCTGTCGTTATTGTCCTTCCTTTTCCAAGACTCAATTATCTGACTATTCTTTCTCCTTGATTTGTTTCTGCCGTATTTCCAACCTTTCCAATATAAATTTGAGCGTTGAGGAGGTAACATCTTTGCATCTGTTAGGCACCAAATCTTTATTCCGTATTTGCATGGCTTTGTCGGAATGTATGTTCTGAAGCTAACTCTTCCTTTGAAGTTACATAGTTGTTCATCCACTGTCAGGTATTCGCTTGGGTTGTAACAGTTTTTGCAATTTTCAATGAAAAACTTCCAGACTCCAGAGATGGCGGCATCTTTGATTTCTCTATTTCTTTGAGAGTGGATGTCAAATCTGATTTTGAGCACATTTTCTTGAATTTGTCTTGTGTAATCAGTGTTCGCAAAATGGCAAACCGAATTCGGTTGAAAACATTTCGTCTATCGATGCATTTTGGATTTGCTTATTCCAAGGAAAAGATTAGCTGCGATCCATTTCCAGAGGTCTTCTTCAAAATTGGTTCTTTCATGACGGTGTTTGTTGAGTGAATGATCTGTTCCATCATATTATCAGAAATAAAAATTTTGAATGTTTTGAATGGTGTAGAGACTCTTGGAGCAGCTTGCCTTGTAATGCCTGGGTTACCATTGAATATATTGAGAGCTGCGGTTCTCCTGTTGATCCTTGAAGGTGTTGTTGAATAACTAAAATTCTTATCTTTGGACAAAAGTTCGTTCACTGGCATCGTAGTAAGATCTTCTTGGTTACTTTCTTCACTTTCAGAAGGGTACGGAGCGATTTGTTCATCATTTTCGGCTTCAGAAGTATCATCATCACAACTTTCAGAGTAGTCTTCGACTATCATGTTCACTTTCATCGTCAAAGGTTTTGTCAGTAAATGTACAGCTTCATCAAGAAATATCATTTTGACACGGTTTGAAGATTTCAGCTCCTACATATATAGGATTTGTGGATTCTTCTAGAATATTCTAGATTATTCTAAATGCTTCTGTAAAGTTTCTAGAATGTTCTAGAACAGGCGTGGGCAAACTAGGCAATAATCAGGACCGTCTAAAATTATTGTTGGAGTAGAGTTATTATCCTAAATATCAATCTTTTGAAAAGAAGTTGTAAAATAATAATATAATTTGCTTTTTTCGGTTGCCCAGGCCTGTTCTAGAATTATTCAGGAAATAAATAAAGTTATTTTTATGTTTTTCGATCTGGGGCCTAATAGGCCCCAAAATACCCTTAGTGGATGTTTAAAAAATTTTTTAAATATTATTTCGCAAATGTCTGAAAAGTCAAAATTTTATTGCTCCTTAAAATACAAAGGGATAGGGTCAGTTAATGGCAATTTCATTTAAATACAAAATTATTAGCCTAATATTAATAACCTTTCAAGTTGCTCTGGGGCCTATTAGGCCCTAATTTTCGTAGGAGTCTTAAGTTTTCTCAGCTGTGTATGGAACATTTTCTCACGTTGGGTGACACTCAGTTATGGGGCATTGATAATGTGGTAGAGTTTACAACAATAAGCAATATTTTGATCATGTAGTCATTTTAGTTAAAATAACAATTTTAGGTAGGATGTTGTTGTTTTGAATTAAGCACAAAGCTATACAATGGGCTATGACTCGTGACTGGGCGGTATGCAGTAGCGGTCAATCCAATTATTTCCTTGTAAAACAGTGTTTCGTGAGTAGTGATCACTTGGTACCTTTCCTCTTTTCTTTCACTGCTAAATTATCGACGGCGATAGCAGATAGCCCTCGTGTAGCATTTAGCCAAATTCAAACAAACCAACAGAGTCTTTAGACAAATCTGATAAGCTAAACTGTGACGTAATGGTATGTTATTATTGAGTGGTTCTTAACAGAACACTTCCTACACAAACATGGAACATCAAACATAGTAAACTAAAACTGTTTTGACACACCTACTCTAAAACTACCCTTTATTTATAACCTAGGTATAATTTGTTAACTACCTTTAAAGGAGAATTTGTCTTTTTTATAACTCAACTTTGAACATCTTCTGATTTTTCCCACTACTATCTCTCACTTATCTGTTTTATATTTCTGTCTTCATTTTCCTTTTCGTTCGGTCCCCCGCTGGTACAGCGGTAAGTTTACGGATCTACAACACTAAAATCACGCGTTCGATTCTCCTCTGTGGACTCAGCAGACAGTTTGGTGCGGCTTTGCTATAAGAAAACATACACACGTTCTCTTTCGATTACGTCACATATTTACAACAATTGATTGACGAGTATTGTTACGCTTTTAACCAATACAGACTGTTAAAGCCAACAATAGAATGGAACCATTATGTTATTGAATATTTGCAAAAAGTAACTAAGGAGACAAGATGTTAAAGTAGAAACCGAACTCTGCGAAGAAAAATCAAACTTTTGTAGTCGAAAGTTTTTCACCTTACATATCATGGGTACTTCGGCCAGTACAATTTGCAGATATAAAGTTTTGTATAAATATTTTAATTGTATATTCACATGAGGTCATTCTATAAATCTGAATTAAATTCTTAAAATGAAAAACAAAAGTTAAACAACATGTAGGGAACATTCGTGCTACTCTACAACCTGTGAGAAGTTTAGTAATTAGGGTTAGCAAACATGGGGTTGTTTTTGATAGTGTGGCACTGAAAGATTTAGAAAAAGTGAACATTTTATAAGAAAAAAGATTCTTTTTACGGCAGCTACTGCAGGGGAAAAGTTTTCGGATTGTGCTAATACAAACAATCATTTTTTTATTTATTAAATGTGCTAATGTTTGAATAAACAACAGTTTTTAAAACTCCATTTCTTAAAGCTCTATTTATAAATTACATCAAACCTTCAGATTTAGCCCTCGTGAAAGTTGGGTGCTTGTTACAAGGACAGAACTAAAAATTCTGCTCTATGATAACCAAAATTTTTTTTGTATGTATTGTAGTTATTTTGACAATTGTCTCAATTTTGAATACCAAAGTGGAAATTTTTCATTGGTTTTTGTTTAAAGTTAAACCAAAGTAATCTAAATTGTCTCTTTAAACTTAAATTGATGACAAAGACCATTATAAAGTGATCTAAATTGACTCTTTAAAGTGAGAACAACTGATGACAAATGGCGTCATAAAGACCATCTCTGTTGTTTCTGAAGTTAAAACAAATCGACGAGAGTTGAGAGTTGTAACACCTCTGTTATCTCTCTAAATCTTAATTGTAGTTAACGACACATCTTTTATCGGTAAAGTTATGCTTCTAATCTTTAATTTGTAAAGGCCCGGCATGGCCAAGCGCGTAAGGCGTGTGACTTGTAATTCGAGGGTCGCGGGTTCGCGCCCGCGTCGCGCTAAACATGCTCACTCTCCCAGCCGTGGGGGTGTATAATGTTACGGTCAATCCCACTATTCGTTGCTAAAAGAGTAGTCCAAGAGTTGGCGGTGGGTGGTGATGACTAGCTGCCTTCCCTCTAGTCTTACACTGCTAAATTAGGGACGGCTAGCACAGATAGCCCTCGAGTAGCTTTGTGCGAAATTCCAAAAATAAACAAACTTTAATTTGTTCCACAGATTTATTTGATAATACTACTACCCTAACCCTGATTCTTCTGCGAACGCGAGTTATGTAGAACCAGAAGGTGGTTTCTGAACGACTGCACTACACGTGTACAAGAGTGTAGTTTAGGTAAGTATGACACCTAACGTAACGTTATTAATGGTCATGTTGGCCATGTAAATTCAAATATTACGAAACGGTAATTTTGACTACATACATTCAAATATTTCGTAACAGTAATTCTGGTCATATAAATTATGTACTGTATTTGAAGTTTTATGAACTGCACCTTCGTGGAGTTTAGGATTATATGAGATTTCATTAATATATTTTAAACGTGTAGTAAAAGTTTGGTGAAACGGAGAGCGCCTAGAGACAACAGTTGGTACGTTTCGTGTTGCATAGATAACGTACCCTCTTTCGTCTCTGTACTGGTAGTTTCGTTAATAATATTAGCTATAGTATCTAATTATATTACTTTTAAAATATTTATTTATTAGTAAATTTTAGTTATAGATTTTGTTTCGCATTATCAACTTAATATACGTATTTAGGACTAACCTGAATCTCCTAGGCTGGTCTAGCCTCTTGAGATGTTATTGAGATTAAGGCCGAAAATAATACTTTTTTAAAAAAAACGTTAAAAAAAGACATTTAATTATCTATACTTATTAAAAGGTTTATTTGTTGTTGTTTTTTAGAATCACTCTAAGTAGGTAGCTTGCTTTGATCTTAAGTCAATATTAATGTAATTTGTACAACAAAGCTATTGTATGTATTATTAATAACTATTAGCTTGTGTGTACCTCTTGATGTACTTTTAAAGTTACATTTCACATTATGTGCAAGTTATTCAGTAGTTTAATTAATACCTTACGTCTAGTCCATTTAAGTGGTTTAACTGCTCGTGTGTAAATTAAATACAATGACTTTGTGTAATTTATAATAATTTAATCACTTACGTATACCTTCCAAGTTGAAGATGTTTACTACTTATCAAATTTGTGTGATAGGTGTAAGTAGTAATCTAAGAATATTTTAAACTTTGTAGAATTTAAAAGAAAATTGTTATTACCCACTTGTATTTAATATAAGGAATGAAAATACAGCCATTAATTCATTTATATAAGCCTTCAAAGTATTATTTTAAAATACCATAAGATACACAAAGAACAACACAACTCTGCAGGATGCGTTTTGATTTCTAGTGTCTTACTAAAATATTTTCATCGTTATTCAAAGTATGTCTAATTCGTAAGCATTTTGAGTCTTGAGTTATTTTATTTACAGGACTGGTTATGTAAAACTACATTATTCCTCAAAATGTACGAGCAAAAACTGGATGTTCATAGAATGTCTCCTGCTACATTGCAGTCTGTTTTCAGTAAGGATGCTCCACTCAAACTTTACTACTTGATAGGTTGAGGTAAGTATTTGAGAATAATACGAATCTTATTTTATTTATTTGTTGTGCCTTGTTACGATGGGTTTAGTTTTAAACCTTACCTACTTGGTACTATATTAATTACTCAATTTAGCTCTTGTTACATGGAGCTTAAACATCATACTGCTATTGTTCAAGCAGTTTCAACATCATTATTGTCACCGAAATCAAAGGTAAACTGGGGTTATGTTTGCATCCATGTGTGTGTGTGTGTTTATCAGCAATATTTCTCGAAAACATTTGGGTAGATTTGAACGAAAGTTAGTATACAATTGGACTATGACCCAACTCAGAAGTGATTAATATTTGGAGGGCCGATGTCAAAGATAACAGCAAGTTCACGAAAAAAATCATATTTGTTACCATGGAGACCGATTTTGTACACTACTTTTGTTTTATATCTTATTCAAAACGAACGGATTTGTTGAAACTTTGTAATCATGTAGAATATCATTACTTTTGGTGTTGAAAACGACAAACATTCAGACACATTTTCAAATGTTTCAAGGATTAAATATGGTCAACGCCATTCAGGTACTGGTATTATTATTTAAAAAATCAATATTATTGTTTTATTATTGACTGAGTTAAAGGTATTGCGTTGAGCAGGTTACAAAATCGTAGTTTAGAATGCACTTGATTACTGATAAATTTAACGCCATCCTTTTGTTTCACTTTAAAACATCCTGTACCGAGTTAGTAACATTGTTAGCACTTGGTTGAATGAGGCCTTACAACAATAACGTTATTTAAACAAACCTGTTTCTAAACGATACAAAACATGGAAACTTATCAACTTGTCGGGACAATATAAAACAGTGAACTAAATATTCAATTTGTGAGTTATTTTTTATACAAGCATGATCATGTTTTGTTTATAATAAGAAGCCTTGACTATACCATTTCTTTCCAACCTGAGAATAAAAGATTTAGTCTCAATTGTTAAGTTGGTTAAGAATAACGATATGGATGTCAGATATATAAAAATTATAAAGAATAGATATATGAAGTTCAAATAGCAAGACGATGAAGAATATAGATCTTGGTGAGAAGTGGTCGGTAATACAATGAATAATAGGGATTTGGGTGTCAAATAGTTAGCAAGACGATTAAAAATAGAGACGTGGATATCAAGCAGTCGGTAAGATAATGCAAAATGGAGACCTGATAGTTAGAAAAGAAGTGAACAATAAATATTTGGTTGTCAGATAGTTAGTGAGACGATTAAAAATAGAGACGTGGATATCAAGCAGTCGGTAAGATAATGCAAAATGGAGATCTGATAGTTAGAAAAGAGGTGAACAATAAATATTTGGTTGCCAGATAGTTAGTGAGACGATTAAAAATAGAGACGTGGATATCAAGCAGTCGGTAAGATAATGCAAAATGGAGATCTGATAGTTAGAAAAGAGGTGAACAATAAATATTTGGTTGTCAGATAGTTAGTGAGACGATTAAAAATAGAGACGTGGATATCAAGCAGTCGGTAAGATAATGCAAAATGGATCTGATAGTTAGAAAAGAGGTGAACAATAAATATTTGGTTGCCAGATAGTTAGTGAGACGATTAAAAATAGAGACGTGGATATCAAGCAGTCGGTAAGATAATGCAAAATGGAGATCTGATAGTTAGAAAAGAGGTGAACAATAAATATTTGGTTGCCAGATAGTTAGTGAGACGATTAAAAATAGAGACGTGGATATCAAGCAGTCGGTAAGATAATGCAAAATGGAGACCTGATAGTTAGAAAAGAGGTGAACAATAAATATTTGGTTGTCAGATAGTTAGTGAGACGATTAAAAATAGAGACGTGGATATCAAGCAGTCGGTAAGATAATGCAAAATGGAGATCTGATAGTTAGAAAAGAGGTGAACAATAAATATTTGGTTGCCAGATAGTTAGTGAGACGATTAAAAATAGAGACGTGGATATCAAGCAGTCGGTAAGATAATGCAAAATGGAGATCTGATAGTTAGAAAAGAGGTGAACAATAAATATTTGGTTGCCAGATAGTTAGTGAGACGATTAAAAATAGAGACGTGGATATCAAGCAGTCGGTAAGATAATGCAAAATGGAGATCTGATAGTTAGAAAAGAGGTGAACAATAAATATTTGGTTGCCAGATAGTTAGTGAGACGATTAAAAATAGAGACGTGGATATCAAGCAGTCGGTAAGATAATGCAAAATGGAGACCTGATAGTTAGAAAAGAGGTGAACAATAAATATTTGGTTGTCAGATAGTTAGTGAGACGATTAAAAATAGAGACGTGGATATCAAGCAGTCGGTAAGATAATGCAAAATGGAGATCTGATAGTTAGAAAAGAGGTGAACAATAAATATTTGGTTGCCAGATAGTTAGTGAGACGATGAAGAATAAAGATGTAGATGTCAAACAGTTAGAATAATGATGTGGAAATCAGATAGTTATAACAATATGAAGAATAGACATATGAAGTTCAAATAGCAAGACGATCAAAAATACAGTACTGTGGTCTTTAATACAATGTATAATAGGGATTTGGGTGTTGTATAGAAAGAAGGACAAAAATAGAGATTTGTGTGTCAAATAGTTAAGACGATAAATAATAGAAATATGGATGTCAAAACAGTTAAAACAGAGTTGAAGAATAAAAATATAGAATCCAGATAGTTATAAAGATATGAATAATAGATATATTGATTTGATATAGCAAAACGAAGAACAATAGAGATGTGGATGGGAAGTTGTGAGTAACATAACAAAGAATAGAGATCTGGGTATTAAACACATAAAAGGACAAGAATAAACATTTCAGTGTCAAATAGTTAGGAAGACGAGGAAGAATAGAGATCTGCATATCAAATAATTAAAAGTTGTATGTCAAATAGTTATAAAATTATGAAGCATAGATTTGTGACGTTCAAATAGCAAGACGATGTCAAACAGTCGTTAAGATAATGCAAAATGGAGATCTAAAGAATTAATAGTTAGAAAAGAGGTGAAGAATAAAGATATTGAAGCCAGATAGTTATAAAGATATGAATAATAGACATATGAATATCAAATTGCAAGGATAAAAATAGTTTGTTTGTTTGTTTTTTTGGAATTTCGCACAAAGCTACTCGAGGGCTATCTGTGCTAGCCGTCCCTAATTTAGCAGTGTAAGACTAGAGGGAAGGCAGCTAGTCATCACCACCCACCGCCAACTCTTGGGCTACTCTTTTACCAACGAATAGTGGGATTGACCGTCATATTATATGCCCCCACGGCTGGGAGGGCGAGCATGTTTTAGCGCGACGCGGGCGCGAACCCGCAACCCTCGGATTACGAGTCGCACGCCTTACGCGCTTGGCCATGCCAGGCCTTTCCCATTGCTACCCCTCACTTATCAGTTTTATTTTTGCATCATTTCCTTCTTTTTTGGCTTACGTCACTTTGTTACAACAACTGATTCAAGAGTATAGTTACACTTGAAACCAATACAAACTGTGAAGAAAGGCAACAATAAAGTGGAACCACAAAATTACTGAATATTTGCATATAGTAACTATGGAGACCAGACATTAAAATAAAAGCCGAACTTTGAGAAGAAAGAACAAAATTTTATAGCAAAAAATTACCCACCTTACATTTCATAGGTATTTCGACCAGTACAATTTGTAGGTATAAAGTTTTGTATGAATATTTTAATTGTATATTCACATAAGATGATTCTAAAATCTCAGTTAAATTCTTGAAATAAGAAACAAAAGTCAGACAATTATTAATATTCATTTTACTCTGCAACCTGTGAGGCTCAGCAATTAGAGTTAGTATATACTGGGCTGTTTCAGATAGCGTTGTACTGAAAACTTTAGAAAAATGTGTAATTTTCTAAGACAAAAATATTATTTTATACAGTAATTTATGCAGTGGAAAACTGTTCTCATTGTGTGAAGCAAACATTATTTTTGGTCTATTAAGTGTGTTATCGTTTATTTATAAATTAAGAGTTGTGTAACTTCTTTCCTTAAAATTATATTTACAAATTACATCAATAAATATATAAGCAGATTTAGTCCTAGTGAAAGTCTGGTTCTTGTTATGAGGTCAGAACTTTAAAACTCTGTTCTTTCATTAACAAAGGTTTGTCGTACGTATCGTAATCATCATCAGTCAAATGTCCACGATATTTTTCTTTCTAAGTTCAATCAGATATCTTTGGAATGTTTCCTCACGTTGGATGATAATGAATAGGCTTTGATAAGGAATTTAAAAGTGGTAGAGTTGTCAAGAATAACGACCATTTTGATCAAGTAATTATTTTAGTTAAGAATAACAATGTTATTGTCGGACGATGTAACATAAATATTTTTATTTAACGACAGTTCTTTTAAAATATTTCTTCAGGGCTTAAACGATAAGGACGAACATTAGGGATAAAATCATAAGAAGTAGAAAAGGCAGAGTTCTTTATTTTCGTCATAAAAATGTTACTCAATCGATAAAGAGTTATTTTGTCTTTCACAAGAAGGTCCTTTAGGTGTCTGTATTGTGATTTGAAAGTGTAAACTATGTTAGGTACATAGAGTTTACGTGGTGGAAGAGAGAACTGAAGACCTTTAGCTATCACTGATTTACACTGATTATTTATGTTATAATTACATAGGTTAACAATCTGGTCGCCAGGATGAAACAAGGAATGAATGCTGTTAATCAGTCAATTCAGCCTCAAATTTTGGACATGTTCACACTGCACAATTTGTCTTCGTTCTATTAGTTCCACTTGTTCAGTACATCGGTGCAATCAACACTGGTATCAATCATTCTAAGGTTAGTACAGAACACTTTGAACTTTTCCAGTAAAATTTATGTTCTGTTGATGTTTTGTACGAAATTCTTGATCCAACTCCACCAAACATGCTCACCCTTTATGATGTCTGTGTGGGGAGGGAGAACATTGTTAGGGTCAATCTCACTATTCGTTTGTGAAAGAGTGGTTAGTGGATGGTGATGATGAGGTACCTCTATTCTTTCACTGCTAAATTACATACGACTAGCGTTGATAGCCCTCGTGTAGCTTCAGCCCAATGTAAATCAAAGCAATAGTATCTTCAGACAAATCTGATAATCTAACAACTTTTGAACATTTTGGTTTGGTTCTTTAAAGTGGAGATACTTTGGATTCACGTTTCGAAGAATGCATTCTGAAAAAAAGCAAATTTCAAGGTTGATGATTAATGGTATAACTATATTGAAGATGAAGAAATAGATTCATACAACAGAAGGGAACAGAGATAAAGTTTTCAATATTTTACAGATTCAGTATTTAAAGTAAACAAAATCTTGATGATGAGAAACCTACTTCAGATAAAATGTATATCTGAATGGCTGGTATGGGTACTAACACTTTTACTGAGAAGGAGAGAAAAACATTTCGACCTTCCAAGATCATCTTCAGATGAAGAAAGAGAGAGTTCGCAAGTGGCCGTTGCTGGACATATGTCTTAGGGACGATGGTATAAACCAGTGGTGCACAAACTTTTAGAGTCAGGGGCCACAAAAGTGAAGATTAAAATCGTCCCACAGTTGTTTCACACAAGATGGACATCACATTTAAGAACACACAAATGACGATTACATTAAAGTGTTTGCACATTATTCTGAGAAATGTTACAATACGTCAACTGTCACAAAGTCAATGCGATGGATGGTGCTGCATGTCATCTACGAACTTAGAAATGTTCAGCTTGACGTTGAAAGACGCAAGATTGCTTCCAGATGATCATCAGTCAGCTGATTGCGAGTGTTGTTTTATTCAGTTTCATATACGAGAAAGCCTGTTCACAAGTGGTGTGGACAAGTGCGTTCTCTTTCAGATTAGCAAATGTATCAGGCAACGTTTTGTAGAAGTCAAACAAACTGTTTTCTCGGTAAATAACACGCAGTTCATCAGATGCTTCGATATCAGTAAGTTCAAGCTGATATTCTGCTGAAAAGTCATCCACTGACACACTGAACGGATCAGCAAAAAGTTTCATCAACAATCTGCATTGGTCAAAGTCGTGAGTGAAACCGTGAGTTGGAGGATTGGATCAAAGTATCTAGCTTCCCAACATAAACTTGTGTGTCAATGTCCTGATTCTTCTGTAGCTGTGACTGAAAAGTGGGAAAGTGCGCGAAGTTGCCTGATGTTGTTTGCTGCCAGAATAACTGCAACTTTGTCCTGAAAGCTGAGGCGTAATTTGCAAGCTGACAGACAAGCTGATTTTTGCCTTGCAACTTCAAATTCAGATCATTCAAGTGTTGTGTTATGTCGACCAGAAAGGTCAAATCAGCTTACCATGTTGGATCAGTCATGGAAAGTATTTCTATCTTTGTTCTTGCTTCTGAGGAATTCTGTCAGTTCATTAATCAACTCCAATAATCTTCTGAGCATCTTCCCTCGACTCAGCCAGCGTACTTCACAGTGATACACAAGGTCACCATAGTCTTAATCAATTTTTTCAAGAAGACTTTGAAACTGACTGTGATTGAGCCCTCGTGATTTGATGAATTTAATGGTTTTCGTCACTAACGCCATCAGTGCCTGAAAACGAAGTTCTTTAATGCACAGGTTCTGTTGGTGAATAATGCAGTGCAACTTCACCAACTATTGTTCTGCTTTCCTCAATGCTTCATCAACAGTGCTACCAGCCCGCTACTTTCTCCGGTCATGGCTGGTGCTCCATCATTGTCACACTTACCAGTTTCGTGAAATCCAATGAAACACTACTATACTACTGTCTCCTCGAACAGAGCAGACCCAGTTGTCTGACCCTTCATGGAACCATGCTGATTTGTTCCTCTGTGATATCAAACGATGACGACACACCATGAAAAAAAAACTAGTTGCTGTGCTGTTGAACTGATGTCAGTCGACTCGTCTGCTGCTAAAGAGAAGTAGACAAAGTTGGCTGCTTTATTTGAAAGCGGTCTTGTCACATCTGCTGAGAGGTGTGAAATTCTTCACTGAACTGTCGTACGATTCAAAGCCACCATCTGTAGCTTGCGGACTGCTTCCGGACACAACTTTTCCGATACAGTAATCATGCATTGCTTGACAAAATAACCATCAATGAACGGTTGGCCAGATTTCGCTATCATCAACGAAATATCGTAACTGACCTCACATGCTGCACCTAAATCTGCTGACTGCTTTGAGAAAACGTTCTGCGACTGCCGCAGAGATTCTATTCGAGCTGTTCGTTCATCAATGACTACGTTGTGGAAATCTTTATGCTTCGACTCATAATGACACTTTATATTGAATACCTTCGCCACTGCTACTGTCGAATGACACAGCAGACAAATCACGTTCTTCTGTTCTTAAAGAAAACAGTACTGTGCAGTACAATCATCATGAAACTGCCGGTTTTGTCATCAACTTTTCTTTTACGATTAGCTACCATTTTGTGACGAAATAATATCAAAATAGGGCTCGTAAGTAAATCTCGAAGAACAATTGGAACGCGTGAGATTTCGTAATTAAGGAAATATTACGTCATTAAGCCAAAGATTATATGCCTATGCATTAACGAGATTTTCTTATCAAATTTTCTTTATTGCTCGACACAAATATGGAACCAGTGCCTAATCTAATGCATATTCTTCTATAGCGCTTAATCTTCGCGAACTCTAAATGCGCGAACTCTCTATGTTTGAGTTTCCTGTTGGACATCGCGGGCCTGATTTTGTGCACCACTGACATAAACAGATACGGAAATTTATTTACCCGTTGATAAAATAAAACGTGGTTATTTTGCTGTCGAAATAAGGGCAAACTGCTATCTGCAGTGTCGTGCATAGAAACAACAAAACCACAAGAAGGTCTTTCCCGAATTTTAGTTAAGCTATAGCTAGCAGAAAGGCCGAATTTACACCCTGAACTGGTCTCGCGGGCAGATTGAAATTTTACTATGTGACTAAGTATCGGGAATGTATTGCTCGTGCTAACTAGACACTGCTAGACAGATCACAGCCAAAAGGAACTTGCTTGATCGATGTTCATAGGTGTCCGCGACACACGCTTCAAAACCACTGTCGTAATGTTTGTCTGTTCATTCTGTCATTGTTAATTTGTTATGTTACTCAATAGCATTACATACAAAGTAAGTTTTATATGTGTAAAACGGCTCGTTTGGGTTGAGAAAATATTTTACGTAGAGGAGCGAACAACGTGGTCAGCTTCCGGTCAGTTACCTCTTTCTTTCTTTGTGAACCTGACGATGACCGAAGAAGGTCGAAACGTTGTTCGCTCCTTGACGTAAAATATCTTCTCAACCCCAACTAGCCGTTTTACATATATATTCTCTACAAATGGGTTTTCTCGATATCATTAAAGTAAGTTTTACTTTGCAGGTAACATTGTTATCAAACAAATGAAGACAACATGTACCACTCAATGTTCCTCTTTATTGAATCACTAAATGTCAGCACAAATATATATTATGTGTACTGAAAGTTTGCCAAATTTCATACAGATACACGAGTCGTATCGATACAGTCCTATCGAGTTCTTCATGGTAAGTACTCGTATGTTACTCTTTACCAACACATTTTTAATATTTAGTGTTTGAATTAATTAAATACAGAAACAGACAAGGAAAGCTATTCAACAATTGATGAAACAAAACATGCTTATTGTACTGTCAAAACAAGGGCAAACTGCTATCTGCAGTGTCGTGTATGGAAGCGTCATAAACCACGAGAAGGTCTTCCCTCCAATTTTAGCTGAGCTATAACTAGGAGAAAGGCCGAATTTACACCCTGACAGGCAAACCGTAATTTTCACTTGGGGCACTCAACCGTGCGACTAAACATTACTAGTACATCTGTTCAATATATATGCCTGATTGACAACTTTACGTAAGTATCTGTAAAACATACATATCGTGTTGACTACTTTCCTGTAACCACTCAACAACATACATTCCTGGTTTACTACTTTATTAATAGCTTTGAACAACGTACATTCCTGGTTTACTACTTTATTAATAGCTTTGAACAACATACATTCCTGGTTTACTACTTTATTAATAGCTTTGAACAACATACATTCCTGGTTTAATATTTATTAATAGCTTTGAACAACATACATTCCTGGTTTACTACTTTATTAATAGCTTTGAACAACGTACATTCCTGGTTAACTACTTTATTAATAGCTTTGAACAACGTACATTCCTGGTTTACTACTTTATTAATAGCTTTGAACAACGTACATTCCTGGTTTACTACTTTATTAATAGCTTTGAACAACTTACATTCCTTGTTTGCTACTTTATTAACAGCTTTGAACAACATACATTCCTTGTTTGCAACTTTATTAATAGCTTTGAACAACATACATTCCTTGTTTACTACTTTATTAATAGCTTTGAACAACATGCATTCCTTGTTTACCACTTTATTAATAGCTTTGAACAACATACATAGATACCTGGTTTACTAAATTACCCTTTACAAATTAGCTTTGAACAACATACATAGATACCTGGTTGACTAAATTACCCTATACAACAGAACAACAGAGATACCTGGTTCACTAAATTACCCTGTACAACTGAACAACACAGACACCTGGTTCACCTAAATTACCCTGTACAACTGAACTGAAACGTAGATACCTGGTTCACTAAATTACCCTCTACAACTGAACAACATAGATACCTGGTTCACTAAATTATCCTGTACAACTGAACAACACAGATACCTGGTTCAAATTACGTAGATACCTGTACAAGTGAACAACGTAGATACCTGGTTCACTAAATTACCCTCTACAACTGAACAACACAGATACCTGGTTCACTAAATTACCCTCTACAACTGAACAACACAGATACCTGGTTCACTAAATTACCCTGTACAACTGAACAACGTAGATACGTGGTTCACTAAATTATCCTGTACAACTGAACAACACAGATACCTGGTTCAAATTACCCTCTACAACTGAACAACACAGATACCTGGTTCACTAAATTACCCTCTACAACTGAACAACACAGATACCTGGTTCACTAAATTACCCTGTACAACTGAACATCATACATGCCCAGTTGACTACTTCACTGGTACATCTGAACAACATACAACTTTAAATAATAATTATAAATCTGTACGAACAATTTCACTCAGATATACTTTAGACTTTATACTTTTGTAAGATTTATTGAGTGTAAGTCACAAAGATGTGAGAAACCAATCGAAACTTTCATGTTTGTTTATATGTAAAGTCTGACAAGATTCTACATTATACAATTTACCTGTTGTTTTTAACCCTTAATCTCAGAGCTTATAGACGTGTTTTAACAATAGACAATTTATTTACTGTTTTTTTAACTTCTAATCCCAAATCATATTGTTGTATTTGTTATCTAATTCTCATTTCTTGACATAGTAAATACTCAAGCCTCGTTTTTTGTACAATTTTCTTAGAGGTTTACTTTTGACAGACTTTTTATCTCATCCTTTTATAATGTTACAGAATGCGATATCAACACCTATCAGTGAAGCCCGACTTTGAAAGCAGCTGTAGACAATATTTGATTGGACAGAGAACATTATGTACTGCTTGTTTTATACATACTGTGAACAGTGGTGTCTGTCCATCAGTTCATCTGTCTCCTGTTTATGACGGCTTCACTTCTCATGTTGACTGTGAAAAGCTATGGATGAAGTCAAAGTACAACATTAACTTTGTAAATAACAGTATAACAGGTATGAATAATGTTAACAACAAACAGGATATTCTACACTAACTTGTTATGAATTAATAACACTATGTATCAGAATGTGACATAACGGTTTGTTATTGTTAAATTGTTCTTAGCAGAACACTTACTATACAAACATAGAAAATCAAAACTCATGTAACACACTTACTCTACAGTATTATACAATCTTACAATTAGTCTTTAGTCACTGCTACACGAGGGCTATTTGCGCTAGTCAGCCATAATGTAGCAGAAAGACCAGATGGAAGTCAAGTAGTCATCGCAACCAACCGCCAAGTCTTGGTCTACTATTTTGTACTATTTGCTGGTGTATAACTCATCATATACCATTAGGTTCCTCGACTCAAATCACTACAAGTTGATGTATATATAAATAATTTACGTAGGTTCTCATACACTTTCTCGCACCATTTACTATGATAACTGTATTTATATATACACATATATACGTATGTACATAGATGTAGACGGACGAGAATTTAAATAGAAATGTTGATATTTTTTTAGGGTAACACTGTCTTCTCAGTCAACGTTGTACGAATGTTGATGACGAAGCTACGTATGGACAATTCCTCAGAAACTGCGCATGTCAGGTAGATATTAGTGGTTGTCTGATTTAATAACAAGCTCAGCGATGGTAAAACTATTTTAAAATTTGAAGAAAAATAAACATATGAGTATCTAGAAAACTATAGGAAAATATCAGTATATTTAGTGAAGTATTTGTTGTATTTTTTACTTTATAAGTAATTCTATCTTTTTTAAGTAGTAACATAGAAATTCAAGAATGTTCTGGTGTTTGTCCTGTTTGAAATTATTTAGATTTTATTGATTACTTCAATTACCACTCCTCAACATATTTCACACTTGAACATTGATAATAAAACTGTAAACAGTTTCAGGTTTGTTTTGTTTTCTTTTAACCAATAGCTTAACCTTTTAATGTACTTCTATACATCAGAATTCCCAGATGTTAAGTGATTTATAGAACTGTGTATTCTTAAAAACACATTAACTTATTACAATAAAATTTATATCAGGTTGTGACTGTTATACAAGATTAAATATTAATATGAATAGATACAGCTTAAAGGATTTTTCAAAATCTATAAAATAAAAATCAGTCCTAACCTCAGAATCACTAGAAACAAAAGTCCACGAAACGTATTTGGGATTTTATTGTAAAGAAATGTAAACAGCTTTCCAAAGGAAAATAAATGTCAGAAGAGAATAAATAACTGTTTTATAGGAAAGTCATCAAAGCTACTGCGCTTCTTTTCCGTTTACTCGGAATCACTTATCTTCTGCATCAGTCCTCATGACGATACTCACCTAGAGAGGGAGTACATGGTAACTAACGCCTTGTTGTAGTCCTCCAAGTAAGTATTTCAAGTCTGATTTTATATGAACGGGGAAAGCAGAAAAATGTGGGTGTGGTTCTTACTGGCCATAAATCTGTTATTTTCACATCACTTCCAAATCCTTGACAGTGCTGGATATTAAACCTTACGGTCCGTCCAGTTACTATTATTTCTGTATCTTACACAGTTCGTAAGTTTGTGTGTGTGTTTTCTTATAGCAAAGCCACATCGGGCTATCTGCTGAGGGGAATCGAATCCCTGAATTTAGCGTTGTAAATCCTAGACTTACCGCTGTACCAGCGGAGGGGGGACAGTTCGAAAACTGTCTGACAGAATATTTATTAATCATTTCTCTGGTATGTCAATGTATGTATAACCACAACTATATGGCTATAATTCGTAAGTCTCCTGAACTGACTAAAAGAACAACAGTGGGAAATTATCGTTACTTAAACTTAAGTCAAATTATTTACCCACAAACTAACTCAGTGTAACATCTAAACTGTTCATCACCAACCATCGCCAAATCTTGGGCTACTCCTTTACTAACGAATAGTGTTATTGAAGGTCGCATAATGACACCTCAACGGCTGAAAGAGCGGCCACGAATAGTAACTAAGGAGACAAGATATTAAAATGAGAACCGAACTGTGCGAAGAAAAACAAAATCTTATGGAAGAAAGTTTCTAACACTGCATTTCATGGGTACTTCGTCCAGCACAATTTGTAGGTATAACGTTTTCTATAAATATTTTAATTGTATATTCCCATGGAAACATTTTATACATCTGAATTAAATTCTTAAAATAAGAAACAAAAGTTAGACAATTAGTAAGTAACATTAACTTTACTCCACAACCAGTGAGAAGCCTAGTAATTAATGTTAGCAAATACTTGTCTGTTTTCAATAACGTCGTGTTGAAAAGTTCAGAAAAATTGAACATTTTCTATAAAGAAAGAGAGAATCTTTTTACGACACGTACTGCATGGGAAAGGTTTTCGGACTGTTCTAATATACACTATATTTTATTATCTGTTAAATGGGGTACCGTTTATTGAAAAAATAAGCTTTAAACTCCATTTCTTAAAACTGTATCTATAAATTATATCAATAAAAAAAGATATAATCAAATCTTCCTATTGAAAGTAGGGCTCTTGTTATACGAAGAGTACTTAATATTCATTTCTATGGAAAAACAAACGCTTGTTGTTCGTATCATAGTTACTTTTAAAATTATCCGAATTTAGAATGCTTAAGTGAGAATTTTTTATAGTTTTTTTCTTAATAGAGACATTTGATAAATAGTGACACACTGTATTTATTATTTCGGTCAAATAGACACAGATATGCACGTTATGTCGTTTATATAATAGTGAGATTAGAAAATATAACTTAATTAATTGTTTATATTGGATTTACCTAAAATATATATCCTGAATGTTATATAATGCTGCATTTGTTAATATGTAGCGTAAAATAGCTTACATATTCCACATTCACTATTTAAAGGAAAACAAAAATAATACATTATTTCTACCTAAATAACTAAAATACATTGCTGAAATAACAATTATTTAATCAAAACTAAAATATATAGAAAGTAAATTTCTAAAAATAACAAAATGCTGTACATATATTAAATGGAACGATTTTAATGAAGACTACATGATATTTGGTGTTGGTTAAAGTTGTTTGATGTAGATGGTTTCTTTAAGTATGAATTCCAGATCAGTATCATCCCTACAAAGAATATTTATATTTTATCGTTCGTGTCCTGTTTCTTCACTATGTTAGCGTATAAACGAAAACCATGTGTCACCGAACATTTCTGTGTGTTTTCATGAACAATCCCGTATTTTATTAGTTCTTACTACTAGATGGCGTTCGGCTTTCTCAGTACGTCAGGCCATGCAGTTTTCTTGGGTGAAAATATGGACAAGCCCTGAACAAAGATAAATTTGGATGTCTTTAGTCAGAAGAATTCCCTTCTGTATGATATGGGGTTAAACTTAATCTGGAACTAAAACATAATTTGTGAGTTATAAAAGTGGTTACTTATCACCATATTGATCTGTATTTTTTATCCTATTTTTAACTTAACTGTTTTTTTTATCCAACACCAACTTGTAAGCACCTTTCACATGTTGAGTGCACACCCACATATCATATTTTAAACTTTAAGTAAAACATAATTATAAATGTATACTAACAGTTTTATTCATAAATACTTTAGACTTTATAATTATGAATCATTCATTCAGTGTATGTCAAGAATTAAAACCAATCCAGACTTTCATGTTTGTTTAAATGTGAACGAGCTTCTCCAGTAGACAACCTACCTATTGATTTTGACTCCAAATCCTATGATTGTAGTTGTTAACTAATTATCATTTCTTCACATACTAATTACTCATGTCTTGTTTTTCGTACAATTTTCTTAGTGGTTTACTTTCTGCAATCGTTTTATCTTACCTTTTATGATATTACAGAATTTGACCTGAACAACGACCACGACTTGTGAGTAACTTTCAGATGTAGAGTGCACACGTTTATATTAAATATTAAACTGTAAGCAAGAAATAATTCTAAGTCTGTATGAACAGTTTTACTCAGAAATACTTTGTAATTTATAATTTTGTGACATCCATTGAGTGTTAAGTCACAAAGAAAAAGGAAATCCAATCCAGATTGGACAGAGAACGTTATCTACTACGTTTTATACAACATACTGTGAACCGTGGTGTCCGTTCATCTCTCTCCTGTTTATGTTGAGAATGAAAAGCTACACCAACGTGTTATGAATTAATAACACTGATTCATACATCAACATGTGGCATAACGGTATGTTATTGTTGAGTGGTTCTTAACATGACTGAAATACTCAATCATTACTTCTTGTAGTTGTTGGTATAAGGAATATAGGTTCAGAAAGTTTGATTAATAACAACAAAATATACCAATCATTCAAATTAATATAGAATTTTGTCTAATGAACAATTAATTTTATGTTTAAGGACATTAAAGTCATCTGTTGAAACACTACACGCAAAGAGATAAAGAGAACTTTAAAACGGATTGTTTGAAAAATTCTGTTTCGTATTCTCTCTGAGATGTTTACCAACTTTAGGTTCCAGTTACATACAGATAATTTGAACACATTTAATTCTAGCATTTCGTTACCATTATATAACAAATACTATGCTTCATATATTTTAATATAATTCATTCCCCATATGGTACAGCACTTATTGTACAGAGTTACATCGTTAAAATCATGGTTTAAATTATTCTCAGTTAACAGATAGCCAGATATGGCTTCACTACAGAAATAACACACACATAATATAATTTAATTTTATTTAATGTTATACTTGGAAAAATGTTTATTTCACAATATATTTTTCAACAAATTATTATATTTTTATTCAGACTTTTGTACTCGATATAAAGTTAATAGTCGTGATTATATTTAAATATTGATTTCAGATATTATTACATTATTATTTGTCATGTAAAATGTTGAGTTTTGTTTACATAGTTGTATTCATAGTTAATGGTTTGTTTTGATTTACAGAATTCTACCAAATATACTGCAGCATAATTATCTGAGATAACTTGAAATTACTGGTTCAAGTGTTAATGGAAACTATAAGAAGAAACGAAGGAGAAAAGATATTTCTGTTTGTCTGCCACATTAATTGGTTGAATTCAGAGTATTAGAAATGTTTGATTGACAGACACAAACTTTATTTTGGAAGGACAATGTAATAAGATTCGCAAAATGTTTTGTTTGGCATCGTTTTGAAAAATATTTAAAACTATATACTCATAAAAGATTATACCAGATTACTGTACATAGTCTAAAATATTTAGTTTCATACTATTTTCGATAGAATATCTTTTTGTTCTCACATAACAGCTATTATTGTTCAGTGTAGTCTTCAATATGCGAAAATATTTTTGGTTCCACTAGCCTTGAAATTCTCATCTACCGCACGTTTCAACAATGGTTCATCTGCGTTGTAGCATGTAAATAAACAAGCACAACGCTTCACTGAAACATACTCTACTATCAAAGCTGGAAGCTGGCTTCCTATTTACTGTAGAACACAATCTTCAAAGTTGACAGAAAAGAAGTACCAGAAGTGTGAGGAGAGTTAAGTATCAATGGGAAATATATTTTCAGTGTAAGAAAACATCAACTTTGACACGATATCTTACCTAAAATAACAGGAATCACATTGAGAAGCTCATATTGACTTGGTGGAGGAACCTAGATGAGCAGTCCTCGGAAAGTGTCCACAAGATGCCCTCGGGTGTGACTTCTCTTCTTGGAGGAACGCACTTGTGGGATAACGTGTAAATAACTAGGTACACTCTTTTTCCTATCTTGAAAGTACGGGTCACGACGCTGTGTGTAAAATGACATTTTAACTGTAGATATCCGGGCTGATCCACCTTCTTTCCCATGTTGGGGAGGGACATCTTAGCAGATACAGCACATATAAAGTTGTCCATCTTTCTTTTTTCCCATGGTAGAGTGGGGAACATCTTAGTAAACACAATACATATAAATTACTCCACCTTCTTTCCCATGGTAGAGTGGGGAGCATCTTAGTAAACACAATACATATAAATTAGTCCACCTTCTTTCCCATGGTAGAGTGGGGAGCATTATAGTAAGCACAATACATATAAATTAGTCCACCTTCTTTCTCATGGTAGAGTGGGGAACATCTCAGTAAACACAATACATATAATCAGTGTTGTCGAGAAACCCACTTGTAGAGAAATATATATGGTGTGGTGTTTGTCAGTGCAGTTTTACATAGTATAGACCTCAGTTTTGTGCCTGGTTTTGAATAAATTTGGTATTAACTGGAATGTCGTATTTTGTTACTAGTTTTGCCAAATGTTGGTTATTTGTTTGCTGATGTCAGGAATATATGGTATACAGCGGTATATGGTTTCGTGATTTTTTGATTCGTGAGATGTGTTTACTTTAGTTGGTTGATTTTGCTTTCTGTCTAGGTGTTTGCGTATAATATTTTCTACGGTTTGTGGAGGAAACTTATTGATGTTGATGAAGTATTGTTTTATTTTGTCTGATTCATCGTTAATTTTATCTGGTGAGCATCGGTGTTTGGCTGTGTTTATTTGGTTTTTTAGTATGTTGAGTTTTATTTTGTTTCATGTGCTGAGTCCCAAGGAATGTATAGTCCAGTATGGGTGATTTTTCGGTGGATTTCTGTTTTGAATTGTGTGTCGGTTCTTGTAATTTTGAGGTTAAGAAATGATATTTGATTGCTTTCTTCCTGTCTATACTATGTAAAACTACACTGACAAACACCACAAAAACGTTATTTATAAAATACAATGTGATAACTGCCACGACTTCTATATTGAGAAGCAATTAGAAAAATGGAAACCAGATTAAAAGAACATAAAAGTCACCTTCACTCGTTTTCGAACACTCCAAGTCAAATAAACACAACATAACCATAGAAAACACACAAATACTAAATAAAGAAACAAACATAAACAAACGCAAAATTAAAGAAGCCTTACTTATACAACAACGTAAACCCAAAATAAACCAATATAGAGGAACGCCTTTATACCTATATTAAATGTAATAAAATAAAATTATATTATATATTCAAACATCTAACACCGCCCACTACATTCCGACACCCAGTTACACAACCCCTTTCAAAGATGTGGTCAGCTTTCGGTCAGTTACCTCTTTCTTCATGAACCTGACGATGACAGAAGAAGGTCGAAACGTTGTTCGCTCTTCTATGTAAAATATTTTCTCAACCCAAACGAGCCGTTTTGCATATATATTACAATTCATATAAATTAGTCCACCTTCTTTCCCATGGTAGAGAAGGGGAGCATCTTAGTAAACACAATACATATAAATTAGTCCACCTTCTTTCCCATGGTAGAGTGGGGAGCATCTTAGTAAACACAATACATATAGATTAGTCCACCTTCTTTCCCATGTAGAGTGGGGAGTATCTTAGTAAACACAATACATATAAATTAGTCCACCTTCTTTCCTATGTAGAGAGGGGAGTATCTTAGTAAACACAATACATAGAAATTAGTCCACCTTCTTTCCAATGATAGAGTGGGGAGCATCTTAGTAAACACAATATATATAAATTAGTTCACCTTCTTTCCCATGATTGGGTGTGGAGCATTCTTCTCAACGCGATACATCTAAACGGGTTCACCTCTTTTCCTATGATAGGGTGGGAAACATCCGAGCTAAAACATTACATCTAAAGTGGTCCACCCTCTTTCCAATGATTGGGTGGGGGCATCCTAGCCAACACAATACATCTAAACTGGTCCACCTCCTTTCCATACCAGATCTCCAAAGAACCAGCCTGCAGGAGATGGTATGAATGGAGTTTCTCTAGTATGTTCATTGGCTGCTACAGCTCCTTCTGAAACAAGATAAACCTTTTAACACAGTTAAGATGTCTTCTCTGTTCGTTTGCCTTAGAGATTTTTGTCTTTAAACAATTGCCATCTTGGCTCATGAGATTTCTCATAGTTCAGCATGTGTCTTCCAACAATCTTAGAAAAACTTACTTCCTATTTTCTCGTTCTCTCTGTGGTATTTAAAATTTGTTTTGTAGATTTACTAGTTTTTAATAACAGAGATTTGCTTTGTTTCTCGAATTACATTTTTTTTCTATTTATTAACGTAGAAATCCATATCACTATTTCTCTATCCTTTGTGAGAGAAGAATGTTTACCAATAAGTGAAATTTCAACAGTGGCGAGGAGATGAAAGTTACGTGTTGATGACGTGACACCCACTTTTCATATATTAGTGAACACCATTATGTAGCCTGCAACTTCATTCACATCTATTTGACACTCTTTCATCCCTTCGATGTCAATAGGAAATTCAGCAGAAGGTCAGCTTGTTTGTTTACGTTCATCTACTTCTAAGGCTATGTGAACTTCCCACTGAGGACAGTATTCGACCATCCTCTCATTATGTGGGCTTAATTTCTCATGTATATTCCATTCCAGGTCTTTTCCCTCTTTCACAATCCCGTTTGTATAAATCTAATCGTGATGTATTATTTCTTTTCATCAGTTACTTACATCTGCATACATACTGATTTCTTTTTACACCAACTACATTTCCAGAACTATATGTCTGGTCCTCGTAGTCTTACTGATTCACTGATTAAGAATTATAGTTATTTTTACATGCACTATCTAGATTCAGAAACTGTGGTATAAATTTTGAATTTTGGAAAGCTGACCCATTTATTCAGTTCAACTACCCAGTACACAATTACCCTGTCTTTTCCTGAACCTTCTTTGTTTGCCTCCTTGCACTTTACGTCTTCATTTCATGTCAGAAGTACTTCATAGAGATGCTGTTCCCTTTGGAATGATTCTCATGTATTTGAAGCGATTAATTTGAAAACAGATCATTTGTATCATGATCTGCCTATCAAATAGCCGCTTCACTCACAAGTTTTCTGATGCGTATGTGTTCATTTGGGTAATTACGACTTATTTTTTCTTTAATAATGAAATTTCATGAGTGGAGCAGTATAGAGGGAGCTATTAAACAATAACATCATTATCCATTAATAAGAATTACGTGAGTTCAGATTGAAGTTGCCTAAAAACTAGTGTCACGCAGATACTCAAGGCAGATGTTCACAGAAGATATAATATCTGTGTGAAATGGTAAGCGTCTAATGGAAACACATTTTCATGTAAGAAAATGTTAACTTTTCCAAAACCAGATGTCTTCTGAACTAACCAGTTGGAGATAATAAAATGGGGTTTCAATCTTCATCTCTACATTTGACACAATAGTTTTATGATGTGTTAAAATTTTTCCTTCTTGTTTTTACTTTAACGTTTTTCATGCTGTTTATTACTGTTTATTTTGTACAGTTATTAAGTAATTGTAGTTTCAAAATTCACTTCATTTAAACACGAATCTTAAATTTCGTGTTACTGTTCATACACTTTTCACCTGGGATATTTTTCAACACATTTCTCAATCGGTCTGAATTTTCTTTCTTTTCGTTTAGATTGATGCAGTCTTAATCTGTCTACTAGTGAAGTAATTTCTTTACTGGAGGTAATAGCTGTAATGGAAGTCCTTATACCTTTGAGTCACACTCACTTTCACATCTGTTACTGAGTATAACAGAATCAATGGAACCTGGTATCCATTACTCAATACCTATAAGATCCTACAGTGTGTTCTTTCAATACCCAAGTGTTCTGATAGTTATCTAATCAGTGAAATACTCAACCTCTGTACACATTTACCACCCATCTCAGAAAAAACAGTCATAACTTTTGGTCTCCAATACCACATCGTTTTGCTTAGATAGTAAATTAATTCTATTTAGTTAGACCAAGTTACTTATATATGTTTCCTTCTCAAGGTTTTATACGTCACTCAGTCCACACCTGCATCTGTCCTTTTGATAACACATTTATGGCCAGCTCAAACTTAATTTCCAGTCCTTATCCTTCACAAAATACCCCTCTAAGTACTTCCCCTTAAATATCACTCATTCATCAGACTCGGTGTCAAATTATCATTCCACTATCACCACTCTCCGGTTTCAAACGTGGCTTTTGGATTAACTGTACATGTAGCTTATTTACTTTTCATTTCTATATATCATTTTTCCTATACTATACTACACTAGAGAATGTTATAACTGTACAATCTCCTGCTGGTTAGTTTGTGGTAAAACTGGTTTTAGAAAAGTACTGGACCAACCAAATAGTATTAGTTGGTTAAGACACCCTGTCATATCTTTTCAAAAGGTTGATTCCAAGGTGGTCTGGTATAGAAAGGAGACAGACTGGTCTAGATGCACTGTGTTGGCTAGGCCATGGGAAAGGTGGACCAACCATCATATCTACAACTAAGGATGCCATCCTCTTTTGACACCCAGTTTAGTGAAACGTACTGTCAACGTGGGCGAAGACTGTATCTGGTTATGAGCGTTGTCCCACATGTGTTTTCCTCTGGGTTGGGATGTTGCACTCCAATAGAGATGCATTTGGACACTTTCCGAAGGGTGCTCATCACTGTTTCCTCAACCAAGTCAGTGTGAGTTTAGGTAAGATATCGACTCACACTTCTGGTACTTCTTTTCTGGGAAGCGGCTGCGACAGTAGAAGTAGTCACGTTCCTGTTGAAACCTTGGGTAGGTGGAACTAGTGTCGGCAGAAACTGAACAGTAAAGCCATCTTATGAGAAGTGGTATCTATCGGAAATATATTTACGGTGTATAAGAAATATTAAGTTTTCATAAATTCACAATCAACGTACAATAACTTTTTTTTAAAAAAATATAGACACTACAGATGAAAAGCAAAGCTGAAAATTGACATTACCAAAACTGTATTCAAATTTTATGTGTGTAATCTAGTGTATATATAAATAACTATAGATAAACGTATTTATTGGTCCTTCTGTTTGTAATTTCAAAAGTAGAATTATTTGGTTTTCTTTATACAAAATACTTACCGTCATAACTTATCAGTATGTTTAACCTGTAAAGGCAGATCACAGATATAATGACACATTTAAATGATATAACAGTAATATCTGATTCTATGTAGTCCAAAACATCAATTATGGTAAAGATATTGTTGAAACATGTTATTCAGAAGAGATTCAAAGAGACTATATCCACATGTTCAGATTATTTATTGATACGAATAATTTAAATCATGTATATGTTTTGCAACAAAATTTTATCAAAACTGTTGGTGTGTTGTATTAATAAAATTATAAAAACAAGAATTAAAGTCTGAATTATTTAAACAGTGAACAGACAGTTTGTTTGACATATTTTTATTGCATTGGTTCTTGACCAACATGAGGAATGCCTTTACATTTGTTAATTTCAATACGAGTATGTACTGAAAATACAAAGTACAAACTAATTTACATTTTATCGTATCTTTTATAGTGCTACTATTATTAGATAGGCTTGTTTAAAAGATTCTAACAAACAAGTTTTAAATCTTCATAACATGTTCGATCCTACCTGATTTATTCAATACTAAATTATTATTTAACAGAAACTGATCAAGAAAGCATTTCTATATTTACTGAAATATTAAAATTGTTCGTGTATGATGATTTAATACATTTTATATTTTTTTAGTAGGATGCACAGGGTTCAGAATGTTATATTAAAATAATTTTGAATAACCAAATCAACATCTTGAATATAAGGTTCCAATGGCACAGTACCAACATTATTTGTAATTTAGTTGTAACTTAGACTTTGTCACATTTGGGAAAGTATGTGACGGTCATGAAAAATAATCATGTACATGGATTGTGAAGATATGTTCACATGAAGGACTTTTCAAGATGGAGATAATCCTTAAACTTGAATTAAGAAACAAGGCAACATTTTCAACAACTTTCACTAACACTATCTTATTGGTATAACTTAATTAACACTATATTAGTCCTGTAGGGCCAGATGAGTAGTCGCTTGACTCCCAATTTGAGGGTGACGGGTTCGAATCCATATCCCACCAAACATGCTTGTTCTTTCAGCCAAGTGACGATCAATCCCACTATTCATGACTAGCTGAAGAGTTGGCAGCTTTTACTGCTAAATTAGGAACGGCTAGCGGAGATAACCCTCGTGTAACTTTGAGAACTTCTATTCCAACCTTGCAACAATAACCGCAGACTAATTTAAAATTATATATTCAAACATCTAACACCACCCTCTGCATTCCGACACTCAGTCACACAACCCCTTCCAAACATGTGGTCAGTTACCTCTTTCTTTGTGAACTTGACGATGACCGAAGATGGTCGAAACGTTGTTCGCTCTTCTATGTAAAATATTTTCTCAACCCAAACGAGCCGTTTTACATATATATTTCTCTACAAGTGGTTTTCTCGACATCAATGGTACTGAGAAATTATATGAACACCTAACAGCTCTATTCAACTTATCATTTTCAGCATCACTGTTTCTGGGAAGGCAGCAGTAATTTTAATGTTCCAGAAAGAAGGAAAGCCAGCAAATAAACCAAACAGTTACCGCCTGATTAGTCTAACTGGCTGCATAGGAAAAATATCAGAAAGAATAATTAGTAACCGACTATCTATATACTTAGAAATAAATTCAAAATTACCTGAAATTCAAAACGGATTTAGAAAATACAGACAAACTACCTAATCAGATTAACTGAAACAATTGCAGACAGCTTTAACAAAAACGAATGCACTGTAGCTTGCTTTCTCTACATTGAGAAAGCATTTGACACGGTGTGGCATAACGGATTACGTCACCGGTTAACGTAAATGGATTTACCCCAGGATTCGCTGGCTATCTAACTTTCTGGGACAATAAAACGTGTAAAGTAGATGTGAATGGGGCCCACTCAGGGTCCTATTCACCTGAGGCAGGAGTCTTACAGGAAGGGATAGTTAGCCCTATCTTATGTATCATGTATGTGAGTATTATGGAACAGTCGGACCTAAACTTAGGTTTTGCATCACAGTTTGCTGACATTGGAAAACTGCCTCCACTCCTTCAATAGCAGCAACAAACCTCCAGCCAGTCTTGAATAATTTAGAAGAATACTGCCAGAAATATAGAATAAAAATAAATATTCCGAAAACCCAAGTAATATCATTCACCAGATTAAATACACTTAAAAATATACACGAACGGATCATTTTTACAGACTGCTACTTCGGCTAAATTTTTAGGATTAACTTAGGACACCAAATAAACGTGGTTACAGCATACTAACAATATCCTGACTGGAATCTGGAAAAGATCAAATGATGCAAGAAGTTTTTCAGGTAAAAATAAAGGCACCTGATAATATAATAAAACCTACAAAACATACATTAGACCTATAACAGAATACGCATTACGTTCAAAGATTTGGCTTGTTTGTTTCTGAATTTCGCGCAAAGCTAGTGGTCCCTAAGTTAACCAGCCGTGGGGTGTATAATGTGACGGTCAATCCCACTATTCGTTGGTAAAAGAGTAGCCCAAGAGTTGGCGGTGGGTGGTGATGACTAGCTGCCTTCCCTCTAGTCTTACACTGCTAAATCAGGGACGGCTAGCATAGGTAGCCCTCGAGTAGCTATGTGCGAAATTCCAAAACAAATAAATAAACCCTAAGTTATCAGTATAAGACTGTAGGAAGTCAACTAGTCATCATCACCCACCCATGTTCTTGGGCTACTATATTATACCGTATAGTTTTCACTTTAAACAGAATTTATACACTGGTCTGAAGGTCAACATAACAAACTACAAACACTGAATATCTACAATCACCTAGTGTATGACTTCTCTGAATTCTAATTCATTTCTATTCAAATGAATACTTCACTGTAAATTAATGAACTAATTGTTTAACTGTATGTATATCGATGTACCTAAATATATCTTAGTGTAGTTTACTGAAACTTAACTTTATGTTCCCTCCAGCTAACACCTAAATTAAAACATTGAAAACATAATTTAAAATCATGTATGTTTGTATGAAATAACTTTTAAAACTCTGTTTATTTTATGGTTTTCTATAAAAATCAAGAAAAGTTGAGCTGTTATGTTTGTTCGATTTCAGCTTCGATTCAAGTTGTTTCGTTCGATTTCAATTTTCCAGTTCAATTCAGTTTTGATTTTAATTCCAGTTTTTGAAATTTTTTAAAATGGTTATTACTTTCTACTGCACCATTGTGCACTCTTTTTGTAACTTGTGACCTTATTATACATTACATTCACACCTTTTTGAAAGAAGATATCTTTTTCATCTCCATATATAAGTTTTTATAGTTAACCTTTATAAATTCCACACTTAGTAACATTATCTATTTTTCCTTCTACTCTCCTGTTTCTTTTCTCTTTCTGAAGGATGAAGCACCGAGTTTGTCTTCTCCTATTCATTATCATTTTTGCTTCTGTTCAGTTACAATCTTTTTAATACACATTTAAGACAAGTATTAATAAAATCAACATATTTAACAGAAAACCACTCATTCTTTCCCATACTGTTTTATTTAATTTTCATATTTTATTTAAACTCTTTAGTAATGCCATTTTTTAGAGTACTCGAGTTTTCATTGCTTTTACAGCCAATCTAAACATCTTTTCCAACTGATGTACTGGATGCCATCTGCTCTTCACATTTCCAAGTTACTTGAAGTTCAAGTTTAGGATTCATTGCACACAATATGACGTTAAGTTTGATCAAATGATTTACGGCTTGTTCCTGTTCTGCTTCACATATCAAAACACTAAATCTATGATCTAGATATAACGATGCCAGTATTACTTCATTTTAAGAAGTTTTTCCTAACTTTCATTAATTCTGTGATGTTGTGAGCCAGCAGACGTTTGATTATGGATATTTCACTTTTACAAACAAGCCACACTTTATAGAAGTCTCCAGGAGTTAAATTTTCTTCTTGTAACTGTACTGTAGCTTTTAGCCGGTTCTAATACGAGTTTAATTTATTGTAATTTATTTCAGGATTGAAGAGAATGTTTTCAATTATTTCAATAAACGGTGGAAGTTCCACTAAACGTGAGATCACATCACATGTTGAGCACCAAGTTCCACTAAACGTGAGATCACATCACATGTAAAGCACCAAGTTCCACTAAACGTGAGATCACATCAGATGTTGAACACCAAGTTCCACTAAACATGAGATCACATCAGATGTTGAGCACCAAGTTCCACTAGACATGAGATCACATCAGATGTTGAGCACCAAGTTTTACTAAATGGGAGACCACATCACATGTTGAGCACCAAGTTCCACTAAACGTGAGATCACATCATATGTTGAGCACCATCGCATCTCCCGTCCACAATAAGCATATGATATTTCTTTGTCTTTCAAATATTCTTCATAGCTGGAGTTCGCAGCTTTTACGCCTGAGAAATAGTAATTGCACACAGTTCTTTTACTGCAAGTTGGAAAGTGTAAGCAGCACATTTAACAGAAATAACAGTCTAGTTTAATATAGTTCACTTATATCACTTTCATCACTAACAGTCTAATTTCCTTCATCGGAAATTAATTCCACAACTTTAACTACATTTCTAACATTATCAGTAGTAATAGAATACACTCAAGTTATGTTTCGATATTTATAACTATTTCAATGATGTTTTTTTTTTACCAGAATGTATATAAGTTTGTAACAGCTAACGTTTTTATTTGAAGAAAGTCGCTATCAATGACTTAGACATTAATGGCTAGCACAGACCTATCAAGACAAGATGAGATGTTATTTTTCAATGAAAACATCTGTTTTGCAGCTCTTCACTTATTTGCTTTACAATTTCTATAGCTTTATATCATATAAATCTACTATTGTGTCAAGAACATTTGTAATTGGATCGATCACTTTGAAAACACACTCTCCTCTACTGTAGGAAAAGGTCTCAAATTTAGAGTCACCAACTCTAACATAGCATTATGAAACCTTTTATGTCCATTGCAATATTTATCGTTGAAAAAACAACTCGTGAATAGTTTTTCTACGCTTGGTGTCGCTGTGATCTTGAGTCTTCTCATATTGCAGTGGTGTTTTAGTTTGTTTTAGCAGTTTTCCATTGTCAGCAAACTGTGATGCAAAACCTAAATTTAGGTCTGACAGAGGCATATTACTCACATGCATGATAAATAATATAGGGCTAACAACCCCTCCCTCCGAGACTCCTGCTTCGGGTGAAAAGGACCCTTATTCACCTCTACTTTGCACATTCGGTTGTCCAGAGAGTTGGACAGCCAGCGAATAATTTCCTGGGATAAAGCAATTTCCTGTAACCTACGTCGTAATCCATTATGCCACACTGTGTGAAACGCTTTCTCAATATCGAGAAAGCAAGCTACAGTGCATTCATTTTATTAAAACTGTCAGTAATTGATTCTGTAAGTCGAATCAGGTGGTCTGTAGTTTGGCGGTTTTCGAAATCCGTTTTGAATTTCGGGTAATTTTGAAATTTCTTCTAAGTATACGGAAAGACGATTACAAATTATCCTCTCTAATATTTTGCCGATACAACTGGTTAGACTAATTGGGCGGTAGTTGTTCGGTTTATTCGCTGGCTTTCCTTCTTTCTGGAACATTAATATTATTGCTTCCTTCCAAGAAGGCCCGGCATGGCCAAGCGTGTTGAGGCGTGCGACTCGTAATCTGAGGGTCGCGAGTTCGCATCGAGGTCGCGCCAAACATGCTCGCCCTTTCAGCCGTGGGGCGTTATAATGTCACGGTCAATCCCACTATTCGTTGGTAAAAGAGTAGCCCAAGAGTTGGCGGTGGGTGGTGATGACTAGCTGCCTTCCCTCTAGTCTTACACTACTAAATTAGGGACGGCTAGCACAGATAGCCCTCGAGTAGCTTTGTGCGAAATTCAAAAAAGCAAACAAATTTCTTACGGGAAAAATTGATTCGGTTAATGAACTGCCTTCTGGAACGGATTAATTTCGAGAACCGAGTTGCCATTGTATTTGTAAATACTTATCTGTTGTCGTTTATAGTTAAAACAATGGTTTAAACAATGTATTACGTAATATTTTAAAAGTAATGCTTTTTTTCACAGTGTCTGTGAACATTTTCTGAAGGTGACGTCATCAAATTGTAAGAAGCGAAAGTGTGTAGATGAAAACAGAAATTTTAAGCCAGAGTGGGCGGAATATTTTACATTCACCGTTAAAGGAGGTAAATCTTTATATATTACCTGCAACGTGTTACTCAGTCATTACAAAGCCAGTAACTTGAAACAACACTATGAAACAAATCACAAAAACGTATCGTCTGATTATCCACCTAAATCATAATTACAGATAAAACAAGTTAACTGTGTTAAAATCATCAATAAATAGCCAGCAGACACTGTTTACAATGTTCAGTAAGGAAGTTGATACAACGACTGAAGCTAGTTCTGTTATATCATGGAATATTTCTCGTACTAAACGCCCATATTATCATGGTGAATTTGTTAACAAGAATATCGCTGAAGTTACTGCAGTGTCACTTTCAAATAACACAAAACTTCAGTGATTAACAGCACAACCAGTAGCTTCACGCCACACTAAAGAGAGACGTATCTCCCAGATCAGCACTGAAGTCGCACGCAAAATGATTTAAAGAATTCTCTTGCATTCAGCTTAGCCCTTGACGAATCTACAGACATACAAGGCAACTCACAACTGGCGGTATTTATTCGTTATGTTTCCTCTGATGTAACTGTGAAAGAAATGTTGGACTTTCTGGCACAAAAAAAAACAACTCGTGGTGTTGACATTAAATATGCGTTTGACAGAACAAATACTGATATTCCACTGGGTAAACTCGTCAGTGTGCAACAGATGTAGCACCTGCAATGGTGGGGAAAAATGAAGGATTAATTGCACTTATGAAAAGTGATCCCAGCTTTACAGAGTTTCTCCTTGTTCACTGTATTATTCATTGTGAACATCTGGCAGCCAGGTACTTCAAGCTTGATTTCTAACCAATACAAACTGAGAAAGACAACAATAAAATGTAAGCATAATATTATTGAATATTTGCATATAGTAACTAAGGAGACGAAATCTTAAAGCAAGAATCGAACTGTGCGAAGAAAGAACTAAATTTTATATTCAAAAGTTTCTCACCTTGCATTTCATGGGTACTTCGACCAGTAGAATTTGTAGTTATAACGTTTTGTATAAATATTTTAATTCTATATTCTCATAAGTTCTTTGTATGAATATGAATTAAATTCTTGTAGTAAGAAACAAAAATTAGACAACTAGTAAGTAACATTTACATCACTATATAACCTGTGTGAAGCTAAGCAATTAGGGTTAGCAAACTTTGGGCTGGTTTGCATTATGTCATACTGAAAACAAAAGTGAAAGTGAATATTTTATAAGAAAAAAGATTCTATTTTACAGCAAGTACTACGGGCGAAAAGTGTTCAGATTGTACTGATATAGACTATTTTTTATCAATTAAATGTGGTATCATTTGTTGAAAAAATACTTTTTAAGAAAAACTCCATTCCTTAAAACTATATAAATTATACCATTAAAGATATAATAACATTTTCAGGTTCAGGTCCAGTGAAAGGTCGAATACTTTTACAGAGTTAAATCTTATGTTTCCTACAACACTTACAAAAGAAATTTCGAAAGGTAATAAAATTGTAATTAAAATGTGTAAAATTTTAATTATATGGTTCAAAGTTTCGCCGGTTCAGTAAACACTGTAGGACAGTGGTTCCCAACCAGATAACATATTTTTTGTAGGCCATGTAGGGTTTATGCAACTTTTAGTTTGTTGTAATATTTTTTTCTTTTCCAAATGTTTCGTTTTTGTTTACATATCATTAAAAACTAGTTATAAAAATTTGTTTTGGCCACCTTCACCTTTATTCTTAACTAAATAATCACTGTGAGGTCTGCGAGAACATATTAAAATTTTTTAGAGGTGCGGTTTATAAAAAAGGTTGGGAACCACTGCTGTAGGATCTGAAGTCGCAGGTGTTTCAGTGCTACTGCTCATCCATTTTATGTATGTCGAATTTCGCAGCATATGTGTATGAAAGTGTTATTTGTGCACTTGCTCATAAAATTTACTGTTCTCTTGTTTTAAAGTTGTCAAGTTTTGAATGCGGTGTTAAATTTATCTTAGTTTAAACAATAACACAAATGCAGTAGGCCTACCAACGTATTTGCCTACAAAACTACACTACTTCGGCTAGCGTACATTACTGTATAATGTATACATGCATATTACTATTTATTCATTAATGTTTACATTTTTGTTGTATTTCTTAAAACATAGAAAGTAAATGAGAAATACGTTAATTTCAAGGGCTCCATGAATTATAGTTTAACACTCCTACGAAAATTGGGGCCTAATAGGCCCCAGAGCAACTTGAAAGGTTATTAATATTAGGCTAATAATTTTGTATTTAAATGAAATTGCCATTAACTGACCCTACCCTTTATATTTTAGAGCAACTTCAAAGGTTATTAATATTAGGCTAATAATTTTGTATTTAAATGAAATTACCATTAACTGACCCTATCCTTTATATTTTAAGGAGCAATAATATTTTGACTTTTCAGACATTTGCGAAATAATATTTAAAATTTTTTTAAAACATCCACTAAGGGTATTTTGGGGCCTATTAGGCCCCAGATCGAAAAAACATAAAATGACTTTATTTATTTCCTGAATAATTCTAGAACAGGCCTGGGCAACCGAAAAAAAGCAAATTATAGTAAAATATATTAATTTTACAACTTCTTTTCAAAAGATGGATATTTAGAATAATAACTCTACTTGTAAAAATATATTAATTTTACAACTTCTTTCAAAAGATGGATATTTAGAATAATAACTCTACTCCAACAATAATTTTAGACGGTCCTGATTATTGCCTAGTTTGCCCACGCCTGTTCTAGAACATTCTAGAAACTTTACAGAAGTATTTAGAATAATCTAGAATATTCTTGAAGCTTCTAGAATATTCTAAAAGAATCCACAAATCCTATATATACAGGAGCTGAAATCTTCAAACCGTGTCAAAAATGATATCTTTTGATAAGCTGTACATTTACTGACAAAACCATCCGACGATGAAAGTGAACATGATAATTTCGAAGACTACTCTGAAAGTTGTGATGATGATCCTTCTGAAGCCGAAAATGATGAACAAATCGCTCCGTACCCTTCTGAAAGTGAAGAAAGTAATCAAGAAGATTTTACTACGATGCCAGTGAACGAACTTTTGTCCAAAGATAAGAATTTTAGTTATTCAACAACACCTTCAAGGATCAACAGGAGAACCGCAGCTCTCAATATATTCAATGGGAACCCAGGCATTACAAGGCAAGCTGCTCCAAGAGTCTCTACACCATTTGAAACATTCAAAATTTTCATTTCTGATAATATGATGGAACAGATCATTCACTCAACAAACACCGTCATGAAAGAACCAATTTTTGAAGAAGACCTCTGGAAATGGATCGCAGCTAATCTTTTCCTTGGAATAAGCAAATCCAAAAATGCATCGATAGACGAAATGTTTTCAACCGAATTCGGTTTGCCATTTTTGCGAAAACTGATTACACAAGACAAATTCAAAAAAATGAGCTCAAAAATCAGATTTGACATCCACTCTCAAAGAAATAGAGAAATCAAAGATGCCGCCATCTCTGGAGTCTGGAATATTTTCATTGAAAATTGCAAAAACAGTTACAACCCAAGCGAATACCTGACAGTGGATGAACAACTATGTAACGGAAATCAAGAACCTTCCTGCCTCCTGAAATAAATGCAAAATCTAGAGAGTTATCACCAAAGTTTTTCTACCATGACGACATCACTCTTCTCAGGCACTCAGACAAACCAGGAAAATATGTGCTACTACTGAGTTCTCAGCATCAGTCTGGTGAAGTAGAAGAGAATGGAAAGCCCGAAATCGTCAATCTTTACAATGCAACGAAGGCAGGTGTCGACCCTCTCGATCAACTGGTGAGATATTATACAAGAAAGAGGCGATCAAAGCGCTGGTCAGCCTGCATATTCTATAACATTCTAGATCTTGCTGCGTACAATGCTTTCGTTCTATACTCGACAAAACATCCAGAATTTCTTCGTCAACATAAATCAAGAGCCAGAAGAGAATTTATACGGCAATTGGTGCTTGAAATCAAAGAAATTTACTGCAAAGATAATGACAAAACAACCTCATGTGAACCGCCTGCAAAGAGGGCAAAAGAGGACGATGCCATTTGTGCGGCAGATCAAAAGATAGACAGTCGAAAATTGTTTGCTCAAATTGTAAAAAAATGTTTGTCAGAGCCATTTTAAAGTTGTTTGTAATGATTGTTGCTAAATCACTAAGTTTCTATTGGAAAATATATGGGGCCTGATAGGCCCCAAAATCACTTTAGTGGATGTAAATATTTTTTCGTAGGAGTGTTAAAACCACGAGTATCACCCAATCTTACACTTTGTTTTTATCACTGTTAGTAAACGTGTATATCTTTAAACTTTAAATGCTTGTTTCTTAGCAGAATCTATTTGTTTACTTTAATATAATCTTAAAATATTTGTGGTTCTCTCTATTTTTATTTTTTATATAATACACGCATATAGTGAATATAAATAAATATATATAAAGGTTAAAGTCGTATGTACAGAATAAATCTACAGACGATAAAAAACTTGTCACATTTAAGATCTACACCGAAAAATCATCATACACGTGATCGCGAAAAAAACCTTTTATTTATAATCTAGGCACAATTTCTTTATTAGATTTAAAGGATAAAATTTCGTTTTCATCACTCAACTTTGAATATCTTCTGAGTTTTCCCATTGCTACCGCTCACTTATCAGTTTTATTTTGCATCATTTCCTTCTCTTTGGCGTACGTCATTTCATAACAACAATTGATTCAAGAGTATAGTTACACTTGAAACCAATACAAACTGTGAAGAAAGGCAACAATAAAGTTAAACCACAAAATTACTGAATATTTGCATATAGTAACTATGGAGACCAGACATTAAAATAAAAGCCGACTTTGAGAAGAAATAACAAAATTTTATAGCAAAACATTACCAACCTCACATTCCACGGATATTTCGACCAGTACAATTTGTTGGTTTAAAGTTTTGTATGAATACTTTTATTGTATATTTACATAAGATGATTCTAAAATCTCAATCAACTTCTTGAAATAAGAAGCAAAAGTCAGACAAGTAACATTCACTTTACTCTGCAACCTGTGAGAGGCTTAGCAATTAGGCTTAACAAGTACTGGGCTGTTTTCGACAATGTCGTACTGAAAAATTTAGAAAAATGGGTCATTTTTAAGATAAAATACTATTTTTACAGTAATTAATGCAGTGGAAAACTGTTCTCATTGTGCGAAGCAAACATTATTTTGGTCTATTAAGTGTGTTATCGTTTATTTAAAATTAACAGTTTTAACTCCTTTCCTTAAAACTATATTTAGATATTACATCAATAAAGATATAATAAAATCTTCAGATTTAGTTCTAGTGAAAGTCGGGTTCTTGTTATGAGGACAGTACTTTAAAATTCTGTTCTTTGATAAATATAGGTTTGTCGTACGTATCGTAGTTATTTTTATAATTGTCTGAATTTAGAATACCAAAGTGGGAATTTTTATAGATTGTTTTGTGTGGTGCCATTTAGTAGATAGTGAAACAATGTATTTGTTGTTTCGGTTACATAGATACAAATATGCACGCCATGTCCTTTAGATAATAGTTAAATTAGAAAATATAACGTAATTAATACTTTATATTGGATTTACTAAAATATATTTTTTTAGTATAAGATAATGCTGCTTTTTTGTTTTGTTTTGAATTAAGCACAAAGCTACACAATGGGCTATCTGTGCTCTGCCCACCACGGATATCGAAACCCGGATTTTAGCGTGTAAGTCCGCAGACATACCGCTGAGCCACTGGGGCCAAAGGGAGAGCATATTTGGTGTGACGTGGATTCGAACCCGCGACCCTCGGATTACGAGTCGAATGCCTTAACCACCTAGCCATGCCAGGCCAATAATTAATGGGCTATCTGTGCTCTGCCCACCACGGGTATCGAAACCCGGATTTTAGCGTGTAAATCAGCAGACATACCGCTGAGCCACTGGGGTCGATAATTCTGCAATGGTTAATAGATAGCCTGTACCATGTTGCTGTATTATTAATTAACTGTGCTTTTAGTTCGTGATTTTAGTAAATTTAGGATAATTATATCTATATAACCCACAATAGCGACTTAATAAACTGTGATGGTTTACTTGGTGTCGTCTCATTATCAGTCAAATGTCTACGATATTTTTCTTTCTAAGTTCTCTAAGGTATCTTTGAAATGTTTCGTTACGTTCGATGATAATGAATTAATAGGTATTAATAAGGATTTTAAATGTGCTTTTGTTGTAAAGAATAACCACCATTTTAAGCAAGTAATTATTTTAGTTAAGAATAATAATGTTATTGTCGGACGATGTAACATAACTATTTTTATTTAACGACAGTTCTTTTAAAATATTTCTTCAGAGCTTAAACGGTAAGGACGAACATTAGGGATAAAATCATAAGAAGTAGAAAAGGCAAAGTTCTTTATTTTCGTCATAAAAATGTTACTCAATCGATAAAGAGTTATTTTATCTTTCATAAGAAGGTCCTTCAGGTGTCTGTATTGTGATTTGAAAGTGTAAACTAAATTAGGTACGTAGAGTCTACGTGGTGGAAGAGAGAACTGAAGACCTTTAGCTAGCACTGATTTACACTGATTATTTATGTTATAATTACACAGGTTAACAATCTGGTCGTCAGGATGAAGCTAGGAATGAATGTTGTTAGTCAGTCAATTCATCCTCAAATTTTGGACATGTTCACGCTGAACAATTTGTCTTCGTTCTATTAGTTCCACTTGTTCAGTACATCGGTGTAATCAACACTGGTATCAACGATTCTATGGTTAGTACAGAACACTTTGAACTTTTCAGTGAAATTTATGTTCTGTTGATGCTTTGTTTGAAATTCTTGATCCAACTCCACAAAACATGCTCACCCTTTATGATATGTGTGGGGAGGGAGAACATTGTTAGGGTCAGTCTCAATATTCGTTTGTGAAAGAGTGGTTAGTGGATGGTGATGACTAGGTACCTCTATTCTTTCACTGCTAAATTTCGGACGACTAGCGAAGATAGCCCTCGTGTAGCTTCAGCCCAATGTAAAACAAAGCAATAGTCTCTTCAGACAAATCTGATAATCTAACGACTTTTGAACATTTCGGTTTGGTTCTTTAAAGTGGAGAAACTTTGGATTCACGTTTCGAACAATGTTTCTGAACGAAAGCAAATTTCAAGGTTGATGATTAATAGTACAACTATATTGAAGATGAAGAAATAGATTCATACAACAGAAGGGAACAGAGACAAAGTTTTCAATATTTTACAGATTCAGTATTTAGAGTAAAAAATCTTGATGACGAGAAACCTACTTCAGATAAAAATGTTTATCAGAATGTCTGGTATGGGTATTAACACTTGTATTGTGTAACAGAATGGTTGGTATGGGTACTAACAGTTGTATTGTATATCAGAATGTCTGGTATGGGTACTAACACTTGTATATGTGAATGTCTGGTATGGGTACTAACACATGTATTGTGTATCACAATGGCTGCTATGGGTACTGACACTTTTATTGAGGAGAGAAAAACGATTCGACCTTCCTAGGTCATCCTATATTTTATTATCTGTTAAATGGGGTACCGTTTATTGAAAAAATAAGCTTTAAACTCCATTTCTTAAAACTGTATCTATAAATTATATCAATAAAAAAAGATATAATCAAATCTTCAGGTTTAGTCCTAGTGAAAGTCGGGCTCTTGTTATACGAAAAGTATTTAATATTCATTTCTATGGAAAAACAAACGCTTGTTGTTTGTATCATAGTTACTTTTAAAATTATCCGAATTTAGAATGCTAAAGTGAGAATTTTTTTATAGTTTTTTCTTAATAGAGACATTTCATAAATAGTGACACACTGTATTTATTATTTCGGTCAAATAGACACAGATATGCACGTTATGTCGTTTATATAATAGTGAGATTAGAAAATATAACTTAATTAATTGTTTATATTGGATTTACCTAAAATATATATCCTGAATGTTATATAATGCTGCAATTGTTAATATGTAGCGTAAAATATCTTATATATTCCACATTCACTATTTAAAGCAAAACAAAAATAATACATTATTTCTACCTAAATAACTAAAATACATTGCTGAAATAACAATTATTTTATCAAAACTAAAATATATCGAAAGTTAATTACTAAAAAAAAAAAAAATCTTCATATTTTAAATGGAACGATTTTAATGAAGACTACATGATATTTGGTGTTGGTTAAAGTTGTTTGATGTAGATGGTTTCTTTAAGTATGAATTCCAGATCAGTGTCATCTCTACAAAGAATATTTATATTTTATCGTTCGTGTCTTGTTTCTTCACTATGTTAGCGTATAAACGAAAAGCATGTGTCACCGAACATTTCTGTGTGTTTTCATGAACAATCCCGTATTTTATTAGTTCTTACTACTAGATGGCGTTCGGCTTTCTCAGTACATCAGGCCATGCAGTTTTCTTGGGTGAAAATATGGACAAGCCCTGAACAAAGAAAAATTTGGATGTCTTTAGTCAGAAGAATTCCCTTCTGTATGATATGGGGTTAAACTTAATCTGGAACTAAAACATAATTTGTGAGTTATAAAAAGCGGTTACCTATCACCATATTGATCTGTATTTTTATCCTATTTTTAACTTAACTGTTTTTTTTTATCCAACACCAACTTGTAAGCACCTTTCACATGTTGTGTGCACACCCACATATCATATTTTAAACTTTAAGTAAAACATAATTACAAATGTATACTAACAGTTTTATTCATAAATACTTTAGACTTTATAATTATGAATCATTCATTCAGTGTATGTCAAGAATTAAAACCAATCCAGACTTTCATGTTTGTTTAAATGTGAACGAGTTTCTCCAGTAGACAACCAACCTATTGATTTTGACTCCAAATCCCAAATCCTATGATTGTAGTTGTTAACTAATTATCATTTCTTCACATACTAATTACTCATGTCTTGTTTTTCGTACAATTTTCTTAGTGGTTTACTTTCTGCAATCTTTTATCTTACCTTTTATGATATTACAGAATTTGACCTGAACAACGACCACGACTTGTGAGTAACTTTCAGATGTAGAGTGCACACGTTTATATTAAATATTAAACTGTAAGTAAGAAATAATTCTAAGTCTGTATGAACAGTTTTACTCAGAAATACTTTGTAATTTATAATTTTGACATCCATTGAGTGTTAAGTAACAAAGAAAAGGAAATCCAATCCAGATTGGACAGAGAACGTTATCTACTACATTTTATACAACATACTGTGAACCGTGGTGTCCGTTCATCTGTCTCCTGTTTATGTTGAGAATGAAAAGCTACACCAACGTGTTATGAATTAATAACACTGATTCACACATCAACATGTGACGTAACGGTATGTTATTGTTGAGTGGTTCTTAACATGACTGAAATACTCAGTCATTACTTCTTGTAGTTGTTGGTATAAGGAATATAGGTTCAGAAAGTTTGATTAATAACAACAAAATATACCAATCATTCAAATTAATATAGAATTTTGTCTAATGAACAATTAATTTTATGTTTAAGGACATTAAAGTCATTTGTTGAAACACTACACACAAAGAGATAAAGAGAACTTTAAAACGGATTGTTTGAAAAATTCTGTTTCGTATTCTATCTGAGATGTTTACCAACTTTAGGTTCCAGTTACATACAGGTAATTTGAACACATTTAATCCTAGCATTTCGTTACCATTATATCACAAATATTACGCTTTATATATTTTAATATAATTCATTCCCCATATGGTACAGCACTTATTGTACAGAGTTACAACGTTAAAATCATGGTTTAAATTATTCTCAGTTAACAGATAGCCAGATATGGCTTTACTACAGAAATAACACACACATAATATAATTTAATTTTATTTAATGTTATACTTGGAAAAATGTTTATTTCACAATATATTTTTCAACAAATTATTGACTAATATTTTTATTCAGATATTTTGTACTCGATATAAAGTTAATAGTCGTGATTATATTTAAATATTGATTTCAGATATTATTACATTATTATTTGTCCTGTAAAAGGTTGAGTTTTGTTTACATAGTTGTATTCATAGTTAATGGTTTGTTTTGATTTACAGAATTCTACCAAATATACTGCAGCATAATTATCTGAGATAACTTGAAATTACTGGTTCAAGTGTTAATGGAAACTATAAGAAGAAACGAAGGAGAAAAGATATTTCTGTTTGTCTGCCACATTAATTGGTTGAATTCAGAGTATTAGAAATGTTTGATTGACAGACACAAACTTTATTTTGGAAGGACAATGTAATAAGATTCGCAAAATGTTTTGTTAGGCATCGTTTTAAAAATATTTAAAACTATATACTCATAGAAGATTATACCAGATTATTGTACATAGTCTAAAATATCTAGTTTCATACTATTTTTGATAGAATATATTTTTGTTCTCACATAACAGCTATTATTGTTCAGTGCAGCCTTCAATATGCGAAAATATTTTTGGTTCTTAAAGGCTTGAAATTCTCATCTACCGCACGTTTAAACAATGGTTCATCTGCGTTGTAGCATGTAAATAAACAAGCACAACGCTTCACTGAAACATACTCTACTATCAAAGCTGGAAGCTGGCTTCCTATTTACTGTAGAACACAGTCTTCAAAGTTGCAGAAAAGAAGTACCAGAAGTGAGAGTAAAGTATCTATCGGAAATATATTTTCAGTGTAAGAAAACATCAACTTTGACTCAATATCTTACCTAAAAATAACAGGAATCACATTGAGAAGCTCATATTGACTTGGTGGAGGAACCTAGATGAGCAGTCCTCGGAAAGTGTCCACAAGATGCCCTCAGGTGTGACTTCTCTTCTTGGAGGAACGCACTTGTGGGATAACGTGTAAATAACTAGGTACACTATTTTCCTATCTTGAAAGTACGGGTCACGACGCTGGGTGTAAAATGACATTTTTTAACTGTAGATATCCGGGCTGATCCACTGATCCACCTTCTTTCCCATGTTGGGGAGGGACATCTTAGCAGATACAGTACATATAAAGTTGTCCATATTTTTTTCCCATGGTAGAGTGGGGAACATCTTAATAAACACAATACATATAAATTAGTCCACCTTCTATCCCATGGTAGAGTGGGGAGCATCTTAGTAAACACAATACATATAGATTAGTCCACCTTCTTTCCCATGGTAGAGTGGGAGCATCTTAGTAAACACAATACATATAAGATTAGTTTACCTTCTTTCCCATGGTAGAGTGGGGAGCATCTTAGTAAACACAATACATATAAATTAGTCCACCTTCTTTCCCATGATTGGGTGGGAGCATTCTTCTCAACGCGATACATCAAAACGGGTTCACCTCTTTTCCTATGATAGGGTGGGAAACATCCGAGCTAAAACATTACATCTAAAGTGGTCCACCCTCTTTCCCATGATTGGGTGGGGGCATCCTAGCCAACACAATACATCTAAACTGGTCCACCTCCTTTCCATACCAGATCTCCAAAGAACCAGCCTGCAGGAGATGGTATGAATGGAGTTTCTCGGCCGACTGGTATATTCATTGGCTGCTACAGCTCCTTCTAAAACAAGATAAACCTTTTAACACAGTTGAGATGTCTTCTCTGTTCGTTTGCCTTAGAGATTTTTTCTCTTTAGACAATTGCCATCTTGGCTCATGAGATTTCTCATAGTTCAGCATGTGTCTTCCAACAATCTTAGAAAAACTTCCTTCCTATTTTCTCGTTCTCTCTGTGGTATTTAAAATTTGTTTTGTAGATTTACTAGTTTTTTAATAACAGAGATTTGCTTTTGTTTCTCGAATTACATTTTTTTTTTCTATTTATTAACGTAGAAGTCCATATCACTATTTCTCTATCCTTTGTGAGAGAAGAATGTTTACACATAAGTTAAATTTCAACAGTGGCGAGGAGATGAAAGTTACGTATTGATGACGTGACAGCCACTTTTCATATATTAGTGAACACCGTTATGTAGTCTGTAACTTTATTCACATCTATTTGACGTGACAGCTACTTTTCATATATTAGTGAACACCATTATGTAGCCTGCAACTTCATTCACATATATTTGACATTACAGTCACTTTTCATATATTAGTGTACACCATCATGTGAGTCTGTAACTTCATTCACATCTGTTTGACGTGACAGCCACTTTTCATATATTAGTGAACACCATTATGTAGCCTGCAACTTCATTCACATATATTTGGACATGACAGTCACTTTTATATATTAGTGAACACCATTATGTAGCCTGCAACTTTATTCACATATATTTGACACTCTTTCATCCCTTCGATGTCAATAGGAAATTCAGCAGAAGGTCAGCTTGTTTGTTTACGTTCATCTACTTCTAAGGCTATGTGAACTTCCCACTGAGGACAGTATTCAACCATCCTCTCATTATGTGGGCTTAATTTCTCATGTATATTCCATTCCAGGTCTTTTTTCCCTCTTTCACAATCCCGTTTGTATAAATCTAATCCTGATGTATTATTTGTTTTTCATCAGTTACTTACATCTGCATACATACTGATTTCCTTTTACACCAACTACATTTCCAGGACTATATGTCTGGTCCTCGTAGTCTTACTGATTCACTGATTAAGAATTATAGTTATTTTTACATGCACTATCTAGATTCACAAACTGTGGTATAAATTTTGAATTTTGGAAAGCTGACCCATTTATTCAGTTCAACTGCCCAGTACACAATTACCCTGTCTTTTCCTGAACCTTCTTTGTTTGCCTTCTTGCACTTTACGTCTTCATTTCATGTCAGAAGTACTTCATAGAGATGCTGTTCCCTTTGGAATGATTCTCATGTATTTGAAGCGATTAATTTGAAAACAGATCATTTGTATCATGATCTGCCTATCAAATAGCCGCTTCACTCACAAGTTTTCTGATGCGTATGTGTTCATTTGGGTAATTACGACTTATTTTTCTTTAATAATGAAATTTCATGAGTGGAGCAGTATAGAGGGAGCTATTAAACAATAACATCATTATCCATTAATAAGAATTACGTGAGTTCAGATTGAAGTTGCCTAAAACTAGTGTCACGCAGATACTCAAGGCAGATGTTCACAGAAGATATAATATCTGTGTGAAATGGTAAGCGTCTAATGGAAACACATTTTCATGTAAGAAAATGTTAACTTTTTTCCAAAACCAGATGTCTTCTGAACTAACCAGTTGGAGATAATAAAATGGGGTTTCAATCTTCATCTCTACATTTGACACAATAGTTTTATGATGTGTTAAAATTTTTCCTTCTTGTTTTTTACTTTAACGTTTTTCATGCTGTTTATTACTGTTTTATTTTGTACAGTTATTAAGTAATTGTAGTTTCAAAATTCACTTCATTTAAACACGAATCTTAAATTTCGTGTTACTGTTCATACACTTTTCACCTGGGATATTTTTCAACACATTTCTCAATCGGTCTGAATTTTCTTTCTTTTCGTTTAGATTGATGCAGTCTTAATCTGTCTACTAGTGAAGTAATTTCTTTACTGGAGGTAATAGCTGTAATGGAAGTCCTTATGCCTTTGAGTTACACTCACTTTCACATCTGTTACTGAGTATAACAGAATCAATGGAACCTGGTATCCATTACTCAATACCTATAAGATCCTACAGTGTGTTCTTTCAATACCCAAGTGTTCTGATAGTTATCTAATCAGTGAAATACTCAACCTCTGTACACATTTACCACCCATCTCAGAAAGAACAGTCATAACTTTTTGGTCTCCAATACCACATCGTTTTGCTTAGATAGTAAATTAATTCTATTTAGTTAGACCAAGTTACTTATATATGTTTCCTTCTCAAGGTTTTATACGTCACTCAGTCCACATCTGTCTGTCCTTTGATAACACATTTATGGCCAGCTCAAACTTAATTTCCAGTCCTTATCCTTCACAAAATACCCCTCTTAGTACTTCCCTTAAATATCACTCATTCATCAGACTCGGTGTCAAATTATCATTCCACTATCACCACTCTCCGGTTTCAAACGTGGCTTTTGGATTAACTGTACATGTAGCTTATTTACTTTTCATTTCTATATATCATTTTTCCTATACTATACTACACTAGAGAATGTTATAACTGTACAATCTCCTGCTGGTTAGTTTGTGGTAAAACTGGTTTTAGAAAAGTACTGGACCAACCAAATAGTATTAGTTGGTTAAGACACCCTGTCATATCTTTTTCAAAGGTTGATTCCAAGGTGGTCTGGTATAGAAAGGAGACAGACTGGTCTAGATGCACTGTGTTGGCTAGGCCATGGGAAAAGTGGACCAACCATCATATCTACAACTAAGGATGCCATCCTCTTTTTTGACACCCAGTTTAGTGAAACGTACTGTCAACGTGGGCGAAGACTGTATCTGGTTATGAGCGTTGTCCCACATGTGTTTTCCTCTGGGTTGGGATGTTGCACTCCAATAGAGATGCATTTGGACACTTTCCGAAGGGTGCTCATCACTGTTTCCTCAACCAAGTCAGTGTGAGTTTAGGTAAGATATCGACTCACACTTCTGGTACTTCTTTTCTGGGAAGCGGCTGCGACAGTAGAAGTAGTCACGTTCCTGTTGAAACCTTGGATAGGTGGAACTAGTGTCGGCAGAAACTGAACAGTAAAGCCATCTTATGAGAAGTGGTATCTATCGGAAATATATTTACGGTGTATTAGAAATATTAAGTTTTCATAAATTCACAATCAACGTACAATAACTTTTTTTTAAAGAAATATAGACACTACAGATGAAAAGCAAAGCTGAAAATTGACATTACCAAAACTGTATTCAAATTTTATGTGTGTAATCTAGTGTATATATAAATAACTATAGATAAACGTATTTATTGGTCCTTCTGTTTGTAATTTCAAAAGTAGAATTATTTGGTTTTCTTTATACAAAATACTTACCGTCATAACTTATCAGTATGTTTAACCTGTAAAGGCAGATCACAGATATAATGACACATTTAAATGATATAACAGTAATATCTGATTCCATGTAGTCCAAAACATCAATTATGCTAAGGATATTGTTGAAACATGTTATTCAGAAGAGATTCAAAGAGACTATATCCACATGTTCAGATTATTTATTGATACGAATAATTGAAATCATGTATATGTTTTGCAACAAAATTTTATCAAAACTGTTGGTATGTTGTATTAATAAAATTATAATTACTACAATTATCCAGTTTTGTAACATTAATTTTAGTTACTGTAATCCTACAGTTTTATAATATTACTTTTAATTACTACAATTATCCAGTTTTGTAATACTTTAATGCACTGGGCTTCATCATTTGTGGTGAGTGCAACACAGATAATCTTTTGTAAAAGTTTGTGCTTAAAGACAACTAAATAAAGTGTAATATTATTATTATTATTTTATAAATAATTGAAAATTGTGTTAATTTTGCTCGTGAAATCTACCGATTTTAATGTTAATTTTATCTTCTTAAATCCTTTTATTATTTTAAACTTATGGAACCTTCCAGTTTTATTACACTATTTTTGTTTTATAACACTATTTGTGTAATTGTGTTAAAATACTACAATTTATCTGCATGTGCTACGATCACGTGTTTCAACATCTACCTGCGTTACTTGTTTGTTTTGGAATTTCGCACAAAGCTACTCGAGGGCTATCTGTGCTAACCGTCCCTGATTTAGTAGTGTAAGACTAGAGGGAAGGCAGCTAGTCATCACCACCCACCGCCAACTCTTGGGGCACTCTTTTACCAACGAATAGTGGGATTGACCGTCACATTATACGCCCCACGGATGGGAGGGCGAGCATGATTACGAGTCACACGCCTTACGTACTTGGCCATGCCAGGCCACCTGCGTTACTGAAAACACTGAACTGTTTTTTAACTTTTCAAAGAGGAAAATGAATTGTAAGTATTAGGTTAAGAAAATGAGACATTTATTATCCTAGTTCCGAAGTTTAATTTTGCTAAAGAAAAATTATATATATTTGTTCTTTTTTTAGTTTTGCGCAACGAATATCTAAGAGATCCGTCTCTAATTCAGCAGTGTAAAACTACGCATCACTACCTACCGCCAACTTTTGGACTACTCTTTTACCGACGAAAAGTGAGATTGACCGTTAAATTATAATGCCTTCACGGTTGAAAGGGCAAGCATATTTTAGGTGATGGAGATTTGGATCACGAGTCGAGCGCATTAAATACCCGGCTATATGGGGCGTGATTATATGTTATTGTTAGAGAATTATATCTAAGTCCAATATAATATTTTCATAGTTTTGTTTTAGTAAGAGAAATGTTCATCAAAAAATTTGTTTAAGAAATAAAACGAAAAAAAATGTATTGTGAGAAAAATGTAACATTATGAGAAGCGGTTAAACGAATGTTTATTTTTGTTTTTCTAATGATTGGCAACCAAAGAAGTTTGTTTGTTTGTTTATCTTTTTGGAATTTCGCACAAAGCTACTCGAGGGCTATCTGTGCTAGCCGTCCCTAATTTAGCAGTGTAAGACTAGAGGGAAGGCAGCTAGTCATCACCACTCACCGCCAACTAGTGGGCTACTCTTTTACCAACGAATAGTGGGGTTGAACGCACATTATAACGCCCCACGGCTGAAAGGGCGAGCATGTTTGGCGCGACTCGGATGCGAACCCGCGACCCTCAGTCGCACGCCTTAATGCGCTTGGCCATGCCGGGCCACCAAAGAAGTAAATTACTATTAACGAAAGTGTTTTATGTATTTTTATCAAACGAAAACAAATATTATTATATTATATATTATTTCTCATATTACACTGATTTTCTATATTTTGTATGAATACAAAGTTATTAAAAGTAAAGCTACTGGCCGCTGTTTTAATTTTAAAAGTCCCAGTAGTTCAGCGGATAACCACTACACAATGATCAATCTAAGAAATAGGCTAACCAACCAACTTCTCAAAAAAACATAACAGTTGTTTACATCTGAACTAGTAATTTAGGAGAGTTTTTAACGAGTTTTAGTTATGAAAAACAGTTTCCCTCTATCTTATCTGGTACACCTCAGATCTGATTCACTATTTCCCACAATAGAACAGCGGTATGTTTGAAAACTCACAACGTTAGGAACCGGGTTTTGATACCAGTTGTGGGTACAACACAACCCATTGTGTAGGTTTGTGCTTACTAAAACAACAAATAATTTTAAACTACTGACCAGTAGTACTGTTCCCTCACACACACGCTAAATGAATTGAATGTCATTCTTTAAACGTACCTAATCGCAATATGCCAAGCGTGATTTTGAGTATGATAAAATTAGTAAAAGCATATTTCTTTATTTGCAAAAGTTTTGCTTAAAGCCCTAATGCATTCTATGATTTACAGTGTCTTCAGCTGTGGAGTGCAGTTTCGACTTTTCTGAGCTCGACTGCAAGGCTTGGGTCACTGAAAGTGTTTTAAACATAATCTATTACATAACACACGCGACAATAATTTAAAAGTACTCAGAAAGTAATTTAACAAATTACTGGACTAGCTATTACATTTTAGTAATTTTATATAGAAAGAAATTATTCTGATGGTTTATTTACAGTTTTTTTGTTCTTCTTTTTTAATGTTGTTGCTAACTTGAGTTGAAAAATATGTAATAATCATAAGTTGCATGAACCACGTTTGTGGTTTATAATAGGAATCGCTACATTTGTTCTTTGTTATTTAATATTGTTCCGCCAGCCTATGGCAAAACTGGCTGTGAATATTGTAACAAAACCTGGACAGTATTACTAAACGCATCATTACAAATTGCGTAAGGTACTTTTTAACTTTATCTGATTACGTATCAAATTACACCTACACAGAATAACGGTTGACACCCAGTCATTATAATTTGAGCTCCACATGACCATGTAGTTAGGGCGCTCGAGTCGCTATTTGAGGATCGCGGATTCGAATAACCGTCATACTAAACTTGCTCATCCTTTCAGCCCTGGGGACGTTATATGCAAAGGTCAATCTCACTATTCGTTGGTGAAAGAGTAGCCCAACAGTTGGCGGTGGGTGATGATGATTAGCTGCATTTTCTCTAATCTTATACTGCTAAATTAGGGACGGCTAGTACAGACAGCCCTCGTGTAGCTTTGCCCGAAATTCAAAACAAACATTTTTAATGTAGTGTGTACTTTGTGTGGAGCCTCATAATTTATTACATGTATATAGCTGTTTTCAAGCCGTGGATGTAATTTAATGTTTATATGTCAGCACTGACACATGTAGCATTGTGATTATTACAACTCGTGTATCATTTGTTTGTGTATTGTTCCTCCTATTTACGACACTGAAGATCACAGTTATTTTTTACCAATGCACGATTGATTTCGGCCTTATTATAGAAACGTCTAAGTTGTCTCCCCGACAGAATTTATTAAACCGTACATAGCACTAAGCTCAGTTTCGAACATCGGATCGGCAGTCACGGTGGTGGCTGATGGTAAGTGTCGAATTGTAGCCAACATTACGTGACTGCAGATGGAGTAACCATGCTTGAAGAAGTGACAATGGTAAAAATAACAGCGATTCTGAAGGAAAGTGAGACATGCATTTTATATATGTATATTTTATTTCAAGAATATTTAGTTTCAGATAAAGTGTATAAAGTGACACAACCCAAACAAAGGAGGTAAATATTTATTAATTCAATTCATAAATATTAATTAACACATTTTGAACCTTGTGTCACGTTAAAGGACATCTGAACTGTGACCTGTCTGGCTCTGACTATCGGAGAGTCAGATGAAGAAATATAACATGGATAAGAAATATTAAAACTATATATCTTATTACAACACATTGTCTTATATTTACATTAAATATATAACTATAGTAGCTATGGATATTTTAAAATCATATATATAACATTTGGTATGTGCATCACGATACAACACACTGTTGGTGCATGAGATATCAATTACATCCAGTCTCCATGAACCAATCTAAATAGTACTCTTGCCATTAGACAGATTTATGTCCATGATGGACCAATATAAATAGTACACTTGCCATGAGATAGGTTTATGTCCATCATGGACCAATATAAATAGTACACTTGCCTTGAGACAGGTTTATGTCCATGATGGACCAATCTAAAAGTACACTTGCCATTAGACAGGTTTATGTCCATCATGGATATATGTGAATATAAAACGATTATCAAAATTAATATTGAGATGTGGGATACAGATTTTCATCAAATTACAGAAAGAAGTTAAACAGCTTAAAATGAAAATACGTGACAAAAATAAACAAATTAAAGGTTCGAGTGAAAATAGGGATTTGTAGCTGAAATTAAACACTTTTAAACTTTCCCTCTAGTTTCTGTATAACTCTTCGGGTTTTTTTAATTAAACAGTTTTTAATAATCATGTGTATAATGACATACAACTGTCTTGTAAGATAATGTTGCATTATTACAGGGCCTGGCATGGCCTAGCGCGTTAAGGCGTGCGCTTCGTAATCTGAGGGTCGCGGGTTCGCGCCCGAGTCGCGCCAAAGGATGCTCACCCTCCCAGCCGTGGGGGCGTTATAATGTGACGGTCAATCCCATTATTCGTTGGTAAAAGAATAGATCAAGAGTTGGCGGTGGGTGGTGATGACTAGCTGCCTTCCCTCTAGTCTTACACTGCTAAATTAGGGACGGCTAGCACAGATAGCCCTCGAGTTGCTTTGTGCGAAATTCCAAAACAAACAAAGCATTATTAACAATAAGGATGACTTACTTTTAGAATAAACTTAATAAAACGAAAGAGTAATTTTAGTAAACCATCAAAAACCTTTTGTTGTGATTTTTTAATATGAATATATCGAAAAAATATGAATAAATTATATGTTTCATATATTTAAAAGAAATTGATTGTATACATACAGTGAGGAATAAAGTGCTTTTGTCCTCTAGCTTCAGTGGGTAGGTATAAAGTTATGAGTAGAGGACAAGTAGACGTTCCTATTGACACGTTGTAGAACCTAAAACGTGGCACGTAATGACAATACTTTTGTTAACAGAAACACTCTAACGTAAACGAGAATTGACGGATGTTCAGAATCGATGCGACAAGCAACGTGCTTTCACTGCAGCAAAACCCACGAGTCCTTATCAGTGGCGACAGTTTTTCTTTTCTGGATTATTTGACCTTACAAGTACTTTAAACAGTAATGTTAATTAGGAAAACAAGTGTCCATTACTGTACATTAGGAAGTTGGTCCGTTCTTACTCATCTATTAATACACACTTGAAGAATTTTAATTAAGTCATTTCTTTTCTATGTGTGTAAAACATTGTAAAATGTGCTGTCTGATACCGTAATATTTAAATAATACGATGGAAAATTTACTGAGGCGCATAAGAAGTAAACCTGTGTAAGTCATTCATATAGAGCAACTGTGTAAAAAATAATATTCTGAGTCACTCCAGCACTATCTCCTCTGGCCATCCTTAATACGGAGACAGACTTCAGGGAAGGTAGTCAGTATCACATACCGCCCATCTGTGAGCTACTCTAATCGATTATTGTGATTCGAATCTCATTCTTATAACGGATCCACGGGCTCAAAGGTCAGAGCACAAATTTCTTTGGCGGTAACGTGACTCGAACCACAGAACCTCGGATCTACAGTCCGGCATAACAAAGTTTGCCTAATAACGTATTTTACACCTGCTAAAAGTTTATAAGGTGTCCTCGTTACATTCATACACGTTCTAATTATAAAACATTCAATTAGGTTTAACCGTCTAACTATATTCTTATATGATTGTAAATCAGCGCCTTCTCATTGTGTTTTATAAAATCTTCACGACCTGGGTAGGAGCAACTTGAATTATTGGTGTCTTGAATAGTCGCACAAACCTGAACACTGTTTCTAAAATAGGGCTGAAAGAAGGCGGCAGCGAGTGAACATCACCCATCAAGTTTAAATAAAATAATGTGATTTAACAGCACCTCCCACCCCAGTAGTAATCCCAAAATCTTATAACTCAAAATTTGGTTTCGATACACATAGTTGTCGTAGCACAGATAACATATTATTTAGCTGCTTTGCTTAACAACAACCATTCAAACAAAACTGTCGCTTTTAAAAATCATTCACGACTCAAAGTACGAAGCCCGATCTTGCGCAACGGGACAGAAACATTGGATCCTTCAATTCAAATTCCGATACTCAAACCACTCGGTCACTCACAGTCAGCAAAAGGAAAACGTCACCTCGAGAATGAATTGAAATTTTATCGTAGTTAATGGCCAGGTAGTTAAGACACTCGACTCGTAATCCGAGGGTCACGGGTTCGAATCCGCGTTACACCAAACATGGTCGCCCTTTCAGTCGTAAGGACGTTATAATGTGACGGTCAATCCCATTATTCGATGGTAAAAAAAAGTAGCCCAAGAGTTGGCGGTGGGAAGTAATGACTAACTGCCTTCCCTCTAGTCTTACACTGCTAAATTAGGGACGACTGGCGCAGATAGCCCTGTTGTGGCGAAATTCAAAACCAACCAGTCGTAGTTAGTATTCAATCATTAAATAAAATCTAAATACCAAACTTTTAATACTGAAGTAGATTAACCGAAGTTTATTAACTTTTCTTAATGTATTTGAGGTTCATTTTATTCCGTATGTAAAGTTGTTAACCTTGGATTCAACAAACAGGTTATTCTTCTGGTAGTTTATAATTCATTACTTCTGACCCACGTTTATTGTAAAGGACTTGAGTATTCTGAAGTCAAAGGGTTAGGTTCTTGTCCTTCCACTGTTTAGATCAAAATATTTTCTTCACGCTGTCATAACAAAAGCCAAGCCTATTTTTTGCTTTCTCTGTTTACTGATTTAACAGATCCTTACTCTATGCAGACAAGTGCTTTCTTTATCTGTTGTTCACGTTAAGCAGAGAAAACATTCTCAGTTATACATCTAGAAGCCGTATCCATGTTTTTTTTTTAATCAAAATTAGATTTCATTTTGATATGTGTGTGTGAAGGACAGGAATAAGGCTTAGTGTGACTCTAGATTTGAACCTATGTGGCTTATACACCAATCCGGTACTGTGTGTGTGATTGTTTATTTAATAACAGGTCAGTTTTGTTTCCATTCCTTTAAACATTTGTTCATACAGCATTTTTTCGTAATGAGCTGTCCATACTTTGTTTTAAAGAGCACATTGTATTTTTTAAAATTATATTTTATCATATCTTAATTAACTAACTTCGAAACACCTCAAGAAGCTATCACAGTTAAGTTCTGAAAAAAAAAAAACAAACTGATCACAGTCACTTCACTGGTCAGTGTATAAGCAATGTATCACGTAGTTATCAATCGAATTGCACGAAGAAGAAAACTCACACACACACAAACATACAATAGAATTTCCTCCTAATACACATGAGAATCGCAAACCGTTAAAATATATTCAATTAGTCCACATATACTAATGATAAACTAAGACTGATAGCCTTGGTTAACAGAAAACTGCAGCCGACTTATTATTGAATGACAAAGGAGGTGACCATTCTTAAAATATCGTAAAATCATGTATTTTACAAGAAACCGTGAGACTCGGACATTTTTCTACATCTGTATTTTATTTTGTAACTGTTGTTATGTATAACTGGACTACTATGTAATTGGATGAAAACAACGTAAATAACTGTGAGAGTCTGTCACACTGTTATAATTGGTTCTTTGTGCTGTTCACCTAGAAAATCAACAATTCCTTTTACGAAATATCTATATATTAAAACGATTCATCAAAAACGTTAATCCATGTCACATACAGCTTGGTGAAGTAATGTATCTGTAAAATAAAGCTGTTATTTTAGTGTTAAGTACTACTTCATAAGGTCATGTGTTATATTAAACACCACAAAAGTAATACAGCTGTAAAGTGGTCGGTCAAGCTTTTATTTTAGTGTTAAGTACTCACTTCATAAGGTCATGTGTTATATTAAACACCACAAAAGTAATACACAGCTGTAAAGTGGTCGGTCAAGCTTTTATTTTAGAGTTAAATACTACTTCATATAATCATGTGTTATATTAAACACCACAAAAAGTAAATACAACTGTAAAGTGGTCGGTCAAGCTGTTATTTTAGAGTTAAATGCTACTTCATAAGGTTATGTGTTATTTAATCAAGGTACTTCATAAAAATCAACCGAAAATCACAACTTACTTTCACCATAGAGACCAATACAACCACCAACCAAGAATCCTAGTGGCTGGCTTACCCCTGTTATTTGTTCTCGATAGTATTTTGTTCTCAAAATACGATACAGTATGAATAATGTGAAATCATTGGTGACTTTGAAATGTAATTTTATCAAAAACATTCCAGTTTCATTTACTGTCCTGTTAAGGTAACATATTACCAACTAAAAACTGAATTATAAACCAGTTGGTAATTATTTCTGATAATAGCGACAAACTTGTATTTGTTTCCCGTATTGGCTTCTAAACATAACAAGGGTTGATATCCAATTATAGATTAAAAACACAACAACATCTATTTGTCTTTATTGACTTGTGACCGTCATAGCCAGATGGTTAGGGCGCTCGACTTGTATGAGGGCCACAGGTTCAAATCCTCGTCGTACTAAACATGCTCGCTCTTTCACTCAAAATGATGTTATAACGTGACGATCAATCCCACTATTCGTTGGTAAAAGAGTAGTCCAAGAGTTGCGGTGGGTGGTGATGACTAGCTGCCTACCCTCTAGTTTTACACTGCTAAATTCGGGACGGCTAACGCAGGTTGCCCTCGTGTAGCTTTGCGCAAAATTCAAAAACAAAGAAACTTTATTGACTTCGCGCGTTATTACTAAGTGTATCGTTTGGCTAATTGTACTGCTTGTGTTAAATTCTTGTCTCACCCAGAAAGTCACGCTAATAGAAATACCTGACATCTAGAACTTAAAGTAAAGTAACAACAAATGAAAGTGATGTGAACAAAGAGGTGAACACCACGAAACCTCAAACTGTTGTTAACCATAACCACCACAACAATCAGCCAACCAACTTCTCAAGAAATGTAACAGTTGTTTACATCTGAACTAGTAAATTAGGGAGAGTTTACCTAAATATGGAAGTTTTTAATGTTTTGAAGTTATTAAAAAACAGTTTCCCTCTCTCTTATCTGGTACCACACATCAGATCTCATTCACTAGTCCTTACAATAGCACATGGAGCGGTATGTTTAAAGAACATACAACGCTAGGAACCGGTTTTTGATACCAGTTGTTAAAGTATAACATGTGATCGCTTATATTGTACAGTTTTTGTGCTTAACTAACAACAACAACTGAGTCATATATAGGTAAACGGGTATATATAGAGAGACAAATATATATTTGTATGTACACATATATAGAGACAGATTGCACAACTATATATTTGTATATATAAGTAGATGGTTATGTATTACATAACTATATATTTTGTATGTACATATATAAGAGACAGATTGCATAACTATATATTTGTATGTATATATATAGAGACAGATTGCATAACTATATATTTGTATGTATATATATAGAGACAGATTGCATAACTATATATTTGTATGTATATATATAGAGACAGGTTGCATAACTATATATTTGTATATATTTTTAGCATGGCGGCCTTTCTAGCTCCTCCTCGCTGATTTCCTTCAATAGTAAGTTTTTCACACAAACGGCGTCATTAGCTGTTTTGCAGTGTCAATGGATATGATCGATTTATATTTGAGGGATATGTGAATTAAAATTTATACTTTGGTATAAAGTAAGTTTATCAGTTATTAAACAACTTCTTTTCCAACTCAATGAAGAAAAAACGGTATGAATGGGGTCTGAAATACAAGAACTGGACGCAAGGCAATGGAAGGTGTTCC